>NW_006399958.1:3196912-3215767 GCF_000299155.1 Elephantulus edwardii
CAAGATGAATCTGTTTGTTTTCTTGACAGTCCATGGTACTCTCAATACTCTTCTCCAGCACCACAGCTCAAAGGCGTCAATTCTCCTTCTATCCCCCCTAGTCATTGTCCAACTCTCTGATGCATAACAAGTGATTGCAAAGACCATGGACTGTATCAGGCACACCTTAGTCATGTATTTCATTGTGTCTGTTTACCAGGAGAGGAATTGAGTCTATCCTAGATCTCAGTGAGGCTGGTTCTCTAGTCATATATAAATTGTATCTTAACCTGCCTGTTTACCAGGAAGAGAAAGAACTGTGTTCTTTCTGAATTACTAATACTTAAATGTGAACTCTTCTTTTCACATGTAGAAATTACCTTTTTTTTTTACTAACAAAAGTACACTGTTAAATGAGCTAGAGTCTCATTCTAGTATAAAACCTGATGACCCCTCCCAGAGGAGGAGGCAGTCTTGGAGGTGACTTGCTGTCTCCCAGATCTGGTAATAAAGTTCTCATGGATATTGCAATCCGTTTGTCTTCTTGGTGATTGACTACGGAAAGAACCCCTTGTGCTTACTAACGGAGTGACAGTGTATCTGAACCACTAACGTTTGGGGTAGCAGTTCAACTCCTCCACCAGGGCTCCTTACGGAAGGAGTGGGGTGGGGAAAACCAATTCCAGTCAGCCAGGCAGCTTGGCTCATGGTTGATGGTCTGATCTTTCTCCCCATCATGGGCTTCGATGAGGTTGATGAATGAGATTATCAAACGCTGGTGGTCTGGTCCATAGCGAGTTGCACAGCTAACCCAGACCCTGTGTCTCTGGTGGTTCAAATCTACGCTTCACTCTGCAGGAGAAAGATGGGCTGTTGTAGACCTGATGGGTAGTATGTTTATCTTATAAATATAAAACTTATATAAAAAGAGGGAGAAATGATAGGGTGATATTAGTAAGTCCAGAATTCTCTATGTATCAGTTATAAAACTATAGTTATTTTTCTTCAGCCTGCAAAACTACTTACTTAGCCTCTGAATTCTCTATTTCCTGACTTTAGTCATGTAAAGTTTGATCTGTTTACCAGAAGAGAAAATGCATCTCTCCAAGGCTGTTTCCCAGTCATATGTAAATTGCATCTTAACCTGCCTGTTTACCAGGAAGAAAACTGTACCCTTTCTGAATTACTGATACTTCAATGTGAACTATTCTTTTCAGATGTAGGAAATTCCCTTTTAACTAACAAAAGTGCACTGTTAAGTGAGTCTCACCGTCCTATAAAAGCCCATGACCAGTCCAAGACTGGACTGGAGGAGAAGGCAGCCTTGTAGGTGACTTGCTGTCTCCCAGATCTGCATAATAAAGTGCTTTTGGATACTGCAATCCATTTGTCATATTGGTGATTGGCTACGGAAAGAACCCCTTGTGTTCAGTAACAGACCGAGGGTAAAGTATATTAATAATTAATAACGAGACAGAACACCAAGAATGAGATAAAACACACTGCAATCCCAGAGGTGAGTAGTTCTAATCCACTAGATGCTCTGCTGGAGAAGGCGGAACAATCTCCTCCTGTGCCAATCAGATCCCATTTGACGATGTTGTTGTTGTTGTTGTTGTTGTTATGTGCCGTCGAGTCTTTTGCGACTCATAGCGACCCTATGTACAACAACCCTAAACCCTGCTCTATCCTGTACCAATCTCATTGCCTCTGACACTCCCATCCCGATTACCCCAGTCACTGAATCAATCCACCTCATAGAGGGTCTTCCCCTCCTGCGCTGTCCCTCTACTCTATGCAGCATGATGTCCCTCTCTAAAGACCTGTCTCTCCTTACAACATGTCCAAAATATGTCAGACGAAGCCCCAGAATCCTTGCCTCCAAGGAGCAGACCGTTAATCCTCTCTACGATGAATCTGTTTGTTTTCCTAGCAGTCCATGGTACATTCAATACTCTTCTCCAGCACCACAGCTCAAAGGCATCAATTCTCCTTCTATCCTCCCTAGTCATTGTCCAACTCTCTGATACATAACAAGTGATTGCAAAAACCATGGCCTGTATCAGGCAGACCTTAGTCTCCAGAGAGACACCGTTGCTCTTGAGTATTTTGGAGAGGTCCCTAACCGCAGACTTTCCCATCACAATACGTTTTTTGACTTCCTGGCTACTGGTGCCAAGAGTGTTGACCGTGGAGCCGAGCAAACTGAAGCTGTGAGCAATCTCAATCTCTTCACCATCCATCCTGATGCTACCGATTGATTGGTCCATGGTGAGAATTTTTGTCTTCTTGACATTGAGACTCAGTCTATATTGAAGGCTGCAGTCCTTGACCCTCTGCAGTAAGTGCATGAGGTCCTCCTCAGTTTCAGCCAGCAAGGTTGTGTCATCTGCATAACGCAGGTGGTTGACATACACACACAAAAAACAAGAGATTTTTTTTAAAAAAAGAATGAGCTAAAACAGAGTATCAAAAACAGGGGGCCAGCAGTTCCAATCAACTAAAGCATCAAAAGTCACGCCTCTTTGTCTATTTATTGAGAATCAGGGGAAGCAAATCATAAAGAGAATTATCTTATAAATGAAGCCAAATTTTCCTCTATTGTCAACCTGATGCTAAGCTCAGGAAGGATGGATTTCACACATATTAACACTCCCTCCGCAGGGGGACCCTAGCTGTCTCTTGTCTGTAGGAAACAGCTCATTTCCTGTGATCTGTCACAAGAGAAATTCCAGCTTACAATTTTGTTATTCCCTCGATTCCTGACTAAGCACATGGTTTTTCATATAATATTTGGTGTGAAATTTGGCTTCTCGTAGTGGGCAATCTCTTCCTGTGCCTTGGAAACCCAGGGGGGGCCAGCACAGAGTCCGCTCTGACTTGACCACATTCGGTTCAGAGACCTGATTTTGAGCTGTTTGCTTTCTCTCGAGTCAAAGTGACATCCTTCCAGTCACAAAACTATGTGTTTAGAATAACTGCTTCGAATAAATCTTACGCTCGAACTTGGGGCAGATTGGATTCTGTTTCCCAGGGAGGAAACTGTTGTTCAGGGCTGTTGCATCTAAAATGACTCATAGTGATACTATGAACCACAGATCTGAACCCTGTTCTATTTTACACCAGCTTCATTGTGCCCAACACACTTGCGCACATTGCTGCAGACACTGTCAGTTCATCTACTAGAAGGTCTTCCTCTCTTTGGTTGACTTTCCGTTTTTCCAAGTGTGTGACTCTCTCCAAAAGAATAGCCTCTCCTAACACCATGCTCAAAGTATATGAGGTGAAGCTTGACCAGGAATCCCAAGAGAAGAATTGATACCTATGAGTTGTGGGGTTAGAAAAGAGTAAAGACTCACAGCTGCCTCCGTGGCAGTGCAGCACCAGGAGCTCTGGGCTGGACCCCTCAGTGCTGTCCCCTCTGTAGAGCCCATCACCAGGGACATGCGTGGCCAACTGTAAACCACCTGTGTGGGCTTTCATGCCAGTACCTACTGGGCTACAAGGGGTCTTCCTCACACGTAGGGTTAGGGATCAGACCTGAGTCTGAGCCTTGGGTGCTTCCTGGACGCCCAGGCTCCTTCCCGGTGCTCTCCACAGTCAGGGTTTGGGGCACACCAGGGCCTTTTGGGCAGTTTTCCTGCGATGGTATCTTTTTGAAAGTAACTATTCTCCTGCTGTTTGAATGGATAGCTTTCCTATTTAATAAACTCAAGTTCACATCCCCCCCAAAAAAAAAAAGAAAAGAGGAATGAATAGCCCACGGAGCCCCAGAAGAACAAGGGACCTCTGGTGGCCTAGTGGCAAGAAGCTGTACTGCAATCCCAGAGGTACACGGTTTGAATGCACCAGATGCTCTGCTGGAGTAGGAGGGGCAATCTCCTCTTGTACCAGTCAGATCCAGTTTGACGGTACATGCACACAAAAAAATAATAAAATCTGGGAGAAAAAAAAGAACAAACAGGTATGTCTTGGAGGCATGCGACTGGCAAAATATTTCTGAAGATCATCTTCAAACAGCTAGAACAGTAAATTGACAGAGACCTGCCGGAAGTTCAGGATGGATTTAGAAAAGGTTGTGGTACTAAGGGTTGTTGTTGTTGTTGTTGTTGCTATGGGCTGTCGAGTAGCTTGCAACTCATAGGGACCTTCTGTACAAGAGCCCTAAACTCTTCTCTGTCTTGTGCCAACCTCACTGGCTCCAACACACCTACCCCCATTACCCCAGTCACTAACTCGATCCATCTCATAGAGGATTTTCCTCTCTTGTGCTGTCTCTCCACCCTCCAAAGCATGACATTTCTCTCCAAGGACTGGTCCCTCCTTGCAACGTGCCCAATGTATGTCAAAGCTTCAGAATCCTTGCCTCCAAGGAGCAGACCGGTTTTACCCTCTCCAGGTCAAAACTGTTTGTTTTCCTAGCAGTCCAGGTAGACTCAACACTCATCTCCAGCACCACAGCTCAAAGGCATCCATTCTCTTTCTGTCATCTCTAGTCACTGTCCAGTTCTCTGAGGCATAGCACACAATTGTGAAGACTATAGCCCAGATCAGGTGCACCTTAGTTTCCAGCCTGACGTTGTGGCTCCTCTGTACTCTGGAGAGATCCCTGGTAGCTGGCTTCCCCAACAATTAGTCTCTTGATTTCCCAGCAGTTGGTACCAAGAGTGTTGATTGTGGAGCCAAGCAAATGAAAACTTTTAATAATCACAATCTCTTCACCATCCATAATGATGCTGCCAGTTGGCCCAGTGGTGAGAATCGTTGTTTTCTTGATGTTGAGCTTCAATCCATATTGGAGGCTGCAGTCCTTGACCTTCTGCAGCAAGCGCTTCAGATCCTCCTCAGTTTCAGCGAGCGAGGAGAGGTCCCGAGAGCAGACTTGTCCAGTGCAGTACGTCTTTTCATCTCCTGACTGCTGGTACCAAGCGTGTTGATTGTGAATCCCAGTGAGATGAAGCGGCTGATAGTTTCAATCTGTTCTTCAACTATCATGACATAATTTTTGTTTCCATGGCGTTGAGATGTAATCCTTCTTGAAAAAAAATGGACCTAGTAGAATTTCATGGGGTTGTAGTGAGTTAGAATCAATATGAGAGTCTTTAACAACAGAAATAGAATCTTTGTAGCTCACAGATCCCATCATGATAGAGTGCATGATTTAGGGGGAGGTATTGTAGGTGATCATCACTGCAGATTTTTCCCAGTGCCATTTGTCTTTTCATTTCCTGACTGCTGGTGTTAAGAGTGTTAATTATGGAATTGAGCAAGCTGTAATTGTTAACAACCTCAATCTCTTCTCCATCTAATATGGTGCTGCCAACCTGGCCAGTGGTGACAATCTTCCTCCTCTTGATGTTGAGTTTCAATCCATATTGATAAATAATCTACTGCCATGGACCTCTCCAGAGTGCTGAAGAGCAATGATGTCAGTCTAAAGACTAAGGTACGCCTCATCCAGGCCATGGTTTTCTCAATTACTTGTCATGCTACAGAGGGTTAGACAATGTCTAAGGATGACAGATGAAGAAGAATAGATGCCTTCGAGTTGTGGTGCTGGAGAAGAGTCTTGAACATTCCATGGATTGCCAAGAAAACAAATAGGTCTGTCTTGGAGAGGGTGAAACCAAGTCTCTCCTCGGAGGCTAGGATTTTGAAGCTCCATCTCACATACTTTGGGTACATGGCCAGGAGGGATGGGTCACATTGCAGGTGACCAGGATTTAGCGTCTTCTCTTGCCTCGGTCTGCTGAACACTCTGACATTGATGTGTCAGATGCGTCAATGGCTGGTCAATGCGGACAGAGAGTGGGGTGGAGCTCCCGATTAAAACAAGCTTGGAAGCAGGAGTGGCATCCACTTCCATAATAGCTTGTCTCCGGAAACCCTATGAACCTGGAGAGAGGATGAGAGACACCCAAACGTTGAGGACTCTCCTTCACAGGGTCGCTATGAGTCGCCAGTGACTTGACGGCACTTAACAGCAACAACAACTTGTCTCTGTCCAGCCGTGGCTCACACACCCCAGTGCTGTATACGCACCTCTTGTATGAGTCAGGCTTCCCTCTGACAAACTGGAAGTAGATTCACTGCCGTCTATTTGAACTTGACTCAGATTTTCCAGGCTTCAAGTCTTTGTAGAAGCCGATGCTTTATCTTTCTCTCCATGGAGCAACTGGTGGATTCAAACCCGTGACCTTTCTTTTAGTGGTCCAATGCTTAATCCACCCTGCTACCATGGCTCCACAGGTAGGAAATATCAAGGACCGTATCCATAAAGCAGGAAGAAAGATAGACTATCTCCTCCTCTTAATGATTTATGGCCGTGGAAACTCCGTGGCGGGTTGGCTAGGAGTCACTTCTGAATCTAGGACAATGAGTGACTGAGTGAGTGAGAACTCTCTGGCTTTCACACTTTCAACAGACTGCTACTATTTCCATATTCCTTGTCTTTTCAGCTCTCCACAGATGCGGTATTGCCAGAGGCTCTGCTGGACACAGCTTTGCCTCTACTGACCTCCATCACCTTCCTGTCCAGACATCTGTCTTCCCCTATCTCCCCCAAAGTCTTCATCGTGATTTGGTCTTGGAGAACAACAATGTTTAAAGTCCAAAACTTGAACCCAATGCACACGCATATTTATCACAGCTTTGTTCACAATAGCAAGGAGCTGGAAACAACCCAAGTGCCCATCAACAAACAAATGGATAGAGAAGCTCTATCTTTTCCATTCAACAATTTCTTCCATTGTGTTTTATTTAGGACACTGATTATAATCTTCCCCTCCTCACAGCCCTCTTTTCTGTATTTCCCCTTTCCTTGTAATTCTCCCCCCAGCTCCCCATCCCTTCCACCCCTATAACCTACATTCTTAGGCAAATGTTCGAAGAAGTGCATTCCTCCTGGGCGAGTACCGATCACCCCCTGAGTTTATCTATTGTTTGGATGGAGGCTGTTGAGTCAACTGAGGAGCTCTATAGTTCTGGGAGCCTTTTAATGATTTTATTCCACTTTTGTCCTCCTCCTTCACATCCTGATTGTCTTTACAGTGGGTGGATAGGGTAGGCAGGCACCATTTCATCCTCCTATTCTCAGAGTCAAAGAGACTGAGGTTCACCTGATTCTTTTGATTTCTGGGCTGACAGTCTCAGTTTTCCTCCCTGTTCTTTGCTGTCACTGGGGTAGACCAGTAGTTCGTTTTAGATGCAGCGATGTCTCTGCAAGATTAAATGCACTATAGGCTCAAGTTTTGGGTTTTTTTTTTTGTAGATGATATGGGAATTTATTTATTTATTCATTCATTCATTTATTTATTTGTTTTAGCTGGAAACTTAAATTTATTTTTAAGTTCATTCAGCTAAAGACATGTCAAATATGTTCTTCCCTTTTGATCCTTTTATTAATGATTCCCCCCTGCTTCTTTCTTAATTATTTTTCCACCCCCATTCATTCCTTGTTGCACTTTTCTCCCTCCCAAACTTCCCCCCTAGTATACTACCCTCTTTGAAAAGTAAAGAAAAATCCTTTCATTGCTTTACAATCCCTTCGCCCCACCCCCAGGTCCACTCCACTATGCAGCCTTCGCTCTGGACTCCTGTCATGACAAAAATACCTAATCACATATCCCTTTTAAACACTTCTCTCCCTCATCTGTTTCAATGCAGTATACATTATTGAACCCATCTTTCTCAGTCTTCCCCCAACCGCGAGGTCAGTCCTGTTTTACAGCAGTGGCACCATGCAGTATTTATCCCTTTGTGACTGAGATACTTCACTCAGCATCATGTCCTCCAGGCTCACCCATTTTGTAGAATATTTCATGACTTCCTTGTTTTTCAGTGCTGCATAGTATTCCATTGTGTGAATATACTAGAGCTTCTCTATCCATTTGTTTGTTGATGGGCACTTGGGTTGTTTCCAGCTCCTTGCTATTGTGAACAAAGCCGCGATAAATATGCGTGTGCATTAGGTTCAAGTTTTGGACTTTAAACATTGAGCTAATGTTTGACTTGGAGGAGCCCTGATGACGCAGTGGTTAAAGCAGTCATTTACTCACCTAGAGGCTAGCTGATTGGACCCACCAGTAACTCTATGAGAACAAGGTGATGCGATCTGATTTGGTCTTTTTATTGCTTTAGAAACCTTAGGGCTCAATTCTACTGTTTTTTGTCTTGTTTTTTTTTTTTTTATTATTTTTGTGTGAGTGTACCGTCAAATCAGATCTGACTGGTACAGGAGGAGATTGTCCCTCCTTCCCCGGCAGAGCATCTGGTGGATTTGAACCGTGCGTCTCTGGGATTGTAGTTGCAGTTCCTTGCCACTAGGCCACCAGAGCTCCCCTCTACTGTTTTGTATTTTTTCTTCTTCTCTTTTCTTTTCCTTTTCCTTCCCCTCCCTCCCACTCTATCTTAGGGACACTTCTACTTTGCCTTGTAGGGCCGATTTGGTCTAGAAATGACATCTTTGTTCTTTTAACAGTCCCTAGAATAGTTAAGACTCTTCTCCAACACTACAACTCAAAAGCTCTTTGTTTCTTCAGTCGTCTGTAGTTGTTGTCCAACTTTCAGATGCATAGCAAACAATTGACAACACCACAGCTTGGGTCAAGTGCACCTGAGTCTTTACACTGATGTCGTTGCTCCTTAGTACTCTGGAGAAACCTTTGACAGTACTTTCCCCCAGTATAACTCGTCTCTTAATTTCTTGAAGGCTACTGTCAAGGGTGTCAATTGTGGGTCCAAGTATTGGGGTCAATTAGTGGGAGATTCAAGGACCCCTGGTGTTAAAGTGATTAGAGCACTCAGTTGCCAAGATAAAGGCTAGTGGTTCGAACCTACCACTGCTGCATGAGAGGAAGATAATGCAATCTTTTTCTTTAAAGGTCAGGAGCCTTGGAAACGCCCCGGGGCAGTTCTGCTCTGTCATGGAAGGTCACCATGGACAAACCAGAGTCTACTTGGCAACAGTGAATTTGATGGGCTGTATGTTTCAAAATGTAGGATTTTTAAATTGTGCCTAAGATAAAACTCACAAAAATGAATCAACACAGTGTCTCTATTTGGCACAACAGAAATTCTGAAGAGGGTGAGAATCAGGCAAGATTTTTATCTACTAGGTAATACCGAGTCATTATGAGTCAAAGTTGACTGGATGGCATCTGACAACATCTAGCATCTAAAAATAACATACTGAGCCCTTGTTCACTAAGCATCAGTTTTAGGTGCTACGCTTTTTTAAATGTATTATTTTTCTTTTTAATACTGGTTTATTTACAAAGTTCGAATACGTTGTTTTTCACACCAGATCTTTTCCCATTGAGACTAACGTGTGCCTGATCCAGGCCACGGTTTTTGCAATCACTTGTTATGCATCAGAGAGGCGGACAGTGACTAGGGAGGATAGGAGAATTGATGCCTTTGAGCTGTGGTGCTGGAGAAGAATATTGAGAATCCCATGGACTAGGAGAACAAACATGTTCACCCTGGAGAGGGTGAAACCAGGCTGCTCCTTGGAGGCAAAGATTTTGAAGCTTTGTCTGACATACTTTGGACATGTTACAAGGAGGGACCAGTCTTTGAAGAGGGACATCATGCTTGGGAGGGTGGAGGGACAGGGCAGGAGAGGGAAATCTTCAATGAGAGGGATTGAGTCAGTGACGAGGGTAAGGGGAGTAGGTGTGTCAGAGACAATAAGGTTGGCACAGGATAGAGCAGGGTTTAGAGCTGTTGTACATAGGGTTGCTATGAGTAGCAGGTGACTCAACAGTACATACATACATACAACAATAACAACATGTTTTTTTCGATCACATGTTCTTCATCAGAAAGTTGGACAATGAATAAGGATGACAGAAGAAGAAATGATGCCTTTGAGGTGTGATACTGAAGAACACCATTTAACATCCCATGGACGGCCAAGAACAAGCAGATATGTCTTCGGAGAGGGTAAAGCCAGAATGCTCCTTAAAAAAAATTGTTTTATTAGTTACAATTGATTAATGTCATTAACTAGTTATAATGTGTAATCAATTCCATATTGTCTGTAGCTATAGACTCGACATAAGCCAGTAGATGAAAATCTTGCCTGAGTCTGCTGTCATTGCTAAAGTAGGGTTACTTCAAGCCTAAACGGAAAACTTCATTTGCCTCAAACTACGGTCCAACTCAGAAACTTGTGATTTTGCAAACAACAAATGCTGGCGAGGTTGTGGAGAAACTGGAAGCCTTATTCACTGTTGGTGGGAGTGTAAAATGGTGCAACCGCTGTGGAAGGCAGTTTGGAGCTTTCTCAAAAAAGTTGGAAATAGAGATACCATTTGACCCAGCAATTCTACTACTGGGAGAATACCCCAAAGAGACCAGAACTGCCACCCAAGCAGATAGATGCACACCCATGTTTTTTGCAGCTTTGTTCACAATAGCAAAGAGTTGGAAAAACCTAAGCGCTTATCAACAAACGAATGGATAGAGATGCTTTGGAATATTTACACAATGGAATGCCATGATGCATTGGAAAACAAGGAACTCATGAAATATTATACAAAACGGGTGACCCTGGAGGACATTAGGCTGTGTGAAATACCTCAGTCACAAAAGGACAAATACTGCATAGTGTCACTGTTGTAAAGCAGGTCCGACATTGTGGTTGGGCGGAAACTAAGGGGATAAATAATGTATACTGCATTGAAATAGAGGAAGAGAAGTGTTTAGGAAGAATATATGATTAGATATTATTGTCATGACAAGAGTCCAGAATGAAAACTGCATAGTGGAATGGATTTCGGGTTGGGGAGTGGGGATTGTATAACAATGAACAATGAAAGAAATTTTTTTTTTTTTTACTTTTCAAAGAGAAAAGTGAACTGGGTGGAAGGGGCGGGCAGGAAGAATGTGTGGTGTAGCAATGAATGAATGGAAATCCAAAGTCTTTGTAAATTTTCATTAAAATAAATTTTTAAAAAAAGAAACGTGTGATTTTGGCGAAAAAGACAATTCGATCTTTTTGTTGACGTTTAACCACTGTTAAAACAGAGAGTAACTAATTGGGTCTCTGAATTAGGTAAAAGATTGTGGGGACTGACTGTTAAGAATGCGTGCTTATCTTGGTCTGAAAGAATGCCTTACTCAAGCGTGATCTTCCAGACATGAGGGTATGGGATTGGAATTGAGGTTCTAAGATAGAGTTTGTAATTACCTCAGAAGGCTGTAAATCAGATGATGCAAGCTCCGGTTAATCAAGTCTCATGCCTGAATTTCTTGTCCCACCCCAGTGAGCCCATTCCAATCCATAGACAATACGTAGTCTATATCATCAAGTCAATTACCACGCTGCCGACCCGTCTCCTTGAGGGTTCCCCTCCTTTGCCCTGACTCTTCTTTACGAAGCGTGATATCCTTCTCCAGAGCCTGGCCCCTTCTGACAGCATGCCACGTCTGTGAGGGGAAGACTCGCCATCCTTGTTCTGAAGAAACATCCCGCCTCCTTCTGAGACTTCCTTTGCCCTCTTGGCAGTCCATGGTCTATTCAATATTGAATATTCTATACTCTTGGCACCAGCAGCCAGGAAATTAAAAGATGTATTGTAATGGGAAAGTCTGCTGTTCGGGACCTCTCCAAAGTACTGAAGAGCAATACTGTCTCTCTGGAGACTAAAGTGCATCTGATACAGGTTTTGTAATCACTTGTTACGCATCAGAGAGTTGGACAATGAGTAGGGAGGATAGAAGGAGAATTGATTTGGTGCTGGAGAAGAGTATTGAGAATACCATGGACTGCTAAGAACAAACAGATTCATCCTGGAGAGGGTTAAATCAGGCTGCTCCTTGGAGGCAAGGTTTCTGAGGCTTTGTCTGACATACTTTGGTCATGTTGTAAGGAGAGACTGGTCCTTGGACGTCATACTTGGGAGGGTGGAGGGCAGGCGTAGGAGGGGAAGGCCCTCTATGAGGTGGATTGATTCAGTGACTGGGGTAGTCAGGATGGATGTGTCAGAGGTGGTGAGATTGGCACAGGACAGAGCAGAGTTTAGGGCTGCTGTACATAGGGTTGCTATGAGTCGCAAGGAACTCGACGGCACATAACAACAACAATAAACTTGGACAAACATCAACTCTTCTTCAGTCTTTGTTATTCACTGTGCAGCTTTCACGTGCAAATGAAGCGGTGGGAAATATTTTGGCTTGAGCCAGGCACACCTTAGTCTTTCAAAGGGCATCCTTGCTCTTCTTCAGCACCATGAAGAGATCCCTGCCAGCAGATTTTGCACACTGCAACATGCCTTGGGTTCTCCACTGCTGCTTCCAGGCCTGTTGATTCAGAATTCTACGGGAGCAGAATGAACCCATGACAACGTCAATCTTTAGTCCATTTGTAATGATGTTCTACATGATATCACGATAATTGTGAGGATGCCTGGCTTCTCTGTGTTGTGATGCAATCTTTACTAACGACTTTGCAGATCTAAGCAAATGAGATGCTTGTGAGGCCCGTAGAAGATTGGAGTGCTCCATAAAAATAAGGTAAGTTTGCACACCCATGCTTATTGCGGTTTTGTTCACAATAACAAAGAGCTGGAAACAACCCAAGTGCCCATCAACACAAGAACAGAGAAGCTGTGGTACAGTCACACAATGGAATACTACGCTGCCCTGAAAAACAAGGAACTCATGAAATATCATTCAAAATGGGTGAACCTGGAGGACATTATGCTGAGTGAAGTATCTCAATCGCAAAAGGACAAATACTGCATAGTGCCACTGTTGTAAAACAGGACTGACTTCGGCGTTGGGGGTGGAGACTGAGAAAGATGGGATTAATTTTGTATACTGCATTGAAACAGATGAGACTGCGACCTGTTTAAAAGAGATATGTGATTAGGTAATTTTGTCATGGCAGGAGTCCAGAACGAAGGCTGCACCGTGAAGTGGACATGGGGGGGGTAGGGATTGTAAAACAATGAAAAAATTTTTCTTTTGCTTTTCAAAGAGAAGAGCGAACTGAGGGGAAAGGGGTGGGCGGGGAGAAAAGTGCAACAATGAATGAATGGAAACACAAAATCTCTATAATTTTCATTAAAATTAATAATAATAATAATAAAAACTTAAAAATATAAGGTAAGGTGAGCGGTACACTTACGGGGCATATTGTTGCTGTTATCAGGTGCCGTCAAGTGGAGTATGACTCCTTGAACCATGCAAATAAGATGGACAGATACATTGAAACTTAATAAGGGCCAGTGGTCAACTTGGGCATCTGTAAAGGCTTAAAATGAGTCAATCTTACAGACCGACCATGAAGGAAGAGGAAATTGGGGACAAGCATGGCCTTCGGATCCAGTTTCCTGCTCCGAGGACCTCCTTGGCCCAGGAGACAGAGAGGCAGAGCTGTAACCCCCGAGGCAGGAGAAATGGAGGCATGAGAATGAGGATGGGTTGGAAGGCCAGTGATGGAAGACCAGCCGGGAAGGAGGAGACAGGAAGCCTGCAGTGAGAGCAGGGTGCTCCAGGCCTCTCGGGGATTTTGTAGTCCTCAGAGCTAGAGCTGAAGGAACTGGGGTGGAGGTTTCCTGGAGGAGTGGGGTGGCTCTGGTTAACAGAGGTCTAATCGAGATAACCGCTCAAACAGTGTGGTAACAGTTGGCTCCAAGCACGGCAGAGGCCCTGCTGAGATTCAGAGAGAGCCCCACCTCTTTGCACAGCTGGGGAGAAGGTGTGTCTTTGTTGGAAGGACTGTGACCAAGTCATTTCTGGTCCTGAGTGGATCCCTGAGGAACCCCAGAATCGTGAGTATTGTCTGTGACTTCTGTGTGACCAGACCGTTCCAACGAACGCATTCCCTCATCAGCGCACATCCACCGGGACGTTCTTTCCATAACTCCCCAAATCGCAGAACAGGACAGACATCCAGTTTAGGCTGTCCCAGGTAGGGTTTTGGATGACTTGCATCATGTTGTTGTTGTTGTTACGTGCCGTCGAGTCGCTTGAGACTCCTAGCGACCCTATGTACAACAGCCCTAAATCCTGCTCTGTCCTGTGCCTATTGCACTGCTTCGGACACACCCATCCCGATTATCCCAGTCACTGAATCAATCCATCTCATAGAGGGCCTTCTCCTCTTGCGCTGTCCCTCCACCCTCCCCAAGCATGATGTCCTTCTCCAAGGACATGTCCTTCCTTGGAACATGTCCAAAGTATGTTAGACGGAGCCTCAGAATCCTTGCCTCCAAGAAGCAGCCTGGTTTGAGCCTTTCCAGGATGAATCTGTTTTCCTAGCAGTCCATGGTATTCTCAATACTCTTCTCCAGCACCACAGCTCAAAGGCATCAATTCTCCTTCTGTCCTCCTTAGTCATCGTCCAACTCTCTGATGCATAACAAGTGACAGCAAAGACCATGGCATCATAGCAGTCAAATAACTCGTAGATGTAAAGTCTGTGAGAGGAGGTTTTATCATCTCTGCTTCTAAGGTGCACTGTGGTTGCACTTTCTTCAGGACAGATTTATTTGTTTGTTTGTTTGTTTGTTTTCTTGGCAGTCCACTGGGTGCCACATAGTCTTCACCAACACCACAACGCAAAGGTAAAGGTTAGTACATTGCGGGTGGTAGCAATGTTGAGTCAACTCTGGTTTATTGTAACCCTTGGAATAATGGATCTGAACTTTGTTTACTCTATCCTCTGCCGTTCTTATTATCTCCGACACACCTGAGCCCATGGTGACTCTCAGTCCGTCTTGTTGAGGGTCTTTCACTCACCTTCCACCCTTCCAAGCAAGCCTGTCTTTTTCCAAGCGCTGGCCCCTTTTAACAACAAACCCAAAATATCTTTCAGCATGTTCACTTTCAGGGAGCTTGCTGGTTGCACTTTCTCAAAGACATGCACCTGTTCTTTTGTCCGTCCATGGGGAATTCATTACTCTTCTCCACCACCGCTGAAAGTCTTCTTCTGTCGTCCTTATCCTTCGTCCAACTCTCCGATACGTAGCAAATAATTGAAAAGCGCATGACTTAAATCAGGTGTCGTTTAGTCTTTAAACGGACATTATTGCTTTAAACACTTTGGAGACTTTCTCAGTGCAGTACGTCTCCGGATCTCCTGACTGCTGGTACCGAGGGTGTTGATTGCGGATCCGTGGAAGATTTGGAATCATTGACAATGCCAATCTTTTCTCCATCTGTCATGATGTTGCCTACTACCCTAGAGGTGAGGGGTTTTGTCTTCTTGATGTTGAGATGTAAGCTATATTGAAGGGACGTCTCAAGAATACTGAAGAGCGGGAGCTCTGGTGGCCTAGTGGCAAGGAGCTGCAACTACAATCCCAGAGGCACACGGTTCGAATCCGCCAGGTGCTCTGCCGGGAAAAGGAGGGACAATCTCCTCCTGTACCAGCCAGATCTGATTTGACGCTACACTCACACCAAAATAAGAAAATAAAATTTAAAAAAGAAAGAAAGAAAAAAAGACTACTGAAGAGCAACGATGTCAGGCTGGAGACTAAGGTGTGCCTGATCCAGGCTGTAGTCTTCGAAATTCTGTACTATGCATCGGAGAGTTGAATAGTGAATAGGGATGATAGAGAATTGATGCCTTTGAGCTGTGGTGCTGGAGAAGAGTGTTGAATACACCATGGACTGCTAGGAGAACAAACAGGTTTGTGCTTGAGAGGGTGAAGCCGGAATGCTCCTTGGAGTCAAGGATTCTGAAGCTTCGTCTGACATACTTGGGCATGTTGCAAGGGGACTGGTCCTTGTAGAGGGACTTCATGTTTGGGAGAGTGGAGGGACGGCACAGGAGAGGAAGACTCTTGATGAAATGGATCGATTCTGTGAGTGGAGTGGTGGGAATGAGTGTGTTTGAGACGGCGAGATTGGCACAGGACAGAACGGCGTTTAGGGCTCTTGTACATAGGGTCGCTATGAGTCGCAAATGACTCGATGACACGTAACAACAACAACAACAGCAATAGTTACTATATTGTGTTGTTGTTGTTTATTGTCGTCAAGTCGTCCCTATGAACAAAAGGCCTAAAGCCTTTCTTTATTCTTTTCTCTTTTTTACAAGAGAAAGAAACTGAGGTTTATTAGACATTGATAACAGACTATGAATGGGTCAAGACAGACTGACTCCATTCTGTTCTTACAGACTTTCTGTAACTACTGTCATTTCTTCTGAGGCGTACCTGATGGATTCGAACTTCTGAACTTTCAATTAGAGTCACAACATTAAAAGCACTATGCCACCAGTCAGAGTCGCTCAATCATTCCACGGAGTCCAAGCAGATGCACAAGTGAGCCTCCAGCGAGGTGTTAGAGGCTATTTACAACCCATCTTTTTTTCTTTTGGGGCCACTGGTGGCTTTGAACAGCTAAAGAAAGGTGCCTTGTTCTCGGGTTAGGAGCACAAGTCCCGACCCACTACCCGATCACCAACCAGAGCTCCTTGATGTATTTATTTCAGGAATGTCACATTTTGAGACAGTTTATGCAGTTACATCGCGCCCTCTTGTGGAAGCAATATTATTGCCATTACAATGGAGAAGACCGGTGCTCCCTGGTGCATTTCAAATAAGGGTTTTTCTTTAAAAAAAATAAAAATTATCGTATACTCATGTTTATCGCAGCTTTGTTCACAACAGCAAAGCCTTGAAACCAACCCAAGTGCCCATCAAACAAACGAATGGACAGAGAAGCTGTGGTATATTTACACAATGGAATACCATGCTGCATTGAAAAACAAGGAACTCATGAAATATTATTCAAAATAGGTGACCCTGGAGGACATTATGCTAAGTGAAATAACTCAGTCACAAAAGGACAAATACTGCATAGTGCCACTGTTGTCAAATGGGACTGACATCGGGGTTTTGGGGGAGACTGAGAAGGATGGGGCCAATTATGTTTCATTGAAACAGATGACGGAGAGACTTGTTTAAAAGGATTAGGTATTAGGATTAGATGTTATTGTCATGAAAGGATTAGGTATCAAATCCACCAGATGCTCTGCTGGAGAAGGAGGTTCAATCTCCTCCAGTACTAGTCAGGTCTGATTTGCCGGTAAACCCACAAAGATAATAAAATAAATCTAAAAAAAAATAAATAAAAGGATTAGGTATTAGGATTAGGATTTGGTATTATTGTCATGACAGGAGTCCAGAACGAAGGCTGCATAGTGGAGTGGACTTGCGGGGAGGGATTGTATAACAATGAAAGAATTTTTCTTTTTCTTTTCAAAGAGAAGAGCGAACTGAGGAGGTGGGGAGGTTGGGGAAGAAGGAAAGTACAACAATGAACGAATGAATGAATGGAAATCCAAAATCTCTGTAAACCTTCATTAAAATTAATTTAGAAAAAGAAACAAAAAAATTGTATTAGATTTTGTTTATGAATGGGAAAAACCTTTCAATGTATATAGGGAAGTAATTTACGTTCAAAAAAAGACAAAACGATTCAAAGAATGTAAATACACAAAAATCAGCTCAAGGTGCATCAGAGACCTGGGAGTAAAGCCCCCAAACTATAAAGTTCATAAAAGACAAACTGGGACCAAGCTTAGAAAGCCTAGTCTATAGTACAAAGAGACTGCCAAATATAGCCAGAAATGCATAATCTGAAGAAGATAGAAGTGATGAATGGGACCTTTTAAAGCTTATATCTCTGCTCAGCAAAAACTTCTATCAACAGAGTGAAAAGAAAACGTACCAACTGGGAACAAACATTTGGCAATACTGTCTCAGACAAGGATCTAATAACAAAAGTTTATAAAAGTAAACCTGGGCCTCCAGAAGAAAAAGATTGATAATCCAATTACAAAATGGACAAAGGACATGGAAAGACTTTTCACAGAGGAAGACATTCAGGTGGCCAACAGACACATGAAGAAATGCTCCAAATCACTGGCAAATCAAAACCACAATGAGATACCATTTTACCCCACTAGCAGTGGCTAAGTTTAACAGGGCAGCAAGCAGTAAATGTTGGAGAGGATGTGAAGGGATAGGAATTCTTAGTGCTCTTTGCAAAACATGCCGGTGCAATCTGTTGTTATTATTGGGCATCGTTGAGCTAATCTGGGCTCATGTTGTTGTTGTTGTTGTTGTGTACCGTGGAGTCGCAACCGACCCAAAGCTGACCCTCCGGCAGCTTTTCACAGGGAGTTCATTAATTTCCCTGAAGGCGATTGCCTGTCCTTCTCCCGTGATCTGGGCTCCTAGCAATCTGATAAACATCGGATTAGATAGAACCTTGCCCTATCCTGTGCCATCCTTAAGATGCCCGACACGTTCAAGCCCACCTCCTTGAGGGTCCTCCATGTCACCTTTGTTGTCATCAGCATGTAGAATTTGAGACTCCCCCTTTCCTTAAAGGAGCCAACGTGCAATGAGCAATCCAATGAACAATGTATTGGCTATTATGGGAAAACCAACGGTTTGAACGGATCAAGTCTTTCCTCCTTAGGAGAAAGATGACTAGTCTCCTACTGCAAAGAGGGGTTTTGGGTGCCCCCAAGTTGACTGTGACGCACAGTGACCCCGTGACCAGCCAATCAGAATCTTGCCCTATCCTGAGTCATCCTCATGACCTCTTACAGACTTTAGTTGGTTATTAATCACTGTCAACTCATCTTGAGAATCTTCTGTCTTTTGTTAACACTCTACCTCTCTGAGCATGAGTCTTTTCCCGAGGTAGTGGCCCCTTCTGACCACAGTCCCCACGTATGTGAGAGGAAGTGGAGCCATTCTTAGAGAAGCAACGTTCTGCTTGGCACTTCCTCCAAGATAGGCTTGTTGGAGTGTTTTGGCAGTTCCTGAGATATTCAAGACTCTTCCTCAACACCACAACCCAAAGGTGTCAACGCCCCTTGACTTTTCCTCAACACCACAA
>NW_006399958.1:3216678-3218469 GCF_000299155.1 Elephantulus edwardii
CCTTGACTTTTCCTCAACACCACAACCCAAAGGTTTTAACGTTCCTTGACTTTTCTGCAACACCACAACCCAAAGGTGTCAACATTCCTTGACTTTTCCTCAACACCACAACCCAAAGGTGTCAACGTTCCTAAACTTTTCCTCAACACCACAACCCAAAGGTGTCAATGGTCCTTGACTTTTCTGCAACACCACAACCCAAGGGTGTCAACGTTCCTTGACTTTTCCTCAACACCACAAGCCAAAGGTATCAATGTTCCTAAACTTTTCCTCAACACCACAACCCAAAGGTGTCAATGGTCCTTGACTTTTCCTCAACACCACAACCCAAAGGTGTCAACGTTCCTTGGCTTTTCCTCAACACCACAACCCAAAGGTGTCAACATTCCTTGACTTTTCTGGCAACATCACAACCCAAATGTGTCAACGTTCCTTGACTTTTCCTCAACACCACAACTTAAGGTGTCAGTGTTCCCTTTGTTATCTTAATTCATTATCCAATGTTCAGATACAACTAAAAGCTTCCTGACGTGGACCAGACTAACCGAATTAAAGAGACGTCTTTGCTCTTTAGCATGTTGAGGAAATCCTAGACAGATTTTCCTGACGTAGCACGTCTCTTGATTTCTTGACGGCTACTCCCATGAGCATTGATTGTGGATCTAAGTAAAATGAAATCCTTGACTCTTCAATCTTTTCTCCATCTATCAGGATGCTGCCTACTGGTCCAGTGGCAGGTATTTTTGTTTTGTTGATGTTGAGATGTAAACCATAGTGAAGGCTGTATGTAGTCTTCATTCTTTTGCAGCAAATCTTTCAAGTCGTCTTCATTTTTATCAAGGTTGTGTTACTTGCCTATAATGAAGGCTGTTGATGAGTCTTCCTCCAATCCTGATGCCACATTCTTCTTCACAGAGTTCCACTTGTTTTTTTTTAACTTTTTATTTTTATTTTGTGTGTGTACCATCAAATCAGATCTGACTGGTACAGGAGGAGATTGTTCCTCCTTCTCCAGCAGAGCATCTGGTGGATTCGAACCATGCACTTCTTGGATTGCAGTGCAGCTTCTTGCCACTAGGCCACCAGAACTCGCCAGAGTTCCACTTCTTGAGTGATTTTCTCCGCATACAGGTTGACTAGATATGAAGAAAGGATCTGACACACACTCTGACATACACCTTTCATGATTTTTAAACCCGGTAAACTCTTGTTCTGTTTGGACAGCTGCTTCTTGGTTTCATATGTATAGGTTTATACAAGTACAATTAAATGATCTAGGATTCCCATTTTTTTCCACAGTTAACGCGTTGCCCCATACTTTTAAATTGACGACCGTGCTTAGAAAGTTTTTTTTTCAAGTGTTTATGACTGCTGTATGAAATTGAGCTTTAGTCGCATGTTTGGAAGTGAAAATTAATGGGAAAACGTGGAGGACAGCAATAGCCACCATTTGCGGCAACGTGTTAAATGTCTTTGCATAGTCACTAAAGCGCAAGAAATAACTTTCTCTTTAAAATTTTCTTCTTTTTTGTGCGTGTACCATCAAATCAGATCTGACGGGTACAGGAGGAGATTGTCCCTCCTTACCCGGCAGAGCATCTGGTGGATTTGAACCGTGTGCCTCTGGGATTGTAGTTGCAGCTCCTTGCCACTAGGCCACCAGAGCTCCCCTAAAATAGTTGGGTTTTTTGTTTTGTTTGTTTTTGTTTTTTTTTTTAAGTAAAAAAAAGAGTTGTAAAGTACAATAATGAATTAATGGAAATCCAAAATATCTATGAATTTTCATTAAAA
>NW_006399958.1:3219249-3220502 GCF_000299155.1 Elephantulus edwardii
TCAGTCTTGTTTTACAACAGTGGCACCATGCAGTATTTGTCCTTTTGTGACTGAGATACTTCACTCAGCATAATGTTCTCCAGGGTCACCCATTTTGAATAATATTGCATGAGTTCCTTGTTTTTCAGTGCAGCATAGTATTCCATTGTGTGAATATACCACAACGTCTCTATCCGTTTGTTTGTTGATGGGCACTTCGGTTGTTCCCAACTCCTTGCTATTGTGAACAGAGCCGCGATAAACATGGTTGGATGTTAGTTATGGTCTCTTTGGGGTATATTCCCAGTAGTGGAATTGCTGGGTCAAATGGTATCTCTATTTGCAACTTTTTGAGGAAGCGCCATGCCGCCTTCCACAGTGGTTGTACCATTTTACACTCCCACCAACAGTGAATAAGGGTTCCAGTTTGTCCACAACCTCACCAGCATTTGTTGATTGCTGTTCTGTTGAATTTTGCTGTTCTGACAGGGGTGAGATGGTATTTCATAGTTGTTTTGATTTGCATCTCTTTTACAGCTAGGGAATGTGAACATTTCTTCACCTGCTTGTTAGCCATCTGAATGTCTTCGGTGAAGTGTCTGTTCATATTCTGTGCCCATTTTTCTGTTGGATTTTTTACCTTTATCTTGTGGTGGTAGTGGGTTGTTTTAAGGAGCCATCTTTTTAAAAAAAATTTGTTTGTTTGTTTATTTGTTTGTTTGTCTGTCTGTCTGTTTATCTATCTATCTATCTATTTATTTAATGTGTGTACCATCAAACTGGATCTGACTGGGACAGGAGGCAATTGTTCCTCCTTCTTCAGCAGAGCATCTGGTGGATTTGAACCGCGCACCTCTGGGATTGCAGTGCAGTTTTCTGCCACTAGGCCGCCAGAGATCGCCAGGAGACATCTTTTCTCCTGGTTTTGCTGTTCACCTGACAAGAGTCCACTTTACCTGCAGCCTGAGCTGTGCCCACGAGGCCAGGCCCAGGTTTGGAGGTGGCCAAGGATCATGGCCGCACGGGACCCTGTGACTATAAAACTCCTATGTTTCCAAGGACTTCATTTTCAGAAACAGACCACAGATTTTTAAGTCTCTGCACCGGCTTGAGTTGCCTACCTTTCAGTTACCAGCCCAGTACGTTAACCATTTGCACCACCCAGAGGATCCTAAGACCTTGGAACAATTTTGGAGCTCTACACACTCACACCATGCAGTGTGACCCTTCCCAATTTTGAACCATGCAGTGTACTCCAGGGATGCATCCTGTCT
>NW_006399958.1:3223242-3223841 GCF_000299155.1 Elephantulus edwardii
AAAAACCCACTCCAAACCACCCACCCCACGAGGGGAAGAATAAAAAGACAAGGTATAGAGATATGACGGATCCCTGGTATACCCCTTTCCTGATTTTGATCCATCTAACATTGGGTACAATGTTCCTAGTGCCACAGCCCCTCCTAAACCCAGCCTGCACATTTGGCAGTTCTCTGTTGATGTATTGTTTTGTGTGTGTACCGTTAAATCGGATCTGACTCGTACTGGAGGAGGTTGTCCCTCCTTCTCCAGCAGAGCATCTGGTGGATTCGATTCGCGTACCTCTGGGATTGCAGTGCAGCTTCCTGCCACTAGGCCACCAGAGCTCCCCCAGTGCTGTTGTTTTAAAATCATTTTTTAACCATTTTCAGCATATGTTGCTGTACTTTTACACAGTGCCAGTGTCTCCTGATGCATTGGTATCTCATGACCTATAATAGGATTATATAATTTGCAATCAGTATTCCTTATCAAATCACATTTTTGCCTTTCCATGACACATAATATTTATGTAACAAAATTCAACTCCTAGTCTAACATTCGAGGTTTTCTTTCTTTTCCCAAATAAGCTATTGCCGGGAACCTGTTGTCGGGGGAGG
>NW_006399958.1:3223941-3226257 GCF_000299155.1 Elephantulus edwardii
TATTTATGTAACAAAATTCAACTCCTAGTCTAACATTCGAGGTTTTCTTTCTTTTCCCAAATAAGCTATTGCCGGGAACCTGTTGTCGGGGGAGGAAGCAATAAATGACTTTAAGTGAAAAATTAAAAACAAAACAAGACACAAAGAGAGGGTGGGCTATAAGTTAGTTCGTCACAGTTCAGAGGTTCAAACCACACAGACTCGAGCAGTATGTACTTCATTGATCTCATTTTATTCATAGATTAAAAAGACAGGAATGGCAGTTCTCACAAAGGCTGAAGGCTTCGGATCTGTGTTGCGTGAGTCAGAATCCAGGTCATATTTTTAAATCCCCACCTTTTAAAAAAACAACAACTGTGAGGTATGTTGTTGCATAACTTTGACTCATAGCAACGATGTGACTTGAAAGACTGAGATGCGCCTGGCCCAGGTCCTAGTCGCTTCCGTTTCTTTCCTTTTTTGTGTGTTAGTGTTTTTCTCTTTTTTGTTAGGTTTTCCTCTTTCTTTTTTGTTTTTCCCATTTCTTTTCTTTCTTTCTTCCTTTTTTTTTTCTTATTGAAGAAAGAATCCCGGGAAAAAAGACATCACACCGGGAGAGGTGACAGTCAGAGAAAGAGAGGAAGACCTTCAAAGAGATTAACACAGTGCTTACAACAGTCAGCTAGAGTGAGGACGACACAGGACAGTTCAGGTCGTTGTGAGTTGTAGTTGACTCGATGGTTCTTGACAACACAGAAAGGAAGCTTTCAGACCAGGTATACCAAACACTCTGTGTCTGGCAAATTTGAGTCCAGCTGGCCCGTTTCCTCAGAAAGAGGGGAGCAGTGTCCTCCTGTGCTGTCTACAGCATCCGATCCCCGGGGGAGGAAGGCCGGCTCTGACCACAATGCACAGCTTCTGAGGTTCTAAGCTCTGGGAGCAAGAAGGAAAGAGTTGGGGATTCCTCAGCACGAGAGTTTATTTGCTAAATCCTTCTTAAGCCTGGCTCCAAGAGCGTATGAGACGCTAAGCCTGGACACGGGTGGGAATGCAGAAGAGGATGGAGGTAATAGATGTTAGAGTCCTGGCAGCAGCCAAAATGGATTATTTGATGACCGTCCAAGCAGCCTGTATGGCATTTTTGAGGGCTGGGAAAAAGACTGAGCTGAAATGAGGGGACCCTGTACTGTGTATAAACCAGAGGGGCAGGAAAGAAGTCATGTGGGGACATGAACTCTGAGAATAAATTCCTCCTGGGTGGTGGGCTGGTCTGGACGGAGTTATCTGGGGACGTGGGCTCAGAGTGTGAATTCCTCCTGGGTGATGGGCTGGTCTGGACGGAGTTATTTGGGGACGTGGGCTCAGAGTGTAAATTCCTCCTGGGTGATGGGCTGGTCTGGATGGAGTTATTTGGGGACGTGGGCTCAGAGTGTAAATTCCTCCTGGGTGATGGGCTGGTCTGGATGGAGTTATGTGGGGACGTGGGTTCGGAGTCCAAATTCCTCCCGGGTGATGGGCTGGTCTGGACAGAGTCATCTGGGGACGTGGGTTCGGAGTCCAAATTCCTCCCGGGTGATGGGCTGGTCTGGACGGAGTCATCTGGGGACATGGGCTCGGAGTCTAAATTTCTCCCGGATAATGGGCTGGTCTGGACTTCTTCCTTCATGGGGTGCTGTTGTTGAGCGTCATGTTTCAGAGGTAAATGCTCGTGGTCACATCTTCTGGCTTTTGCTCTGCGATTCTTGAACCAAACCTGGGGCGGAAAAGAAGGAGAAATGGGGCTGATGGGTGGTGAAATTCCACACGTTCTTATCTTACCCTACTAGCTACTCCAATACTCAGTGCTGTCAAGTTGGGACCACCTCCTAGCTGACACCCCCCAACCCCTTTGGGTTTCTGAGGCTGGAACTCACATGTGCACAGGGCCCATTTCTCTCTCTCCCTCCCTCTCTCAGCCAGTGGTGGATTCAAACTGCTTGCCTTTGGGTTGGCAGCTCAACTCCTTATCCACTAGGCCACCAGAGCTCCCAAGGGATTGTTTATAGACATTTTAGTTTATGACTCATTGGCAACCAATGTCGTAAAAGAAATGATCTGTGATTTGATATTTTTGTACTAAAATCCATTATTGATTTGTAAACGTTCCTTCAAATAGAAAATTTTTTCTTTTTTCCTCGTTGTGTACCATCAAATTGGATCTGACTGGTACAGGAGGAGATTGCCCCTCCTTCTCCAGGAGAGCATCTGGTGGATTTGAACTGTGCGCCTTCAGGATTACAGCGCAGTTTCTTGCCACTAGGCCACCAGAGCTCTCCTAAATAAATAATTCTTTTAAAA
>NW_006399958.1:3226954-3233566 GCF_000299155.1 Elephantulus edwardii
CGAACTGGGGATGAGGGTGGAGAAAACAGTGCAACAATGAATGAATGAAAACCCAAAATCTCTGTAAATGTTCATTAAAACTAATAAAATTTAATTTAAAAAAAAAAGAAAATACAATTTGTAAGGGAGCTCTGGTGGCCTAGTGGCAAGAAGTTCCACTGCAATCCCAGAGGTACGTGGTTCAAATCCACCAAATGCTCTGCTGGAGAAGGAGGGGCAATCTCCTCCTGTACCAGGCAGATCTGATCTGATGGTACATACACAAAGAAGAAGAATAAAATTAAAAAAAAAGAGGTGAAAAAAGAAAATATAATTTGTAAACTTTTATTCAAATAAAATAAATTAAAAATTGTTATTAGGATGGGAGAGAGGAAGGGTAATATACAAAAATGATGATGATGATGATAAAAATCAAAATTAAAAAAAATCAGACAGTGTGATTAATGTTGATTGACTACTGAATGAAGAACCAATATGCCTCGGGGACGTAGCTGACTCTTTTTCATGTGGAGCTGGTGGATTGAAACCACTGACTTTTTGGTGATCCTTGAATATACAATGTACTAGGCCCCCAGAGCTTCCTCATAAAGATTGCAGCACTGAACATCTTGTAAGTCTGCCAAGTGTTAAGAATCGACCCCATGGCAGTGGCCTGGTCCCTTTCCAGGAGAGGTTTATTGATCTGTACCATGGGGGTTTTGAGAGGATTTAGGGGTACGGAATGAGGAGGGGAGGGCCTTTGGAGTCCTGGGTATCCAAGTCTCGGGTGCTTTCCTGGAGAATTGCTGTATTTAGCATAACTCAGAAGAGGACATTACGCTAAGTGAACTATCTCAGTCACAAAAGGATAAATACAGGAGCTGCAACTACAATCCCAGAGGCGCATGGTTCGAATCCACCAGATGCTCTGCTGGGGAAGGAGGGACAATCTCCTCCTGTACCATTCAGATCTGATTTGACGGTACACTCACACAAAAATAATAAAAACAAACAAACAAACAAAACCCACAACAACACATATAAAAAAAAACAACAAAAAAACAAAAGGATAAATACTGCATAATACGGTGGTTATAAAATAGGACGGACATGAGGGGTTGGAGAGGGAATGGAGAATGAATGAGTGCATAGATAATGAACATTGCATTGCAAACAATGAGGAGAAGAACTGTTTGAAAGCAATATATGAACCACATTATACACATCATATACATTATACACATCATATACATTATATGAATGAGAACAAACAAGGGGTGTGTTATAGGGTGGGCTAGGGGAGGGGAGAGAAGTGGGGAGAAAATGTGCAACAATGAATTAAAGAATTAAAATGAATTTAAAGAAATGAAAATAAGGGGAGCTCTGGTGCAACTACAATTCCAGAGGCGCACGGTTCGAATCCACCAGATGCTCTGCCGGGGAAGGAGGGACAATCTCCTCCTGCACCAGTCAGATCTGATTTGACGGTACACTCACACAAAAACAATAAAAATTAAAAAAAAGAAATGAAAATAAAATAAAGGGCTTTAAGGAAAAGAAGAAGAGTGGTGAGCTGGCCCACTGTGTACTAACCTGGACGACCCTGGGAGGTAAACCCGTTTTCAAGGCTATGGAATTCTTGCGTTCAGAGGTGAGATACGGGTTCATGATGAAGAGCTTCTTTAATTCTTCTAGCTGTTTCCCAGAGAACATGGTTCTTCTTTCTCGGACCTTCCGGTACTGGCCTGTGGAGGAGACAGTGCGTCAGCTATGTCATCCCCCCTCCCTCCTCTGCAGAGTCAAACTTGGCAAGAAGCCTGGACCCTGTGGGCTGAAAAGTATTGTGTGTGTGCAAGTGGGAATGCACGGTTCACCATTTTTTTTTTGGTGGCAGGGACCTGGTTTTCCTAAGCTGCATTCTGCCTGGTCTGCGTGATTGAGACTGTGATGCAGAATGAACTCTGTGGCTGCAGAAGTCACTGTGTTCGCAGGGTAGGTACCTGTGGCCATCTGCTCCCACCTGCAGCCAGCGACCCCGTGGAACCTGGAGAGTTCCCAGGGCTCTCTCATCTCTCACCTTTCCGTGAAACATTTTGAAAGCCACTGGCTGGGCCTGCCAGGAAGACCGAGGTGCAGAAACTTCCGGCTGGCTTTGACTACAAGTGCGTGTGTTGATTTCCTTGCTTAAAACCTGTCTCAACCCTAAAGAAACTAGAATTGCCACCCAAGCAGATAGATGCACACCTATGTTTGTTGCAGCTTTGTTCACTGTAGCAAAGAGTTGGAAACAACCCAAGTGCCCATCAACAAACGAATGGATGGAGAAGCTGTGGTATATTCACACAATGGAATACTATGCAGCATTGAAAAACAAGGAACTCATGCAATATTATTCAGAATGGGTGACCCTGGAGGACATTATGCTGAGTGAAGTATCCCAGTCCCAAAAGGACAAATACTGCATTCACAGCAGCAAAAGGTGTGGCCTCTTGAGACTCTGAGAGGCTTTCCAAAGCACTTGGTTCAAATCTAGACCCTGATTGCAGGTTCCACTCAGAGGAGAACTCGCTCCTGCTGAATCCTAACTGGCCTTTTTCTTTGATTTGGACCCAACATAAAACTCATAACTGGTTTGGGAACTTCAATAAAATATTTTTTTTGGTGAAAGGGGGAAAAAAAAATAGGGTCACTAGCTCAGTGGTTAGGACTCATTAGCGGTTCTGTTGAAGAGTTGAGAAGGCCTGTTCCACACACGACCAGATCCTTTGAGGTTCTTGTCTCATCAGCTCCAAGGAAGCTGCCTGGATGTCTTAAACGCCTCTCCCAACCCTTTGACCACCAACCATCTGTACAAGCCTGGAGGACACAGTAGAAGTAACCCCCAAGGGTTGCGACGCAGTAATCTTTGTGGACGTAGACAGACAGACCTACCCATGGGGTGGGGGGTGGGGGACAGACCAGGACATACCAGAGTGAACAGTGAGGCCAGTTTCACCTTCTTCCCGAAGAGCAGCTGGTGGGCTGTCCATGTGGATGGTTAACTTGGCAGCTGCAACAGAAACACAGAGCAAGAGAGGAACTTTTTAAACATCACATAGTAAGGAAAAGACTGACATTCATTTACTAAGACACTTTCTTCTTAGCTAGAAGGGCAATTGGGAAACACCCTATCAGGCAGCTGAAATCCTTTATGGTTGCAACCCCGCCCCCACCCTGGGACCACTAGTGGCTTAGTGGCGAGAACCTGAGCTGCAATCCCAGAGGCACGCAGTTCAAATCCAGCTGTTCACGGGTACAAGGATGGGCAGTCTCCTTTGGGAGAATTTACAGCCTCTGAAAACTTGCTGGAGAAGCAGCTATGAGTCCGTCCGTTCTCAGTCAAGAGCAAACAACCACAACACAGCCCTGCTCTGCAGGGAGTTCTGCTGGCTTAGAGTGTAGGAGTGTTGGGCACAAGGTTCAAATCCAAGAGCTATTCTCTTGGGAGAAAGATGGATAATCTCCTCACATGTGACTTACAGCCTCTTAAAACCTGCTGGAGGAGCAGCTATGAGTGGGTTCTGACTTGACAGCACATAACACTATCAACATCCAGTCTGTATCTGAGATCTCCTCCCTCTTCAATAAGATTAAAGATAAAACCTTTTGACCTTGCATCATAAAGGACCTTTTCAAGAACTAGGAAGGAAAACGAGAACTGTTTTAACCTTTAATGATGTCATTAAGAATTTAAACGATTTTTTTATTTTGATTATACTGCTAGCTTTCCCATTTCTCCCCTTTCGTTTTCCTCTCTAAACCAAAGTCTTTTTCTTCTGGAGGCAAATCAGGCTCAGCTCATGCAGGCAGCCCCCCACCCCCAGCCCCCCGGGGTCATTTCCACAGGACCTGTGGAGTTGCTGACCATTCTGGCTTTAGTACTCGGAATAAAACCAAAAACCAACCCAAACAAACCACCAAAACAAAGCCAAAAACAACCACCACAGTCAGAGTCAGGAAGAGAAGCTACGGCTGACCAGATCGACGCGACCAGAAAGGACAGGACCCAGGGGACAGTGTAGCAGCTAATCAGAAAGACGCAGGCTTGAGGCCAGACGTTAAAAGTGCTAAATAGTTTACATAATTGCTCCTTTTCAAAGTAACAACACCTTCCCCTCCTAAACTCTCAACTCTCATTGCCAGGACTAAGTCCTGGCTAAGCCTCCAGTGGGTGTTTGGAGGCTGTAAAAATCCCATGAGAAAATTGGCCCATCTTTCTCCTACAGAGTAAGCAGAGTGTTTAGTCTAAGCTCCAGAGAGGAGAAGCATCACTGGTGGCTCTGCAACTCCGTTGTACGAACACGACATCGTTTCCTTACCATCTTTTTTTTTTTTAAATGAGTATAATCAACTCTACTGTCTATTTAATTAATTTCTGCTCTTTCTTTTAGAAACTTTAATCTTTCTGTCTCTCTGCCACCCATTTATGTATTCTCTTCTGGTCCTTCCTGCCATCCGTAGATTCTTTTTTTTTTAAGATGTGCTGACTTCAGCCTCATGGTGAGTCATTGGGTGGCAAAGTGCAGTCCGGAGGCCTTCGGCAGTGATAGGGTGATATGAGTACGTTCAGAATTCTCTACATATGTATCAGTTATAAAACTGTAGTTATATAATTATAAATCTAACATCAGTTTTCTTCAGCCTGCAAAACTAGTTACCTTAGCCTCTGAATTCTGTTTCCTGTGTTTAGTCATGTAAAGAAGTTGGACCTGTCTGTTTACCAGAAGAGAAAATGCATCTCTCCAGATCTCTCTGAGGCTGATTCCCACTCATATGTAAATTGCATCTTAATCTGCCTATTTACCAGGAAGGGGATATTCTCCATACTGTGTCTCACCCTGGTATATAAACCCATGACCACTCCCAGATGGGGGGGGGGCAGTCTTGGAGGTGACTCGCTGACTCCCAGATCTGTGTAATAAAGTGCTCATGGATTTTACAATCTGTTTGTCCTATTGAAGTTGGTCGTTATCAGCATTTGATTTTTCTTTAGGAGAAGGATTTACCATCCTCACTTTGAAGGCACACTCCAGCCACAATCACACAGGAGAGATTGCCCAGCCTTCTCCTGTGGAGAAGCTGGTCGACCCAAACCGCATGCTTTTGGAACTGCATGGGAGAGTTGAACAGTGACTAGGGATGATAGAAAGAGAAATTGATGCCTTTGAGCTGTGGTGCTGGAGAAGAGTGTTGAATATACCATGGACTGCTAGGAGAACAAACAGGTTTGTCCTGGAGAGGGTGAAGTCGGAATGTTCCCTGGAGTCAAGGATTCTTCTGAAGCTTCGCCTGACATAGTTTGGGCATGTAGCAAGGAGGGATTGGTCCTTGGAGAGGGACATCATGTTTGGGAGAGTGGAGGGATGGCGCAGGAGAGGAAGACCCTCGATGAGATGGATCGATTCTGTGAGTGGAGTGGTGGGAATGAATGTGTTTGAGACAGCGAGGTTGGCACAGGATAGAAAGGCGTTTAGGGCTCTTGTATATAGGGTTGCTATCAGTTGCAAATGACTCGATGGCACATAACAACAACAACAATTCTCATTTGTGTGTTCCTTCAAGTTGGAACCGACTCTCAGCTGACTTCCCTGTGATGGAGTGGTATTAATCAATTCAGAATTCTCTACATATGCTAAACAAAAAAGCAATATATGATTGGGTTATCACAAGAGTCCAGCATCAAGGCTCCATAGTGGAGTGTACTCGGTGGGGGTGTGTGGGGATTGTATACCAATGAAAGAATTGTTCTTTGACTTTTCAAAAAGAGGAGCGAACTGGGGGTGAGGGGTGGGCAGGGAGAAAAGTGCGACAATGAATGAACAGAAATCCAAAATCTCTGTAAATGTTCATTAAAATTAATAAAATAAAATAAAATTTAAAAAACACAACAAAAACTAACAGCAGTTTTCTCCAGCCTGCCAAACAAGTCACTTGGCCTTAGAATTCTTTGTTTACCAGGGGAGGAAATGCTTATCTCCTAGATCAGCTGTTTCCTGATCTTGGAAGCCTGTTTTCCCCAGTCGCATGTAAATTGTATCTTAATCTCCCTGTTCACCAGGAAAGGGATTGTACCCTTCCTGAATTGTTGTTGTTGTTATGTGCCATCGAATCATTTGCGACTCATAGCGACTCTTGTACATAGGTACAAGAGCCCTAAACTCCGTTCTATCCTGTGCCAACCTCGCTGTCTCAAACACATTCATTCCCACCACTCCACTCACATAATCAATCCACCTCATAGAAGGTCTTCCTCTCCTGCACCGTCCTTCCACTCTGCCAAACACGATGTTCCTCTCCAAGGAACAGTCCCTCCTTGCAACATGCCCAAACTATGTCAGGCGAAGCTTCAGAATCCTTGACTGCAGGGAGCATTCTGGCTTCACCCTCTCAAGGACAAGCCTGTTTGTTCTCCTAGCAGTCCATGGTATAGTCAACACGGTACATTCAACATGGTATATTCTCTCCCCTGGAGAGAAGGGCCAAGGAATTAGCTACAGGCAGATGCCTGAGAATCACGTCCGTGGGCCGTGACCTGCACCCGTGAAAGTACTGAATTATGTAATGAATGATGAGGGAGAAATTCCCCAGGATGCC
>NW_006399958.1:3234492-3236479 GCF_000299155.1 Elephantulus edwardii
GAGGAGGTATTGTTATTCTAACTGCCAAAGAGGAACTAGCCTCAAGGAGTTATCTAAAATAGGAAGAGTCGGGATTTGAACCTGGGTATCATGGCTGCAGCGGTATTCATGTTTCCCATCATGCTGTTCTATGACTGAGGTGATGTCTAGAGGGAGCAGCAAAGCATCACTTTTCTGGCAGTCCAAGATGCTTAATGGGAAGAAGATAGCTGTTCTCCTGGGTGATTCTTAGGTGCTGGAACCCACTGGAGGGCCAGCTATGAGCCACTTCTTCAATCAGTTTTTATTCCATCAGATCTCTGTCATTATGCTCTTCCTATTACCCAACAACCGTTTATACTGTAAATATAATTTATGATTACTTGTGATCTCTTCCCATTTTCCCCCTCTCGTTATTTATACCGTGTACCAATATCACTCACAGACAGACGTTTTTAACGTATCAATAACATTGGTAAACATTAGCAAGATGTAGAATTGTGACTGATTTTCTCTGACAGAGCTGAATGTAGTCAATAAATACAACCTTGGTACTAGAATGTGTTCGTTTGTAAAGCTAGAAATGAAAGCGTAATGATATGAAGGGGACTAAGAGCATAGCACAAAGCTATCCCAGGATACAAATTGCAGGGCATGAAGTATAAACACATAATAAAGTGTTTGTGGAGAAACATGAAACTCCTCCTCCTCAAAGATCATGCGATTATGTCTTTGTTGTTTCTGAAAATGAAGAGCAATGCTAATTAAAATGCGTTTTGGAAGAGATATTTAAAATATAAGACAAACCAGGCAAAACTGGAATTTGGAGGCATGGAGTTTTGTGTGTTGGATAAGCTGAAATAGGAGGCTTCACCCTCTCAAGGACAAGCCTGTTTGTTCTCCTAGCAGTCCATGGTATATTCAACACTCTTCTCCAGCACCACAGCTCAAAGGAATCAGTTCTCTTTCTTTAATCCCCATTCACTGTCCAACTCTCCAATGCATAGCACGTCATTGCAAACTCTATAGCCTGGATCAGGAGCACCTTAGTCTCCAGCCTCACGTTTTTGCATGTCAGCACCCTTGAGAGGTCCCTCACAGCTGACTTTCCCTATGCAATTCGTCTCCTGATTTCCTGGCTGCAGTTACCAAGAGTGTTGACTGTGGAGCCAAGTTCGTTAACTATCTCAATCTCTTCATCATCCATACTGATGCTGCCAATTGGCCCAGTGGTGAGAATCTTTGTTTTCTTGACATTGACATTGTCCTATGTACAACTTCCCAAATTACTAGTACTTAAATATGAACTGTTCTTTTCAAATGCAGAAATTCTGTAACGTTACTGACGAAAGTGCATTATTAAGTGAGCTGGTATCTAGTTCTGGTATAAACACTTAAAGACCGCTCTGAAGATCAGGAGGCAGTATTTTGACGGGAGCTCGCTGTTTTCCCCGATCTGTAAGTATAAATATATATTGCAATCTATCTGTCTTACCGGCAATTGACTACGGAAAGAACCCCTTACATTCAGTAACACCGGGGCGATTGCCCTTTCTTCTCCAGCAGAGCAGCTGGTGTACACGAACCCCGTGCCTGTGGGACTGCAGTGTGTCTTCTTATGCCTCAGCCATCAGTGCTCCCTTCCCTCTGTGGCTCAGGTTCCCATGACGTCAATCCTTTCCTCATATCCCGATTCTCCGGCTTACCTGGAAAAGTGCTCTCGGGATGAGCCATCTTTCGTTCTTGGATCTCTCTCAGTACCTCCTCGCGTGCTGGAGATGAATGAAGTAAGAGAAGGGAGAAATTGGGATGGACTTTTATATCGTCCCAGGCCCCACCCACTTCTCCATCCCTAATCTTTTGTTGTTTGTTGAGTGTGGACCCAACCCGTGTACAACCATCTGCAACCCTGCCCTGTCCTGTGCCAACCTCATTGTCTCTGAGACACTACATAGAGTCGAAGTCGTCACAGTGTCTATCCATCTCATTGGAGTCTTCCTCTCCTTCT
>NW_006399958.1:3262567-3266703 GCF_000299155.1 Elephantulus edwardii
ATTTACTATGTTTTTTACAGTACACTGTTAAAACGAAGAAATCTTCACGCACAAGGATAGGAGGGTCCAACGAAAGGGAAAATTGACTTTACATAAATGATGATGGGACATTGTACACCAATGTTCACAGATGCGTTGTTCACCATAGCAAGAACATGGAAACAACAAACGAAACAAAACAAAGCATGGAAACAGCCCAAATGCCCAACGACAATGGAATGGACTGAGAAACTGTGGTACATTCACACAATGGAATACTATGCAGCTCCCAGGAGCAATGATTTTGTAAATTACGACCTATCATGGCAGGGACTGGAGAGCATTATGCTGAGTGAACTAGCTCAGTCCCATAAGGACAAATACTGCATAAGAACATTATGGTAAAGCAAGTTCAAGGATCCAAGGGGTTGTTGTTGGTGATTGCTGTTGAGTCGAGCACGAGTCATAGGGACCTCATGAAGAAAAGGCTTGAAGGATTTCTGTAACATCATTTATCAAAGTTGTTGATACAACAAAGTTGTTGAACAATTGGAGGCGTGTTGTTTAGGAAGTGGATGCAACTTCTGCTTCCAAAGGGAGGGGAGAGGAAGGGCTTAATCATAGGGTCTTACAATTTGATGGGGGGAGGGAGGGATGGATGAAGGAAAGGAGAAAGATCAGGTGTGAAAAATAATGTATACTAACTTTGTAAGAAAACCAGTATAAAACAACAAGAACAAAAAATGATGGGATAATTTGGGGACACCAGCCCTAGTTGACTGAATGGTACCCAACGGTTGTTGTTTTTGTCTGCCTTCAAGTCGAGCACGACTCATAGCAACCCTATGAACAGAAGGCCTGAAGCCCCTTTACAGCTATCCATTTGTCAAAGTTCATAGAGTTTCCGGAGCCTAAATCAATTAGGGAGCTCTCCTGGCACCCTTGTAAGTGCGCCACTGCTGCCTGAAAGGTTAGTAGTTTGAATCCAGTAATTCTTTAGAAGGATGATGGAGTCAGTTTTGTAAAGGTTTAGCGCTTGGAAAACTGTGGTAAGTTCTGCTCTGTCCTACGTGTATTTGCCAGGAGTTGGAACCGACTTGAAGGCAACAGCAAGAATTCAGGAAGGTCCCCACCGCAGCTGGTTTCTAGTCAAGTGGTTTCCCCAGGCGCCTCTTCAGTTAAGCAAATTCTAGTTCTCATTTGAAGAAACTTGTGATGCAGAGAGATACATAACAAATGCAACACAGATTCTCGACAGCCCCACAACATCTCCCAAACAATTCTCAAGGTCAAGGGAGACAAGCCTAGACTTTGCCCTGGGGGGAGTGGGGATTGGGATAATTCTTTTGTATTTATTGTGGTTATACATTTATAATAATAGCCAAGCTGCTATCTTAATGATCTTCAGCGTACAAACCAGGGGCAGTGATCACAACTGCCGTGTAGTGTAACTAACATCATTGTGCATTTCCAAAGCTTGTCCTGTTTCCATCCTAATTCCCTGATTTCATGGAGTGGATCAGTTTTTTATTCCACAACCCACCCACTTTGATTCAAAGTCTTTTCCTCAAACAGAAACCCATGAAAGGGAATGGAAATGCTAACTTGAAAAGTTTTACTTTATCTCAGTCACAAAAGGATAAATATTGCAAAATGCCACTGTTGTAAAATGGGACTGACATTGGGGCTGGGGGGGACAGAGACTGAGAAAGAGGGGATAAATAATGTATACTGCATTGAAACAGATGAGGGAGAGAACTGTTTAAAAGGGATCTGTGATTAGGTATTACTGTCATGACAGGAGTCCAGAACGAAGGCTGCAGAGTGGAGTAGACTTGGAGGGAGGGATTGTATAACAATAAAATAATTTTTCTTTTACTTTTCAAAGAAAAGAGTGAACTGGTGGGGAGGGCTGGGCAGGGAGAAAAGTGCAATAATGAATGAATGAATGGAAATCCAAAGTCTCTGTAAACTTTCATTAAAATTAATAATAATAATAAAAAGGCAGTGCTAGGATGCAAGGAGCTCTGGTGGCCCAGAGGTAAAGAGGTGCACTGCCAACCCAAAGGTGGGTGGTTTGAATCCCCTGGCTTCTGTGCAGGAGGAAGAATGGCAATCTCCTCCAGTGAGACCCACAGGTTGTGCAAACCTGCTGGAGGGTGAGGGCTCTGCTGGGAGGCGGCTTTTGCTCCGTGGCAACGAGATTGAGCTTTGGAGCCGATAATCTTCTGGAACTTCCAAGCCCATGGCTAAAGTCCGTATGAAGAGAGACTCTTTGTCTAGAGCTTGTAATACAAGAGCATCAGCATTTCTAGGATGTCCTGGAACACAGACAAGAGGGACGAAATGATATCCAGTGAGAGATTTTCAGGCTATGTGTTGACTCATCCTTAAAAAGTAATTTTTTCATAACTGCCACCCAAGAAGATATATGTACACCCATGTTTATCACAGCTTTGTTCACAAGAGCAAAAAGCTGGAAACAACCCAAGTGCCCATCAACAAACGAATGCATAGAGCAGCTCTGGTATAGTCACACAATGGAATACTATGCAGCACTGAACACCAAGGAACTCATGAAATATTATTCAAAATGGGTGACCCTGAAGGATATTATGCTAAATGAAGTATCTCAGTCACAAAAGGACAAATATTGCATAAATGCCACTGTTGTAAAATAGGACTGACATTGGGGTTGAAGGGAGACAGAGGAGGAGGGAAGGAATGATGTATACTGCATTGAAACAGATGAGGGAGAGAACTGTTTAAAAGGGATATATGATTAGGTATTATTGTCATGACAGGAGTCCAGAATGAAGGCTGCACAGTGCAGTGGACTTGGGGGAAGGGATTGCATAACAATGAAAGAGTTTTACTTTTCAAGGAGAAAAGTGAGTTGGGGTGTAGGGGGTGTGCAGTGAGAAAAGTGCAACAGTGAATGACTGGAAACCCTAAGCCTCTGTAAACTTTCATTAAAATTAATTTTAAAAATTTAAAAAAAGGTTTTGTTGGGTTTTTTTTTAAAAATAAACCTTCAGACTCAAATTCACAGATACTGACATACCACCCCTGCCAGGCTACAAACCACAGGGGAGAAGATCGCCCATCTTTCATCCTGGGAGTCACTGGCCAGAGAGACACCATCTGTGATTCGCAGCCAGTTCCCTTCGACCTACACCCACCACCTGAGCTTCTGAGCAAGAATAATTTCTTCTAGGATTAGTGCAGCGTCACTCCTAAGAGGCAGAAATCCAAGATGTCCCGAAGGCCCAGCTTTCCCAAGCTGCTGGCCCATTCTGTCATCTCTAACCCTGACCACTTCTCCTCTCCCCCACCCCCCAGCCCTCTCCTGCCCCTGTCTGTCTTTGGGTTCTGCCATTTTTTTTCTCAGACTCTCATGAACCATCAGGGAACTGGCTCCTGGCAGGCCTGGCCAAGAACCAATCTGTGGATCGGGCTTCAGGCCAGGAGGGCTCCGTGGGTTGGCAGAGGGCAGCTGAGCGGGGTGGATGGATGCCAGGGGCTGCAGGGCTGCGGGGTGACAGGCAAGCAGCTGCAGGAAGCGGTCAGGGGAACAGCTGAGTCAGGCCGGAGCTTAAGTGAGGCGCCTTCTGCAAACACTCCTATATATAGATCTCAGGGCCAGGAGCCACATGTCCAAGAGAACTAGGTGGTGGTCCGTGTGGTGCCCTCTAGTTCCATGGGGATCCAACACACATCCCACCTTGACTCTGCCTTTTTAACCCAGGGGGCAGCTGCCCCCAGGATGGGGTTAGAAGCACAAGGAGGCCTCCTCTCCCTCCCTCCACCCCTTTTTCTTCCCCTCTATGTCTTCTCCTCCCTGCCTCTCCCTAAATTACACAGAGATGACCATTTTCTCCCTCAGAACTGTGGGTGGATTTGAGTCACCAGAGAGGAGTCATCCTTGGGTAAGCAGGGCAACTCCCTGTGGGCTACCGCACCCCAGTTCCCTGTCTGAGGGGCTGTCGCCTCCCGCCCACCCCTCACAATAAACTGTAGGACACCATCTTGGGATTTCTTTTTTCTTCCTGCCTGCAAATGATCCGCTTTTTCTTTCGAGGGTCCTCAGTATCTGTCTGTACAGGGGCGTTCCCCACTGCAGGCAAATATATTCTTTTTAATTTAAAAGAATTTTT
>NW_006399958.1:3267493-3268532 GCF_000299155.1 Elephantulus edwardii
TTATTATTTTTAATGAAAATTTACAGAGATTTTGGATTTCCATTCATTCATTGTTGAACTTTTTATTTTAAAAATTTTTTAAAGTGATTTCTTTTGTGTGTACCATCAAATCAGATCTGACTGGTACAGGAGATTACCCCTCCTTTTCCATCAGAGCACCTGGTGGATTCAAACCATGTACCTCCAGGATTGCAGTGCAACTGCTTACCACTAGGCCACCAGAGCTCCCTAGGCAAATATATTCTTAGTGTCACTTACCATTTGCCTTCCTTGGTCCCATACCTTATGACAATGGAATGATTTGTTTTCTTGCGACAGGAAGAATTCTCAGACAAGATGGTCATATATACACACGTGTTTTCAGTTCCTCACCTCACATTCACTCTTCGGTCATTTCCAATTTAAATGCACGCCTTCAACGTGTGTAATTCAGCAACGTTACCTGTGAGGAGGTTGTTTTTCTAAAAGTCCTGCCAATGGTCCTTCCTCCTGAAAAGTTTCAGGATCTTAATGGGGGGGCGGTTGTACTCCTGATGGGATTTCAGAGGACACCACACATTCGTGGGGGAACAGGGGTCTGTTTGCCGTCTTTGAATGGAAATGACATCAAGGGAAATGGAATACTAGGAACACAGGTGAAGATAGTGGTGGTCATGCGTTGTGGAAAAACTTATCCAAAGTCACAGCACAATTTGTGTAGCAACTACAGGACTGGAACTCCAGTGTAAACAGTCACTGAAAACACAGAAAAAGGGTATTTTATTTTCTTAAGGGGTATTTTAAAGTAGCTTACTTATATGCACTGGATCAATAGACGGATAAAGAAAACATGACAGGATCATGTCAGCAGATAAAGAAAAAAATTTTGGAGGGAAGTTCAACATCAACCAGTGATTTTAAAAAGTAAAACAGGTAACAATGAATGGTTTTCTTTTCCTTTTTCTTTAAACTGGGAGCTCCCACGGTTCGAATCCACCAGATGCTCTGCCGGGGAAGGAGGGACAATCTCCTCCTGTACCAGTCAGATCTGATTTGATGG
>NW_006399958.1:3268982-3271937 GCF_000299155.1 Elephantulus edwardii
TAGAAAAAAGCAAAGTAGCCCTGCTGGGGAAGGAGGGGCAATCTCCTCCTGTACCAGTCAGATCCAATTTGATGGTACACACACACACACAGAACAAAGATAAGAATTACAACAAACTTGTTCCAAGCCATGCAAACCAGGAAACAATGCAATAAAATTAAAAAAAAAAAAAAAAAGCAAAGCAAAACCAAAAAAACACTCACCTGGTAAGAGGCATTTGTGACAAAACCAGCTATAGCCTATTGTGGTTACGTGCTGTTCACTGTTAAGTCACTGTGACTTGAACAATAGGCCTGAACACACCGTCCTGGGCCTCTCCGTCTCTCTCAAGCCCATTGTGGGTCACTTCGAGAATCTTCTTCACACTGTCCACCTTTCCCAAATTAATGACGTTTCCCAAGGACTGGCCCTCCCTGACAACAATGGGAGACAAACCTGGCCAAGCCATACTTCAGGAAGAGTGTTTTTATCAGTGCAACAATGAACGAATGAAAACCCAAAATCTCTGTAAATGTTCACTAAAACTAATAAAATTTAATAATAATTTAACAAAAAGATAAAGAATAATTTTTTAAAAAGTGTTTTTATGTCTTATTTTTCATGAGAAATGTTTTTACATTCTGTAGCTACGTGGGCTGGTTTCTCCAGTCTGATCCTAATCTGCCGAGTGGACGTTTACCTGCTGTCACGGAGTTGAGTTCACTTCGTGGGGCCCATAGTTCCAGAGCAGACGGGTCCAGGGGGCCTTCCTGGTTGTGGTCTTAGGGGGTGGGTGGGGTGTATCCCAAGACAACTCCAGCATGGGTTTGAACCACCGGCTTTCGGATGCTGAAGGAAGACTTTTATGCCGTCCAGGAACCTTCTTCTGAGGGTGGTGGGGCTAAGTCAAGTGATTTCCCAAGTTAACATGAGAAACAAGATTCAGTGATTAAGTCTGACCAAGACCCTGGATCTGGAGAGAAGCAAACTCACCTGTGCGCTTAAGAGAACCTCCCCATTCTGGGGAACACAGATAGCTGGGCCCAGGAAAGGCATGGAGAGGAAGCCAGTAGATTAAATGAAATTTAAAGATGTATTTATCCTTTTTTTAAAAAATTATTTTTTGTGTGAGTGTACCGTCAAATCGGATCTGACTGGTACAGGAGGAAATTGTCCCTCCTCCAGCAGAGCATCTGGTGGATTCGAACCGCGTTACCTCTGGGATTGCAGCGCAGCTTCTTGCCACAAGATTTATTAAAAGAGCCAGACTAAGGGAGCTCTGGTGGCCTAGTGGCAAGACGCTGCACTGCAATCCCAGAGGTACGTGTTTCAAATCCACCAGATGCTCTGCTGGAGAAGGAGGGGCAATCTCCTCCTGTACCAGTCAGATCTGATTTGACAGTACATGTAAAAATAATACAATTTAAGAAAAAAAAAAGAGCAAGACTCAGTAGTGTCTGTGGCTGTAGAGTCAGATGATCAAACGATGCAGAAACACTAGCCAGGGCCCTGGCTCTTCACACAATCTTTCTCTCACAGCTGACTCGTTCCAGCCAGGCTGCTTCTTTCTGGGCACTGCCACCAGGTCTCTTCCAAGCCTCCTTAGCTTCTGTGTCACAATCCTTCACTGGCATTCCCAACTCAATTTTAGGAGGTACCTACCATCTCCCTCCCTCTAAAAACTACCTCTTGATGGCTGGCTAATTGTGTCTGCAAACTTCTTGTCGATTTCAAGGCTCCCAGCAGGGCCATTAGCCAACCAATCACCTGGATGGACTGCAAGTCACTTGGTTCTCTGGGATGGATTTTTCAAGCCATTATTTGAATAGCAGGGAGCTTTGGTGCCCCAGTCTGTGGCTAACTGCCCTGGCTAACCCCGAAGTCATGTCTGTCTGGCGGTTCAAAAGCACCAGCTGCTCAGTGGAAGAGACGGGTGATCTCCTCGTGTAATTACAGCCTTGGAAACCAAGTGAAGGGTCAGCTAGCTATGAATCCGTTTGGACTGGATGACAATGAACTGTCACTAACTTGTTTTTAATGTAAACAGCACACACCCCTGATCCCTGCTGGCAACGGTGTGGAGAGACGGGGATCCCACCTGTGGATGATGGGATGTGTCACAAGCCCTGTGGAAAGCAGTTTAACTTCTTCAGAGAGCTGGGACTAGAGGTCTTTGGACCCAGCCATTCCCAGTGCCAGGTGACAGGGCCGGAAGAAACTGAGCTTCAACACAGGCAGACAGGTTCACACTGATGTTTATTGCAGCATTATTTACAATAGCAAAGAGCTGGAAACAACCCAAGTGTCCATCAACAGACAAAGGGCTAAAGAAACGGGTACATTCAATACAATGGAGTATTATGCATCACTAAAAAAAAGATCAAGGATTTGTGAAATACTGCACAATATGGATAAGTCTAGAACACATTATGCGGTGTGACACAAGTCAGTCACACGAGGGGAATTATGGTATAAGGCCACTAATTTAAAATGCTAAGGAAAGGCTTACACACAGATAGATGCAATCCTGGGGAGGTTAGAAGGGATGAGGAGGGCGGGAGAGGGGGCAAAATATGAAATAGGCAAGCTGGGCGAAGAGAAAGGCAATATACAGTTAAGAGTTTTGAGGAGACGCTGTCATTAACTACAATTAATCGGTTTTCGTTCATGTGATAATGCAGAAAGTATATGCTTGAACGAAATCCAGTATGCGTGGTAAACTTGCACTCAAAACAAAACAAAATAAAAAACCCAAAAGAAAAAGCAAGAGAATCATAAAAAGAAAGGAAACCCATCACACTGCGGAGAGAAGTTAGACGCCGAGGCAAACCGTGAGGAGGGGTGGAGTTTGTGCAGAAAAGCAGACCTTCGGGGCCGTACACACAGGTCCGGCTGCCTCCGTCATAATCACACGTCCCCATCGCCTTGGTGGTTCACGTTCGGTCCAAGCCGTAAGGGAGGAAACCTCACAATTTT
>NW_006399958.1:3272037-3298310 GCF_000299155.1 Elephantulus edwardii
TCGGTCCAAGCCATAAGGGAGGTAACCTCACAATTGTCCATATACTTAATATTACAACGACATGACCATATTACAAGGAAGAAATGGATGTGTGATTCAATTTGCTCATAAAAGCACTGACATTGTTAATTTTATTTCAGCATCAGCTGTTCCCATCAATCTCCATGGACTGACAATGAGTTTAAAGGAATGAGTAAAATATTCTAATTCTGAGGCAGAAACACTATTCCCCCCTCCCCCCAGCAGTTGGGCTGTCTTCTGCTTATCAGTGAAATCTTACGTAGAGTGAGCTTAACAGAGGCTGTGTCTCCCAGGGAAACAGTGCTGTTTTGTAATGGACAGTCAACTTGAGGGCTAGGCTAAAGGAAAATGCTTTTCAAAAGAGAGGAGTTTGGGATGGTAGTGGGAAAACTCAACGCATGGCTCATGGGTTTCAGTTTTATAAGGTTATATACAGACATACATACGTATTATCTTGTGAATCCCGCCCTCCTTTTGAAATGTCCTGAATCACTAGAGCCCTGGTGGCTTAAGCAAGTTAACACATCAGGCCGCTGAGGGGACAGTGGTTCGAATCCATCTACTCTCTGCAGAATCAATACAAGCAGTGTCCCCGTTAAGGACTCAGAACTCAGGACACCTGTCGGAGGGCCGCTATGAGCTGGACTTGAGTCCAAGGCAGAGGGTTTTGATTTCTTGGTCAATTATTTTTGAGGTCCGTACTCCTCTCTTTGTGATTTTAGCTTCTTCTTCAGGCCTCCTAAACATTCTGATTCCATTTTGCATTATTTTCCTGTACTGGGGATATGTTTTCTGAGTCTCACATTATATTTTATGAGCTATGATGAGTACTGAAGTGGCACTAAACAGATTAATGTTTTCTTGTACAAATGGTCAACATTTTTGAGGGACACAGTTTAGTGGTGGTATCAGTTACGTGACTCAGGTTACCAGCGCCCACAGCCTTCACCAATTTTGCTGTCACCACAAACAGAAACACAGTCCTTTCTAAACAAATACTTCCCCCTGCCCCCCGACCTTCCCTCCCTGGTGACACATGCCTTTGCCTTGTCTCGCTTTTCATATCAATAACACCCTCTCTGTCCTTTTGCAACGGATCTGTTTCCCAGGCTCATCCAAGCTGTAACAAGTGGGTAGGCGGCACTTGCCTTTGGGATTCTATATACAGGCACGTGTCCGCTGTATGCAGGTCTGCATTTTGAAGTCTATTGGCTGCTGGATGTGTAGGTAATACCCTACCTTCTGGCTGCTGTGAACCGTGCTGTCATGAACATCTGGGCACCTTGTAGCTGTTCGAGCCCTGGATAGAAATGCCCTGAGCATTTTACACGCACAGGCAAAAACCTTTTAAAAAAATACCCCAGACATCAGAAATGGCTGATTGACAGGTTAAGTAAAGCACACATTTCTGTCTCCACAGTGAGCTGAGCTGTTTTGACTCTCAGAAAGGGGGAAGTCTGTCTTGGGAGTGTGGCCAGTGCCCCACAGATATGAGGATGGCTGAGATTTGCTCTTGAGTTCTTTGGCTGTATCCCGGTGAAGGACATCCTGCCAAGTCGGCCGCAATGGAGACCCTCACAGGGATGGACCAATCCATGCCCGTGACAGCGGGCCCGAACGGCCACACCTCTGACATGGGATCACTATGGGAGTCAACTCCCAAGCAGGACTTGAAAACTCAGCCTGCAGAAAAAGCACTAGACTTTGAAGGCTGGACAGCCTCTGGTTCACGTGTTTCCATCACCTCTGGAAGGAGGTCAAAAGCCTTCGAAATTGGCATTTTTTAAAAAAATTTTATTTTTAACAAAGTCGCAATAAACATGGGTGTGCATATATCTGCTTGGGTGGCAGTTTTGGTTTCTTTGGGGTATATTCCCAGGGGTATATTCCCAGTAATGGAATTGCTGGGTCAAATGGTAATTCTATTTCCAACTTTTTGTGAAAGCGGAACTGGCAAATGTTCTTATACATGCATTCAGCGGTTATGTTTAGTGATTCTAACCAAATTAACAGGGAGGCTGCACTTCTCTGGTGGTTCAAATCCACCAGCAGCCCCATGAGGGAGAGATGGGCAGTCTCCTGGTACTTAGAGGAGGGTGGCTGAGAGTCTGAGGTTGCCACACACACGCTGTTAGGTGCTGTGGTGTCTACAATGACTGTCCAACATCACAGTGGACCTCAGAGCCTCCTTGCTGCCTTACTCTAGCCCTCTGCTGGACTCAAGTGTCCATCCCTCTCTCTCTGGCGGCCTTCCTCTGAGCATTCCCAGCAAGGCACCTTTTTCTAAGGCCTGGCGCCGCCTGACAGCGTGCCCCAGGTGTGCTGAAGGATGGAGTTTCACCGTCCTCGCCTTGCTGTGTATACACACCACACATCTACAGACAGTTAATTTTGAAAATGTTCAAATCGCCTGATCTCAAGGGCTGTGCAAAAACAAATGGACCCAGGGAGTCTAGAGTTGGCCAGTCTTTGTTGAACAGACAGAAACACCCCGAGAGAAGTGGTGAGGCTGGGAGGGTGGGTGTGGGGTCAGGGGCACCCTCACGCACTGCGGGTGGGATTGAACGATGGCAGCCGCAGTGGGCAAAGAGCCGGCGGTCCCTCTGAGAGCTGAAGAGAGCACGCGTATCCGATCCAGGGATTCCACCCCAGAAGACAGAAGCGCACCCAGGTACACTGTGGCCCTCTCCTAACAGCCCAAAGCAGGAAACACTCAAGTCCATCAACAAATAACGTGCATGAAACATATGCGTCTAACACACACACACACACACACACACACTGGGATACTCCACGGCCATCAAGGTCTCTCTGTGCCCCTGCAGGGAGGAACCCCTGAAAAACACTTGTTGCAAAAGGACAAATACCGCATGATCACAGTTTGCCAAGTAAGCAGAGAAACCAAATATTAAAACCAGGGGAGGGAGAGAGAGAGAGGAGAAGGAAGAGTGTCACGTGCTTTTTTTTGGGGTGGGGGGAAGGATATATTTGGAAATTTACGTTAATGGTGCTGGGATATCTTGGGAAACTACAGCAAGTAACAGTGATCTGTGACAATGTCACCAATCTGTAAGTATCAAAGTTGTGCTAGTGGGCCTTCTGACGTGTGTTATTTTCACAATAAAAAAGAAAGTCAGGTAGAAATAGCATTTCCTGGGGCATATTCATTCAAGAAACGTGATGCAGACAGGAGAAGGGCAGAAATGTAAGATTTAGGCCGACAGCATTTGTATCACATTCATAGACATCTCCAAGGAGCAGAGCGTGGCGGTTAACAACTTGGGTGCCAACGACAAGGATGTCGCCCCGGAATGACGTACTGCTTGTTTGCACCAAGGCGAGACGTGACTTCGGCTGTCCTTCAACCTTGAGAACCTAAGGCTTGCTGTTAGCTCGTTAGGAAGCTGCTCAATGATACACAAAAGATCCGACAGAAGAGAGAGAATTCAGGCTCATGGGAAAAAAAAGAAGATGCTTCAACTTTATTACATAAAACGAGCTCTGAGATCCTAAGTAAAACGGTGTAGCAAACTATCAGTAGCTAGCTGCGAATCCCGTATACGCGGGATCCCGATTCTTTTCAAAGACCAGGGTTTTTGTTTCATTCCTCGCTGACACATGGCAGCTATTTTCAAGTGGGCAGGCGCCCGTCACATCCCCCCTCTGTGTCTATCACGTGGGGGTCTCTGGTGGTGCAGTTCACAGCAAACCGAGGGGCTGGCATCAGGGCTGCGTGCCCCGCAGTTCCGGTCCACCAGAGGCTCCGAAGGGGAGAACCGGGCCACCTCCTTCCATTTCAATGCACAGCCTTGGAAAAGTCCCAACGCAGGGTCGCCACGCTGGAACTGATGCTACGGGCCCCTCAGTTTGGGTTTGTTCTACCGTTGTCATTAATTCAGTAGTCCTTGGTAGCCTATAATACTGCTCCAAAAGGAAGCCACTCTTAACGGGCTGGCCCGTGGGCTCAAGGTCAGCCGCAGAGCCCTCCTTTTTGGTCGTCCAGGGGCCCCCAGTCGTACCAACACACCTGTGGGCAAGGACCCTGGGTGCGTGCTAGAGGGCGATCAAAAGCACTGCTTTACATCTGGTGTCTCCATGGTCCCATCCCACGGACACAACATGTCTTATATAAAAATTCCAAGGACTTACTTTTTTCCAAGGAGCACAGATGTGCTGGAAGTTGTCCCTTTCTCACCTTCCTGACCCACCGCCGGAGAAGATGATGGCGCACGCACTGTCTGTGACGAAGGAGGGAACAGAAACACACAGTAACGCACCGCACACCTCCAGGGGGCCGACAGGAGGAGTACCGTGGTCCTCCTAAATCAAGCTCATGAGAATAAAGATCGCTGATAAATGAAACTGGGCCTCGGGACGCTGTTTTTGCTCCTCTGACAGTCCACGTCCCGTGACTTCGAGAGGATTCTGTCTTGTCATCATGGCTTTCTGAGTCACTGGCTTTGCTTTAACCACTTCGGGGTTGTGGCCGTCAGCCGCCGTCCGGTTGGCGCCGACTTGCAGGAACTCTATGTACAACAGGAAAGAACCCTGCCGTCTTTACGAGGACGGTCCTGTCCAATCTCTGCTGTGCACGGCAGGGCGGGGCTGTGCACACAGGACTTGCCTGTGGCCCACAGAGAGGATGGGGGAGCTTGCTAACAATGGAAATACGGTATGGAGTCCCTTCTCGGTGGGAGCATGCAAGTACATGGGGATCAGTCAGCCCTGCCATCCAACCAGGGTTCAATCAATTCAGCAGGCCTGGGGGTGGAAAGGAGAAATCTCACCACCCTCGAGGAGGAACAGAGGGTCCAGCAGGTGGGGGTGTGGGCCCGATTCCTGCTGCCGTCAGGTGCCGATGGCCGTCCTGGGGGCGGAGGGGCGGCGGCAGAGACCACCCGTGAGGAAGAAAGCTGTCCTGGTGGAGGAATCGTATCCTGAGTGTTTCCAACCGGAACTGGCACCGGTTACTTCTGAGTTGGGGATGTATCGTCTGAGCTCTTGTGTGGCCACGGCAGTGAGTTTTCAAACCCACGGGGTGGCAAAGTAGTTGAGAGCTGTCGCTTGGGGCTGGAATTGTTGGGTGACTGCACAGGGCATGGGGGGTGGGGGGCACGTCTGACCTCACTGCAGTCGGCTTTGTCCTGGGGCCGGGGATGCCTCCCCTTTGAAGTTACTGGAGGTCAGACCGCTGCTCCCACAGTCTCTGTATTTGAAAGTGCCCCTGCTGCTGCAGTCTGTGTAATTACTCTCTGGAATTTAGCTTCTGAGGTGGGTTAACCTTTGAGCAGGAGGGCAGGCTTAGTTGCCCCTGTAGTGAACCACCTGATGTTCGGTCCATTGTGAAAACCTGTTAAAAGACTTGCCACACTCCACGCACTTGTAGGGCTTCTCCCCCGTGTGAATTCTTTGGTGAACTCTAAGGTCGTAGGGTTTCCGAAAGGCCCGGCCGCACACCAGACACTTGAAGGGTTTCTCTCCACTGTGCATTCTCTCATGGTCCCAGAGGTGTGAACGGGTCATAAAAGTCCTCTCGCACATGGAGCACTTGTGCGGCTTCTCTCCGGGGTGGATGTTGAGGTGCCGGGTCAGGCTCGAGTACTGCTTAAAGGCCTTGCCACATTCCTTGCACTTGAAGGGCGTCTCGCCGATGTGGATTCTCTGGTGAACGGTAAGGCTTGAATTCTGGGTGAAGGCCCGGTCGCAGACGTTGCATTTGAACGGTTTCTCTCCGGTGTGGATTCGCTTGTGCTGCGTGAGGTTCGAGCTCCCGGTGAAGGCTTTGCCACAGTCGTCACACTTGTAAGGCTTCTCTCCGGTGTGAATCCTCTCGTGGCCCCAGAGGTGTGAGCGCGTGGGAAAGTCCTTGCCGCACTCGTTGCACTTGAAGGGCTTGTCACCCGTGTGAATTCTCTGGTGCTGAGTCAGGTTCGACCGTTCGGTGAACGCTTTGCCGCAGTACTCACACTTGAAGGGTTTCACCCCCGAGTGGATCCTCTCGTGACCCCAGAGGTGCGAGCGTATGGTGAAGTCCTTGCCGCACACGTTGCACTTGAATGGCTTCTCTCCCGTGTGGATCCTCTGGTGCCTGCCCAGGTTGGACAGTCGGTTGAAGGCCTTGCCGCAGTCATTGCATATGCAAGGTTTCTCTCCTGTGTGAATGCGTACGTGACTCCACAGGTAAGAGCGTCGGCTGAATTCCTTCCCGCACTGGGTGCATTTGAAAGGCTTCTCGCCGCTGTGGATTCTCTTGTGCTGGGCGAGAGTGGAACGATCCGAAAAGGCTTTGCCGCATTCATCGCACATGTAAGGTCTGTGCTCGGGGCGAAATCTTGGATTGTTGAGGATCAGACATCGGCTGAAAGCCTCCCAGGACTCGTTACAGGCAAACGGCGTTTCTGTCGTGTAGATGTTCTGCTGCTGGGTGAGCAGGAACGGGTGCATGAGAATCTCCTCGTAGTTACTACAGATGTTGGTCTGGCCACTCATCGGCGCGTTTGGAAGGGACGGAACTAAGGAACCGTTGCTGATAAGCATTTCAACCTGACGGCATTCAAAGATCTCCTCCTCAGTTCGAAACCTCTGCAGTTCCGACAGGTGCGATAGAAAGTGTAAGCCAAACTCACCTTGAAAGCGTTTCATGTATGTTCTTGAAGCAAAGCCAACATTGTATTTCAGTTTTAACAAGTAGCTGAGGAAGGAGTCCTGTCTGAAGTACTGGTAGGTGGTCTCACTCACGGAAACGCTCTGGTTAGTCCAGGACTTGTTGAAATGCTGCTCAGCCAGCCCGGCGCGGTTTGGGTTATAGGGCACGAGCATGTTGTGATCCTTCTGCTGCTGCTTGTCCTGGGCCAGCCAGTGACTCTCAATTTCATCGATGTCATGGCCTTCTTCGCCGATGATCACGGTGTGGTACGAGTCTTCGTCATCCGTGTCTTCCTCTGGCGGTGGTAACTCCTTGATCACGTAATTAATGGAGGTATCTGAAAGAGACAGACAAACCGCAGGCTTCCTCTTAACTGGTGGAAGGCAAATTATTTTATGCTGAGAAACATGGTATCCTGGTTATCATGGTAAAAAAACACTAATTTCAATGAAAAGTTGTCCAACTATAGTCTCCCAAGGATTAGAAGCACAGACTCGAGATCCTAACTGAGGGATGCTGACATATCATTTCCCTGGCCACCCTCAACAGAAGACTGATGGGTGTCTCATGCTTGAAAACAAACAGATGCAACCATTAATGTGTAACTACTAATTACAAAAACCTGAAGCACAGCACCGTATTGTAATTAGTCTACAATAAAAAGAAAAGAAAAATTTTATCTAGTAAGTAAGTAAAACTAGCAATTCAGAAAGAAAAAGAAAAAAGACATAGAGGAAGATCAGAGAGACATTTTAGCAGTATGATGTGTAAAACCATCAAGATAATGTTCTGAAGAAACGCTTATTAAATGACCTACCTGCCGCACGGGAGGACACAGTGTGGAAGCTCTGGGTTGGTCCCCTACGATCTGATCCTCCAAAGAGTCACAGGAGGATCAAGGGTGGGTGGCAACACCCTCTCACCCCATGACAGTCCTAACCGATGTAAGGCGTGAACACCTGGCCTGGGACCGGGATACCTGTCATCTCAATAGAGTGAAGGGATGAAAGGAGCCCTGGGGGACTTAGTCACCTACATGCAATGGTTGCCAGGAGTGGAGTGTGTCTTCTCGGACCTTGGGGACAAAGCTCCCTAAGCTCAGGGAAGCCAACACACAGAGCTCTCCAGTGAGCACCGGGCCTACAGATGCTGAAAACAGCAAGGACTTTCCTCCACAACACTTTCACAAACACACACCCCCACCCCCCGAGTGTGAGGACAGTGAGCCCCAAGACGGGCTGGGACCCTGAATCTGTACCTTTAGCGTCCTAAACTCTTTTTTTTTCAAAGCAAGAACATGAGGGATTTTATTACAAGCTCTAGAGCAGGGACTCCACACGCACCCCAACACAGCAGCTGCGTGGCAGAATCGCGTCCTAAACTCTTAAGAGAACAAATTCCCATTTGTTCAAGTCACGCAGCCGGGGGCATCTCTGTTACCACAGCATTTGTAGATAACGAGATCAATACCCACGGAGAACAGGCTATTTTCGAACACGAATAAACGATCGCCTGTTACACCACATAACACCAAAACCCAAACCCACAGCCTTCAAGCTGTTTCTGAGGCTGCCAATCTTTAGGGTGGTCCGTGCCTCGTCTTCCTCCGTCACTGTGGCTGATGTAATCGACTGCCTCACACGTCGACAGAGCTCCTTGACAGACAGGGCAATGACCACCTGTACACGGTGATGCAGGGGGAAGCAAAGCGTGTAAGGATTCCACGGGCCACTCGGCAGGTGATCACAGCACACCATGTGAGCGTACGGAATTCCGACCAACCATCCCCTCAGCACAAAAGAAAGGGCTCTGATTGCTGGCGGAGTCTCTAACCGGAGAACTGAGGGTGTAGTGAGAAGACCCTATTATAAAGCTTAACAAAAGGGTGGGTGGGCAGTATTACCAAAAATGCAAGACGTGGCTATTCCACATACAGCAGGCTACAGAAGCAGCAAAGAAAGAAACTGGCAAGAGGTACAGCAATCATTCTGGAGATGAATTAAAGGTTGACAGTAACTGAGCACATTCTTGGTCAAGAGTAAGGCACCTGGCCTAAGTCGGGGAGTCGTGGGGGTTTTAACTTCCCTTGAACTCATGCGCCAATTGTCAGCTCAGCAGCAGTCCCACCCCACCTTCCATGAGACTGTCATTTGGGCGGGGGCAGAACCAACTTTCTCAAAGAGCCACGGTTGCTGGTTCAGACCTGAAGGAGGCCGCCGACAGGGTTGCATCAAACCAAAGCAAAAGCCACAAACGACCCCCGGCTCAGCGTGGGTTAGGCACTGGCTTGGCCACCAAAAGACCGCCTGTTTGAAGCCACCAGCTGCTCTGTGGCAGGAAGATGACGGAGTCTGCTTTTGCAAAGATGTACAGCCTTGTAGACCCTATGCAGCCACCCTTGATCAAAAAGCAGGCCCTGATTCTGTCTCCTTCTGGCCAAAGTCCTTCCCAGGGGCACATTTTGGAAACCCGTCCTGGGGCCAGAGAACATAGCTGGAAAAACCAAGAGACAAGCAGAACAGTCTGGAAATAAAAACTCGGAAGTGAGGTAAGTTGAGGGATGGAGGATTTGCAAACTTCCCCGTAATTCCTTGGAATCTAGAAGGTTGTGTATAGGGAGTGGGCAGGGAGAAAAATGCAAACAATGTTCAAATCCAACAGATGCTCTGCTGGAGAAGGAGGGGACAATGTCCTGCTGTACCAGTCAGATCTGATTTGATGGTACATGTAAAAATAATACAATAAAAATTTTAAAAAAAGTGCAAGCAATGAATGACGGGAAACCCTAAGTCTCTATAAACTTTCATTAAAAACAGTAATAATAAAAATAATAGAAATCAATCAAACAAATAAACAAACAAAAAAGAAGGTTGTGTACAGGCCGAATGTGGGTCTGTGGTAAGGGAACCCCAGGAAGCGTTAGAGCTTGCACCTCGGGGCTCCTGCCGGCCGCCGTGGGAGCAGGAAGTGATGGGCAGCTGAGTGCTGACCTGCCTGCTGGATGCTCCGGCCACGCAGCGGCGATCTGCAGTGACCAGGGGCTCTGCTGCTGCTCGAGGTGGGGGAATCCCAGCTCCTCATCAGTGCTGGGGAGACGGGACAGACTTCAGCGGCCACTAGGACAAAGGAAACCAACCCCACGAGATTCACCCGGACGTGCCGATGAACCAATCAGCAGCCGACTTACAAGTGTCCAACAGACCCCGGGGAAAGGGTCACCTCCGACTGACAGAGCCGCCACAGTACTCACAGTTTATACAAAGACAGACCCAAACTCGGAGGGTCAACAGAGAGGAGTAAAAGTGTCACTGAAATGAAAGACAATGTCTGCAAGGTACATCAAAAAAAAAGAAGGGAGCTCTGGTGGCCCGGTGGCAAGAAGCTGCACCGCAATCCCAGAGGTACGCGGTTCGAAATTCACCAGATGCTCTGCTGGAGAAGGAGGGACAGTCTCCTCCTGTACCAGTCAGATCCGATTTGACGGTTGTCGTTGTTATGTGCCGTCGAGTCGCCTGCGACTCATAGTGACCCTATGTCCAACAGGCCTAAACTCTGCTCTGTCCTGTGCCACTCGCGCTGCCTCTGACACACCCACAAAGGAAGTATGGAAATTTGATTTCACACACAAAAATAATAATAAAGTAAAATTAAAAACCAAACAAACAAGCCTTCGCACTATGGTGCAAAGAAGAAAATAATATGAAGAATATGAAATACACTTCAGACTGGCTATCTTGGAAGGAAGAGAGCTTCTCAGAAGCCAGGATGGGAGATGTCTGTCTTGTGCACTTTGGTTATGTTCTCTTGGGGGACCAGTCCCTGGGGAACAGCGCGTCATGCTTAGTAAAGTCTACGTAAAAGGGGAAGATCCTCACAGAGCCGGCCTGAGGCAGGGACTGCAGCAGTGGCCGGCTGGGCCATCCTCAGCGGTCCTGAGATGTGCAGGAACAGACAGGCTTTCATTAGCTTACAAACAGGCTCACCACGAGATGCAGAGGGCTCACAGGCACCTAACAACAACATTCAGAATGCCAACTGCGAGCTCACAATTACAAGACAGACACGGAGCAGGAAGAAAGTCTTTCTTCTGCCAGAAAAGGGAGCTCTGGCGGCCGAGCTAGCGGTAAGGAATGACACTGCACACCCAAAGGTAAATGGTTCTAATCCACCAGCTGCTCTGTGGGAGAAGGATGGGTGATTCCTCCGGTGTGATTTACTGCCTCTGAAAACCCACTGGAGGGCCAGCTACCCGGTTCCAACTTCATCCACTTCCATAAGCAGCGTGCCTCCGGAAACCCTATGAACCTGGAGAAAAGATAAGTCATGCAAGCGTCGAGGCCTTTCATTCACAGGGTCGCTATGAGTCGCCTACTACTCGATGGCACTTAACAACTGAACAACAATAACAACAAACCAGAAAATAAAAAGGAACAGAAATTCCACTAGAGAAAGCCTTCGCAACAGAGTACAAGGTGAATTCTTGATAGAAATGATTTCACACTTGCTCTAAGAAGTAGAGGAACACATGGACTAAAGTAAACAGGAGATCTAATCATAAACAAGTGGAAAATATTAATGAAACAGAAAAATCAGCCCCCAACCAACCCCAAAATGTCATTTTTGGAGCTCGAAAGAATAACTGAAATGAAAAATAGTCAAAGAAGGTTCAAACGCAGATTTGATCAGGAAGAAGGATCAGCGACCAAGTACAGATTCACAGAAATAACCTCATCTGAGGTGCAGGGAGAGAAAAAATTGAGATCCACGAACAAAGGCTAAGAGATCTCTGCTCATACCAAAATATGAATAACGGTAACAATCTAGAACAAGACGGGCGTTACAAAGTGAACTGGGGGAGGGACGGAGGAAAATGTGCAACAGTGACTGAGCGAAACCCCAATCTTCCTGTAAACTTCTGGCAAAATTGCAGTAATAGAAAAAAGAAAGAAAGAAAAAAAAAAAAGACTAAAGTGCTAAAAAAAAAAACACAAACAACAAATAAAACCCCAAAACCCAAAATCCCAAAATATGAGTAACAGGAATCTCAGAAGGAAAGGAAAAAAAAAAGGGAGAGAAAGAATACCTGAAGTTACAATAGCTGAGGAAAAGAAAAGACTTAACAGTAAACATCTTCCTAAACATGATGAAATACATGAATCTCCTTACCAAGGAAGCTCAACAAATTCCAAGCAGGATAAACGTAAAACGATCCGAAGAAAGAAAAACAAAAAGACAAGGGAAAGCATCACGAGGCAGAGGAGAAAACCGACGAGTCACAAGTCTGTGCGCGCGTGCGCCTACGGGTGCATTGTCCTCACACAGTATTAACGGCTCCTCTCTTCTCTTCAAACTACCCTCCCAAAAGGCTGAGATGGTTGGCCAGCAGAGGACGTTCTCCCCGGAAGCCTGAAGGGAGTTCTGTGGCCGACGTGAGGCAGACAACAAAGCAGACATCTGTACCCGGTAGCAAGGTGCACCTGCTGTGGGACGGTGTGCGGGTTTCACGCACAGATTTGCATGTGATCCAGTGTCACGGGGGAGGTCTGGGTTCCTCTGGCTTCAACTGAGGGGGGAGTCACCACCAGCATTACCCAGAGGCTGACTCTCGGAAGGTGGGTGGGTCAGACCTGCCTCGAGCCCCTAACCCGTCTAGGAATTCCACCACCATTGTCCCTCCCATGGCACTGACCACTGCTCTCTGTCACGCAGCACCCTGTACCAGGGTTCCAAGGCCGTCCATCCTAACGCGAGGAGACAGCTCAGCTTCGCCCAGGAGCAGCTTGTGACCTCAGACCACTGCAGACGCCCGGCCTTTCGGTCAGTGGCTCACACCACCCGAGTTCTCCTCCTCTGCTAAAATCCCGTGACTGCCATGGGGCTGGTACCGCCTCCACTCATCGTCCAGCGGGCTTCTATCAGGATGCAAAGCCCGCTTCCCCCACGGAGCTGCTGTAACTTGCGGCCTTTGAATAAGCAATCAGCGTCCGAGCTCTGCCCAATCCATGGGCTGTTGCAATGGCCACACAGCTCGCAGGCCACACTCCCGGATCGGGTTAGGAACGCTCCGGATGCAGGTATTTCACCTGGACAGCCTCTCTCCAGCCTGAACGCAGACCTCTTGCTAATCACCTGGCCTCTGCTCAGTGCAGCTCAGTCGTCTTCCCTCTGCTGATCGGAGGTACCCAGTAGCACCCCCAATTTGCCAGGAAGCCTCCTGCCAGGAGACACTCTGCTGTGGCTCCACGGGGCGGCAAACCAGGCCCTTCTTTCCAGTAAGTGATCTGAGGGACAGACACCTCCGTCAGCAACAGGCCGCCTGCCCTCCCAGCGGCTACACGCTGTTGACAGGTGTCCAGGAGACCATTACGATTCACAGTGACCACAAGAACAGACGGAAACCTTGCCCTCTGCTGCCCCGTCCTCACCCTGAGCCAGGGTGGAATCCATCTCATCTTGGGCCTACCTCTGATTCATTCACTGACCCCGTCTTCCCCAGCGCGGCGCCATTCTCCTCTCTGCCTCATGGACTGAGGCCCAGTGACAGGGTCTGCGCCCAAAGGTCCCGACTGACTCCTGGCCCTTCTTTCCTGGCAGAAGTGAGAGTCCATGTCCCGCCTCCTGCGTGGTCCATTTGAAGCCTAGCAGGACGGCGAACGGACAAGATCTCACTTCATGCACTGATTTTAGAGGGTTCCTCTCCACGAGGGGGCCACACTCCTCCCAATCGCTTCTGCTGGCCACAAGCCAGTCACGTGGCTGGAGTTACAGAACTACAGGTAGAAAAACCCTAATTAAGCGTCAATCCCCGGCACCCCCAGGGACACCTGGTGGAGCCAGAACCTTACGAGGCGGTGGCGTCTCTACACCCCCCAACTTTCCCCCTGACGGGGTGAAATCGTAACACCTGAGTGTCACTCCCTACTAGCAGAGAATACCGTCATTTTCTTTCTTCGACAGCTTTCCTCTTAGGCAGGTTCCAGCCTGTGCGGGTTGTTCCATACACACCACGACAGAAAAAGATGAGGCAGGCGCCTCCTATACAGACTGGCAATGCTGGAAACCCCGCGGAGGGCCGCCATTCGCTGATCAACCCCGCAGCAATGGGTCTGGGGACGAAGAACAGTGTGGTTCTGATACAGGACATCCCGGGTGTGAAACTCAAAAATATTTTAAGAAACAAAAGGGCCGTACAAATAAGATAGGGGGAATATTCATGTGCAGAATGGTCATTCTGTCGCTGTGCAGGTAGAAGACAGCGAAACTGATACTGTCAAGACGGAAGAGCAACCTAAAAGACTACACGCCGAGACGCCGAGTCAGAGTCACAGAAGGACAAATATAAGACCACACTGTGAAACACCGTAAGGAAGATTTATACAGAGAGAGCCACACTAGCATGGGAAGGGAAGGAGAGCAGAAAACTAGTTAATGGGTAATGAATCCTAATTAATATGGCTGAAGAGAGAGATAAAAATGGACCATCAGACTCTGTGGGTACCGTAATTCACGTCACGGACGCACGGACGCGCAGGAAAGACAGACTGAAAGAACAATATACCTTGTAAACTTTCTTTCAAATCACAATGTAAAAATGGGGGGGGGGGAACAAAGAGCTGTCAATTATCATTAATGTTGTTGTTGTTCAGTGCCGTCGAGTCGCAGGTGACTCATAGTGTGACCCTATGAATGAGAGTCCTGGACACCTGTATTACCTTTTGTCCTCTCTCCAGGTTCATAGGGGTTCCAGAGGGAAGCTATTGCTTCCAAGCTTGTTTTAATTGGGGAGCTCCGCCAAACACTGTCCACCGTGGATGACTATTCTCGCATTTGACATATCAGTGTCACAGTGTTCAGCTTCACAGCAACCACAAGTTATCTCTGTACAGCAAGTGGACATAATCAATGTTAGAAAATATGAATGTTTGAATGGAAAAACCAGTATGATTTATGATAAACGTCCACTCAAACAAAAAAGAGCAGTTAAAATTTGATAAAAAAAAAAAACTAGAGAGAGACTGAAGCACTTGAGTGTGGCCTGTTCCCTACGTGAAGCAGCGGGGAGACGGGGGAGGGGCGATGGACTGAGAGGAGACGGGGCAGGGGAGATGGACGGAGAGGAGGGGGAGACGGGGCAGGGGAGATGGACGGAGAGGAGGGGGAGACGGGGCAGAGGAGATGGACTGAGAGGAGACGGGGAAGGGGAGATGGACGGAGAGGAGGGGGAGACGGGGCAGGAGAGGTGGACTGAGAGGAGGGGAGGGGGAGATGGACTGAGAGGAGGGGGAGACAGGGCAGGGGAGGTGGACTGAGAGGAGACGGGGCAGGGGAGGTGGACTGAGAGGAGAGGAGACGGGACAGGGGAGATGGACTAAGAGGAGAGGAGACGGGTGGCTGTGGGGGGAAACCAGGGGTCAGGACGAGTGGGAAAGCGGAGTGCTGGGGAGCGCAGTGGATGCCTTCGGGAGGACACTGGGAGGCCAGGGTTGCAGGCCCAGGAGTAAATCTTCAGGCTCAGCTTCCTGGCAGAGTGGGGGCACCTCTGGGCACATAAATGGCAGAGCTAAGAGCTTTCCAGCAGCTGCCCCAGGCAGGGCAGAGGCCAAGGCTGGGAGGCTGCGGCTCACCCTCCAAGAGGGCCGAGAAGAGGCCGTCCTGATGATGGAAGGTAGCACGTCACTTCCCTCCTCGATCCTGTAACCCTGAAGACTGCTTGTGAGCTCTGCGTGGTCTCTACAATGGACTCTCAGACCCTGGAGAAGGAGGGACAGCTGTCACCAGACAGCTGGGAAAGGTTCAGTGTGGACATGGGGGCGTGTCTGGCCCAGAAACCGTAGCCGGGACCCCTAGCCCTGCTGGACTTGGGGGTCGGATTTTGTGCCCACGTGTGCACAGTTTCTGCAGCACCAAAGAGATCACAGGAGGCAGACAGCAGAGCAATTCTAGGTTCCGACAAAGACTTCCCTCCGTGTCTGTACGAGCTAGAACATCAGCGGAGAGAAGATGACTGACTTTTCCAACATGTGAAAAAAGGAACGAAACATTTTGAGACCTCACGTGAGGAAAAGTGCTGGTGGGGATTTCATCAGACAGAATTGGACGGCGTGGCCTCTCCCGGCCCACCTGAGCTCTTAGCTGTGTCCGTATCTCTGATACATTCCCACCTACCTGCGCTGTTTCATTTTTGCTATTTTCACTTCTACAGTCTGAAGTTCTCTCCCCCTGCTCGCTCCAACATGGAAAGAATACTCTGTTCAGAGAGATTCCTGTTTTACTGAAAAAGGGTCCATGGTGGGCTGTGGCTTTTGGGACACGAGACAAAACAAAAACCTCAAAAGCAAAGAAAGGCCTGTGTTTGGCTGAGAAGAGAGCACCTTACAGATGGGGCTAGAACTCTAGCAGTGAACACAGCGGGTGGGATTTTGGAAAGCCTGGCCGTGGCGCTGTTTGGATACTTGAGTCCCAGAACCATCTCTGAGCTCGCATTAAGCGGGCAGAGAGGCGGAGGCTGCGGTCCACCTCGGGAAGTGTCTCACTGGCCAATGAACTGAACGGTGTGAGGTCAGACCAGGCAAGGTGAGCTGTGACCCTGTGTCGGCCTGGCTGCCCGTCACTCCCTGGCTGGGCAGTTAGGATGCAGTCACGCCCATTCTGAGCTCTCTATGAGCAGCCAATCAGGTAGAAGGGAGTGTCACTGGGGGTGTGGCCTGAATCTGATGCCCGAGGAAGGACATGCTGGCTAAGCTCTCTAGGTGTCTGAAGGTTCTTGGAACTTGAGTTAAGCAGCCTATTTAGCCCTGTCAAGCCCGGAGTCATCTTCCACAGCCCGTGAGCCAGGGGCCTGGCGTCTGACCTGCTGACCGTGGGTCCGTCAGCCCCTGCGGTTACCCGAGCCAGGAGCAGACTCCAGCCTGACCTCTGATCCACAGCCTCTCCAACAAAGAGCGTGAGCCATTTCTCTGAGATGAATCTCTCTGTATATGGTTAAGTCTCACTGGTTTCTAAGACAGGCAACCAAGAGCTCACAAGGGAAAATGCCTAGATCCACACGTGCAGAGCGAAGTTACGCTCACCCAGGGAGGCCAGGTTCCGGTAGTTCTCCAGCATCACGTCCCTGTACAGAGCCCGCTGCGAAGGGTCCAGGCAGTCCCACTCCTCCTGAGAGAACTCGATGGCCACGTCCCTGAAGGTCAACAGTTCCTGAAATGAAAAGCACATTTCACCAAGTGGGCACAGAGAGAGTTCTTATCTTCACACGAGAGGAGAAAGGCATTAAACAGTGATTAGAACTGTAGGTGGCAACTTCAGAGCAAGTGATAGTTTCTTCTATCGCCCGTGGTGATTAACTAGCAACCAAGTACTGGGTCTTGGAGGATGCAAAATTCCAGGTAAAGCGTCACGTGCTAGGACGGCCCTTTCTTGGCTTCAAGTTTTAATTCTTGCTCTTCACTTTGCATTCATTTTTAATTGAGATTTAAGTGAAGGCTTACAACAAAAATTTACCAACCTCTCCTTCAGCCATTCAAGCACCTTCTGTTCTGTATGTAACATTAACTTCAACACTCCCAATGTAACTGCCCTTCTCCGACTCTGGCTCTATTAATCTTTTTACGCAGCTATAAAACCCACCGAGTCACATTTCTGCAGGTTATTAAAATGCAATCAGTCACCACCGTCAAGTCGGAACCGACTCAAGGCTGACTCCAGCAGGTTTTCAGAGGCCGTAAATAAAACAAGGAGATTCTCCAGTGGAGTAGCTGGTGGATTTGAACAGCTGGTGCAGTTCTGTACTCACTAGGCCACCAAAGCTCTCCATCGAAAACGAAACAAATAAAAAAAAAATACTTAGCAAAGAGTTGTCTCTATATGGGTGGAGGCACTATATATATCCTGCAGGTCAAGTGCTACTTAATATTCAATTTCTAGATGAAGCAGAGGGAGTTCTGGTGGCCTGGTGGTCAGGAGCTGGACGGCCAACCCAGAGACACACGGCTTGTGTTCACCACGAGAAAGATGGGCAATTCCTTCCTGACTGAAACGGACTGGAGGGTCAGCTTGTGAGACTAGGAGTGGGGCCTTCACGGATGACAAAAATTGCTGTTGCTTTAAAGAAAGGTTCGCGTGTCAGTTCTGTAATGACACTTCCAACAGCCAGGACTTAGGTTTTGGAGTATCTCTCGTGTCCTAAACATCACACACACAGGCACCTCTCTCTCACTGCCTGCCGTCAAGGCGGCACCGACTCAGGGCTGACCCTCCTGGGGTCCGAGGCCTGTGAGGCTGTCAGCCTCACGGGAGGACATCGTGCACGTTTCTCCCTGAGACGCTGGGGGGTCAGTGCTGCTGGTGGGGCACTGTGTCTGGCCCAGTGTCGACTAGGCTCTGCCGTGTGACCCTGCTTCAAGGTGACTCCCCTCTCTGCTGTTGTGCACAGATATTACCTTCTTTACCCAGGTCTGAGGCAAGCCCGAGAGGAGCGAGTCTACTCACGCCCTTTCTCCAACAGCACGTGCTCACGCTGCACCGCTGTGTCACATCTGGGTCACACGCGCACTATTTCCAACTTTTAAATGATGCTATTACACACTTAATAAACCCCAGTCCGGTGTCAGCAGAACTTTCAAATGCACCGGGAAACCAGGAGAAACCGACTCACGTGACTCACTTTATTGCAACATTCACTCTGTTACAACACCGGCTTTATTGCAGTGGCCTGGACCCAGCCCGCAATTATCTCTGAGGTAAGCCTCGTATAAAGACCTAACAGCTCATTAGGCACAGACGTGCTCTATTACAGGGGCAACTGCTGCTGTGTCGCAAACTCTCAAAACCTCACCTCAGCCCAAACAGCTAATGGAGGGCAGAGACGCAGCCTGGACCAGAGGGTGGAGTGTCAGGACTGAGTGTCAGAATCACAGACTGCTGCTCTGAGCCGTGGTGTCGGAGCCCCCGACACCCTACGCTCTGTCCGTGGTGTTGGGATCCTGCATACCCCACGCTTGAAGCCATGGTATTGGGGTTCTAGACACCCCATGCTCTGAGCCATGGTGTCAGAGCCTTGAACACCCTACGCTCTGAGCCGAGGTGATGGGGTTCTAGACACCCCACGCTCTGTCTGTGGTGTCAGATCACTGGACACCCCATGGTCTGAGCTGTGGTGTTGGGGTTCTAGACACCCCATGCTCTATGGTGTTGGGATCCTGGACACCCCACGCTCTGAGCCATGGTGTCGGGGTTCTGGACACCCCACGATTGCCGAGAGAATGAGTGTGTCCTGGAAGAAATGCAACCAGCCTGCTCCTTAGAGACAAGGATGGTGAAACTTCGGCTCACACGCTCCGGGCACATTGCGAGGACGGGTCAGTCTCTGCAACAAGACATCATGCTGTGGACGGTGGGGGGGTCAGAGAGCGGAAGACCCTCCACAGAGTGCCTGTACCAATGGGCTCCAGCCCAGCAGAGATGGAGAGCACGCAGCCGCACAGAGCAAGGATCGCCAGTGCTGTTGGTCATAGGGTTGTTCTGAGTCCTAACTGACTCAACGGCGTCTGACAACCACCATGAGAAACCCAAAGAGATCGAGAGAAATGCAAAACCACGCCACGCTCATGGACAGGAAGGCTCAACACGGTGAACACGGCGATACTACCAGAAGCTGGCTACAAAGACAATGCTGTCCCTGTCCAGACATGGGCATCGTTTTTCTGGGAGGCAGAAAAGGCGGTCCCCAACATCATCCGGAAAGGAATGAGACCTGGATAAACAAAGTGGCCGTGGAAGGAAAACAGCGTGAGAGGCCTCCACTGCCTGACCTTGACCCCTACCCCACAGGCTCAATAATCAAGTGGCTGTACCGCAAAACTGGACCCAAGACAAACAGAAGGAGGACGAATGGAGCAGGACTGAGAATGCAGGGATCAAATCATCCACTGACGGGCCACTGATCCTGGACAAACAGATGAAGTGGACTAGGTGAGGAAGACGTCGGCTAACAGACGGCGCTCACCACACTGAAGAGCTATGTGTGGAAACACTGAAATGAGAGCTATACCACATGTCACTTTAAAAAAACTAGCTCAAGATGGAGTAAGGACCTTGGCATAAAATCAAAAACTATAGTTGTTGTTATGTGCCATCGAGTCACTCGCGACTCATAGCGACCCTATGGACAACAGCCCTAAACTCCGCTCTATCCTGTGCCAATCACACTGTCTCTGACACTCCCATCCTGATTACCCCAGTCACTGAATCAATGCACCTCACAGAGGGTCTTCCTCTCCTGCGCTGTCCCTCCACCCTCCCAAGCATGATGTCCCTCTCCAAGGACCAGTCTCTCCTCACAACATGTCCAAAGTATGTTAGACGGAGCCTCAGAATCCTTGCCTCCAAGGAGCCACCTGGTTTAACCCTTTCCAGGACAAATCTGTCTGTTTTCCTAGCAGTCCATGGTACTCTCAATACTCTTCTCCAGCACCACAGCTCAAAGGCATCAATTCTCCTATCCTCCTTGGTCATTGTCCAGCTATCTGACACATAACACGTGATTGCAAAGACCATGGCCTGTATCAGGTGCACCTTAGTCTCCAGAGAGACACCGTGAAGGAAAACTATAGAGATCACCAAATAAAAAAATTAAGGCACGTTTCTGAGCCCTCCTCAACGGCATAAACAGACCATCAACTATAACAGATACGTAGTCAACAGGGGATAAAGGAGATGAACGGCAAAGTCTCCACACCAAATCCTCGCAGAGAGAGTGGAAGGAGAGCCTGCAGGCTGGGGAAGCCCCTGCGGCAACGACACAGCCAGCTAAGCACCTGTCTCTAACATGAAGAGAAAACGCCAACATCTCCACGAGAAAAAGACCAGCAGCCCAACAACAAAACGGGCAGTGGACATGAAGGCATGCTTCATCAAGGAAGACATCCAGGTGGCCAACGCACACAAGTGGAGAGATCACCAGCTACTCAAGAGACGCAAATCAAAACAAAACAAAACAAAAAACTAGCAACGACTACGCCCAGCATATGAGCAACGACTACTACGCCCATTGGACAAGCCCAAAGTTCTCATATGTCATGTTACTTTTGAGTGTAAAAAAGAAGGAAAAGAGGTATGATCTCACTTCAGTGACAAGAGCCATGTTCAGGAAGACAGCAAACCACAAATGTTGGCCAGGGTGTGGAGAGACTGGAACTCTGACATCTCCTGGTGGGAACGGAAAATCCTGACCCCACGAAGGAAGCAGTGCCTCACTTCCTGAGAAGGCTGGGAACAGCGGCGATGCCACTCGATCCAGCAATCGCACTGCTATAAATAGCCCAGAGAGACAAGACCAGAACAGGACACGCTCACGCCCCGGTTTATTGCAGTGTTATTTACAACAGCGAAGAGCTGGAAACCACCCAGGGATCCATCAGTGCAGGTTCTGCTAGAGAAAGCTCGGTAGGCTCACGTGATGCACTTATCACACATGACTACAGTCATCGAGAATTTGTGGAACACAGCACCACACGGATGAAACTACAACAAATTCTGCTGAGCGATGTTAAGTCACAAAAGGGCAGTCACGGCGTACGATCACGAATACAAAAAGCTAAGGAACATTTACACACGGAGAGATCCGATCTTGAAGAGCTTCCGTGGATGCGGGAGGAACGGGAAGCAAAATTTAAAGAACAGATCAGCTGGGTGGAGAGAAAGGTAATACACAATGGTTTGATGAGACAATGCAAATAATCACGGCAATCAATTGTACAGGATTAATAGTTCCTAAATTGTTAATAAAATTTATCCATTTTTTTTAAAAAAGGACAAACAGGGTTTTAGACTATTACAAATGGCTAAGGAGAGGGCTGTTCGGTTTATACACATAGAAGCTGCTGGAGGTGGTGCCTCTCTAGTGGTTCAAACCCACCAGCAGCCGCCTCAAAGATGCACAATCTCCTCCCATGAGATTTACAGCTTCTGAAACGGACAGGATGGTCAGCGAGAAGTCCCAACTCCAATCAACAGCAACAATGCCTTCCCCCCCCCTTGTCGTGTACCACTGAGTCAGATCTGACTGGCACAGGAGACTGCCCCCTCCTTCTCCAGCGGAGCATCTGGTGGATTTGAACTGCGCACCTTTGGGATTTCAGTGCAGCTTCCTGCCACGAGGCCACCAGAGCTCCCCGCAAAAAAGGCCTTCTGATGACTAAATCAATGGCAATTAATGTTACAAAACAAAATGTGTATGACTGTATGAAAACAGACCATGATTTACAACCTTCACTCAAATAAAAATAGTGAAAAAATGTTAAAAGAATATTTTTAACCTGTAGAATGATATACAGACTCTATTTTGCTTTCTTAAGCAGCTAATCCTGTAGGCAGTATGACAGTTATATGATAATGGATTATAAAATCTAGGGGGACGGAGAATTGATCGGACGTGAATGGGCAAATGAAACCGTAATTACAACGTTAGAAAACAATATACAAGAACGATCGAATGAAAAACTAGCACGCACACTTTTCCCTCAAATAGAAAATAAAGATTAAAATTTTTTTGAAGTTTTCAGAAGTTCAAGGTCTACAGAGAGGCCTGGATTAAAAAAAATAAATAAATTTTAAAAATCATAATCTGTGTGCACAGGAAGTCCTGGTGGCACGGTCATCAAAACGTTCAGGTGACAGGCAATCAAAAAGCTGTCAGTTCCAACCCACCAGCTCCTAATCCGTTAGAAAGATGAAGGCTTCTGCTCCTGTCATTATTATTTTTTATTATTGTATTATTATTTTTTGTGTGTGTACCATCAAATCTGATCTGACTGGTACAGGAGGAGATTGCCCCTCCTTCTCCAGCAGAGCACCTGGTGGATTCAAACTGTGTTCCTGGGAGGAACTTTCTGGTTTTAGGGATGCTTTTTCTAAATTTAAAAAAAAAAAAAAAAAAAGATTGTTATAAAGAAAAAACAAAACAAACACAAGCTTTACAGCCTTGAGACCTATGGGCATTTCTGCTCTGCTCTCCAGGGCTGCTAGGAGGTGAACTAACTGGGTCCCAGAGGCTTAGACTCCAGATCCGTGCACATTAACACGTTATTTTCTTACGATTAATTCTTTGGCAATTCAGAATGAGATTTTTAGTTTGAGTCTACACTCTCAAACTAATTATGAAAGAAAATCTCTCCTGTCACTAACGCACACTTTTGAACTCTCCACTCAGCTTCAAATGGTTTTAGATTTTTGTATTAAAAACAAGGCCTGAATGTGTTATCAACACCAGGCTTAGCAGGACTTCCTTAATCAGCCTCCATTCCTAGCATGTTCTAGCTGTCAGGACCATCAGCGCAGCACAGATGCCTGCAGTTTCTTTCAGGCAGACCTGCAGAGAGGTGACAGGGCATCCGGACGTGGGTCTGTGCGAGCCCACTCTCGGCCCCCGCCCCAGCTCCACCAGGCCTGGTGGGGAGCCCTGCCCAGATGCTTCCCCAGCCCGAAGCCCTGAGTCACGATGAGCTGGACTCTGCGGATTTGAGGGGACAGAGGCAAGGCTGTGGGGTGCATGAGTCAGGGAGGCATCAGTGAGAGGAAATGCGTGCATTCTCAGGACAGCATTGCAGGAAGAAGGCAGAGCGAGAGCCACTGAAAATGCGGCCCTTACCTGATACACTGCCATTCCGGGTGCCTTTCCTTCCTTCTCCTCGGGGACTCTCTCAGGCAAGGGCAGCCTTTTTTTGTTTGTTTGTTTGGCTTGGTTTTAGGGGTGATCCAGGCAAGATGGTTCCTGAGAAGGCGTTCCTGGGTGTGAAAAGCGTGCCGTTAGATGTTTAGCATCAACAAGCCCGCTTCCTGGGCTGTGAGGAGGCTCAGGAGGACCTCACCAAGGAGAAGTGAGTGCCCCGGGAGGCAGCAGGGACAATAAATAACCTCCCACACAGAGACGAATGGCCGAGCTGGGCTCATCGCCCTTCCCCCAGTGAAGGCCACATTCTGGCTGCAGCAGGGGGATCTGGGCTACACTGCCCCCCCCAATCTGGTCACACATCAGCCCTGACACCATCCCCCAATGCCCCCCTCTTCACAGCAGAAATCCTCACCTCTCCCAGGACAGCAGACTGGTCCCAGCCCTCAGAAATGGAGATCCCGGATGCAGAGTAGAATTACCTGGGGAGGGGGAGCAAACAGCAGCCCTCAGGACGGCCCCACTCCAACCACCTGAGAATTCTCGGGGGAGCGAGCACCAGTGAGGTACACAGCCAGCTCTGAGCATCCACAGGGGACGACTTGGGGGACCCCAGATGCCAAAATATGCTCGGATGCTCAAACCCTCTTAGAAAACAGCCTGTATTTGCTTGCATACAACCTCCTATGTATCTGAAATCTATTAGTCCTACCCGATTAAATGTGCCCTCTTAGCTGTTGGGGGATTGCTTTGACCACTTAATTTGCTCTTTAAAAATAAAAAAATCTGCTCCCCAATACTTGGATCTGCACTGGCTTGAATCTGTGGGTGAGGAACCAGTGGAAATGGAAAAGGGGGGGGCTGCCATCTGTGGGAACTTCAGCAAGGCAGGGTGAGTCCCTTAGGAAGCAGTTCGGCACACCTGTGGCTCTGCACCCGCTGGGGCCCTGGTGTCACCTGGGGTGAGACACAGAGGAAGGGGCTGGGAGAGCGGGAGAAAAGCCTCCCAGCAGGAATAAAGGGTTAGAGGTGGGGGCGAGGGCGTGGCTGGGCCCATAAACCGGGCATCAGAGCAACTGCCCTGAGAGGCAGCAGAACAAAGAGCTGGAGGGGGAGGACGTGTGTGGCGCACCAGATTGTGGGGACAGTTTAAGGGACCAGATTGGCTGGGCTCCAGGTCCTTTTTTTTGGGGGGGGGGGTTGTTGTTACAAATCTTACTGGTTTTTCATTAGATCATTCATACACATTGTATTTCGGGTTATCACTCTCTAATTACCATCTCCCCCGGCTCATTCACACTACATTTAGTTTCCTAACATTAACTGTAACTCGTGTCTCATCAAAACATCCGTTACTGTCCCCTCCAAGCAACTTAGTAATTTCTGCTCCCCTTCTCCTCCCTCCTAAGGGAACGATTCTGCATAAACTTTGTTAGGACAGTGCCTTTCATTTAATTTTTTTTTTCCTTTTCCTCTACCACCAAGGATTTTTGGAAACTTCTTTTTTCCCTTGCCTGTTTGAAACAGCCCCCAGCCCCGTTTTCTCTGGATCAAAAGCCCTGAGCATTGAAGCACTCTGTGGCTTGTTGTAATATTGCGATGTTCATCTGAGCTGCTGGGGGAATTGGGATGCTAAGGACAGCTTAGGGGGCACATTTTGGGGGGGATTTGGAGCCAGTGAAGCATATTTTTAGGGAGAGTTGGCTTTGTGGGAGTGGGGGGTCAGCAGATCCACGGAGGGGGAGGGCAGGCGGGCACAAGACTGTAAGGGCTGGGCACAAGAGTGGGGGGGGTTTCAGGCCAGCAGTGTGGCTGGGGAGATGGTGTTTAAAGGCAGGGAAGGGCCCTGGGGTGGGTGCGGCCCGGGCAAGAGGCCCAGAGCCTACGCCCTGGGTGCCTGGCACCCAGAGAATGGGGAGGGGGGTTCGCGAAAACCAGGGGAGGAAAGAAAAGGGTGGGGAGACAGAAAACCCGCACAGATGACAGACTCGTCTTCACTCTCGGGGAGCCCCCTTCCCCTGGGGTTTTCTCCTGCTTCCTCGGACTCATTTTTCACTCTGTGTGTACACACACACACACACACACACACAGAGTCTCTGGCTGCAGGCTCCGCCCCCGCCTCTATTCGGCCATCTGTTTAGGGTCGGGTTCGCTTTCCAACTTTTCGTGATTTCTGATTCTCTCTCTCCCCGTGGGTCTGACTCTCTCTGCTTCTCCCCAACCCCGATCCCCGATCCCCGTTGATGGAGGGGAGGCTCGAGGCCCCAGACCCGAGGGGAGCACACTGTGCGGGGTAGGGCAGGGGGATGGGGATGGGGGGTGCCCGGCCTCCTCCCTCTCCTTTTCCCTCCCCCACCCCTCACTCCTTCGAGACACCCCGGGGTGTCACAGGGCAGGGCTGGATTTCCGCTCCAGACAAGGGGATCGGGGAGGAGGAAGCCGGGGCGACAAAAAAAAAAGTGGGGGGAGGCCGGCGAGCCCGAGCACCCCGCTGAGAACAATGGGCGAGCGGGGTCTCCGAGCCCGGGAACGGGGAGGAGGCCGGGGCCGCGGGGGTATCGGGGAGAAAAGGGGTGTCTCCGAGCCAAGGGACAGTTAAAGGAACAAAGTCTTGGGGAATGGGGGGGTGTCTTCCTCTCTGATCTCAGAATCAGGGAGAAGACGGGGTGTTGGGGGAATCTGACACCCCGAGATCAGGGACAGGATGAGGAGCAGCGTCCCCCCCGATGAGAGAGGGAGGAAAGAAGGGGAGGTCTCGGGAGAACGGGGTTTCGGACCCCGGGACCAGAGAATGGGGTTGAGAGCCCGTGGGGGGGGTCTCAGGACAGCGGGGCGCCTCCGATCGGGGTCCCGGGAGGGGAAGACAGGGGTCTCCCGAGATCAGGGTCCCCCAGGAGGGGAGCAGGCCGGCGCCGCCGCGGGGACACGGGGGGATGGGCG
>NW_006399958.1:3298437-3300856 GCF_000299155.1 Elephantulus edwardii
CTCGGCGCGGTCGCGCACAAATGGACGCCGCGGCCGCCGCGGGGCCCGGCGAGGAGCGGTCGGCGCGGACATCGGCTCGCGGGGGGACCCCTCCAGGGCGGCGGACGGGGCGGGGGGCTGAGACCCCGGTGTCCCGGGAGAACCCCCTGCCGGGTGGGGCCCAGGTGCGCACGAGTGCGGCCGCGAAGGCCAGGTTTAAACCCGAAAGTCGGAAATCTACTCACCCTCCTGTGACCTTTCCTCCACGCAATCCGCTTCCGGGTGTGCGGCGCACGCGCGCGGTCGGCGCGCCCGTCAGGGGGCGGGGCGTGCGCGTGGGGCGGGGCTTCGAGTCGGGGGCGGGGCCGAGAGGGACGTGGGTGACGTCAGCCGCGCCACGAAGGCGTCTTTCTTTGGGGGAGTTTTGCAAACCCCAGTGAGTCACTTCCTCTGACTTTTATTGGGTTTTCCAAAGAAGCAGTACATTTAAACACTGTTCCCCCAAAAGCAGTATATTAAAATACTGTGTCCCCCAAAAGCAGTGTATTTAAATACTCTTTTCCCCCAAAGCAGTATATTTAAAGACTGTTCCCCCAACCAGTATATTTAAATACTGTGTCCCCAAAGCAGTATATTTAAACACTGTTACCCCAAAAGCAGCATATTTAAATACGGGTCCCCCAAAGCAGTATATTTAAAGACTGCTCCCCAAAACCAGTATATTTAAATACTGTGTCCCCAAAGCAGTATATTTAAACACTGTTACCCCAAAAGCAGCATATTTAAATACTGTTCCCCCCAAAGCATCATATTTAAATACTGTTTCCCCTAAAAGCAGTATCTTTAAATATGGTTCCCCCCAAAGCAGCATATTTAAATACTGTTTCCCCCCAAATCAGTATATTTACTGTTCCCCCAAAGCAGTATATTCAAATACTGTTTCCCCCAAAAGTAGTACCTTTATACGGTTCCCGAAAAAACAATATATTTAAATACTGTTCCCCCAAAAGCGGTATCTTTAAATACTGTTTTTCCCCAAACCAGTATATTTAAATACAGTTCCCCCCAAAGCAGTATATTTAAATACTGTTTACCCAAAATTAGTACAGTTAAATACTTTCCCCAAAAGCAGTACATTTAAACACTGATCCCCCAAAAGCAGTATCTTTAAATACGGTTCCCCCAAATGCAGTTTATTTAAACACTGTTCTTTCAATAATTGATCCGACTAGACACAATCAGCAAAACCAGAATATTCAAGACATGGCGTCTTCAAACACGACCATCCTCTTGGATTTAGGGAAGATTTACAGGCGGGCAGGCAAACAATTGTAAAACGCAAATTGTTTTCAACGGTACACTCTGCCTTTTCTTTTAAATTTCTTTTAAATTCTGCTCAAGATTGTGAATATATTCAAATGATTGAAATGAATGCCCAACAGATAAGATGTGCTTTAAGCCAAAGGCAGTCAGGTGATGGGAATCTGTTTATAATCCCCTCATCATTAAAAATTCTAGGAAAACAAACTTTGTAGAAGAGCAGTACGGGCATTCCTTGTATTTCTTTCAATGTGTTTTAATATTTTTCTTAACTAATGCCCAAATCTATTGCCATTTCCCTTGGGTCCACAATCAACACTTGTCACAAGAAGTCAAAAGGCATGTTGCAGAAAATCTGCTGTCGAGGACCTCTCCAAAGTGCTAAAGAGCAACGATGTCAACTTGAGGACTAAGGTGCGCGTGCTCTAAGCCAGGCATGGTCTTTTCAATTGCTTCCAATCAGTTTGAAAGTTGGACAATGAATAAGGATGACAGAAGACTTGATGCCTTTGATTTGTGGGGCTGGAGGAGAGGACCGAATATCCTATTGCTGCTGTTGTGTGCCATCAAGTCAGAACCGATTCATAGCTGACCTACCAGTGGGTTTTCAGAGACAGTAAATCTCCTGGCAGGAGATTTCTCCTGGCATCTTTCTCCTGAGGAGCAGCTCGTGGATTTGAACAGCATGCTTTAGGGTTGGCAGTGCAACTCCTTACCACTAAGCCACCAGAGCTCCCTAAATGTCCTATGGGCTGCTGGAGAACTCACAAGTCTGTCTTGCAGGAAGTTGGGTGCTTCTTACAAGAGAGGGACGGTGAAGCTTTGCCTCACATACTTTGGGCATATTTTCAGGAGGGGAAAAAGACAGCATCCTGTGAAAGGGTGAGGGTCAGACAGAGAGAGCAAGACCCTCACAGGGATGGATTGACGCAGTGACTGAAACAATGGATTCTAACTATGTCAGCGATGGTGAGGGGTCTGCAGGTGGGGTGGCTATGAGGTGTAATCAGCCTGGTGACTCCAATATTCTATCCTAGCCATTGTTATTGTGGTTATGTGCTGTCGAGTCTCTTGTGACTCATAGCGACCCTATGTACAACAGCCCTAAACTCTGCTCTGT
>NW_006399958.1:3301456-3302947 GCF_000299155.1 Elephantulus edwardii
GAGAATCTTTGTCTTCTTGACACTGAGCCTCAATCCATACTGAAGGCAGCAGTCCTTGACCCTCTGCAGCAAGCATTTCAGGTTCTTCTCCCCCCACCCCCCTGACTACCTTAACAATTCTCACAATTTAAGGTAAAAAAGATCAGAATGGTGTGGGCCACTCCTTTGGGATGCTACAGGCTCACCTACATGGGAAGAATAAGAATATTCTTCTTAGAAACCAGAATAAAACCTGTGAAAGCCAAACCCTATAAAGTAGAAAGTCACTAGAGAAGGAAAATATGGACATTTTCCGCTAAAATGAGGCCTAGGAAGGTGGTAAGACCACATCATGTAGTGGGTGGGGAATTTGTGACACCTGGAAAAACAAGGCTGCCCTGTTAAGTTCCAGCTCTCCCAGTTTTCACTGTGCTTAATTCCTAGAAATTTGACAATTTAGGTGAAACAGAATAAATTCCTTGAAAGAAACAGGCACGAAGAAATAGTTACTTGTACGTGAGAGGTTTGGAAGCAGGAGTGGCGTCCACTTCCTAAACAACACGCCTCCGGAAACTCTATGAACTTTGATGAATGTCCATAGTTGTAAAGGGGCTTCAGGCCTTTTGTTCATAGGGTTGCTATGAGTCCTACTTGACTTGAAGACCATCAACAATAACAACACCAGAGGTCAATACAGGGAGAGCTCTGGTGTCCTAGTGGCAAGAAGCGCGCTGCGATCCCCAAAAGCACATGGTTCAAGACCACCAGCTGCTGCCTGGGAGAAAGACAGACACTCTCTTCCCATGCAATTAGCTGCCTCTGAAAACCCACCAGTCGGTCAGCTATGGGTGGGTTTTGATCCAACGGTACACAACAACAACAACACAGGCCATTATAGAGACCTCTGGTGGCCGAGTGCTAAGGAGCTGTGCTGTCAATCCAAAGCCAGGCTGTTCAAATCCGTCCGCTGCTCCTCAGAGGTTAGGCAATTTCCTCCTGTGTGATTTACAACCTCTGAAGGCTGTAACTCTTTGGGAGGAAGATTTAAGGCTCTTTGTGGGGGCTCGATGCTTTCTTTGTAGGATGAGAAACAAAGCAGGTTTGTCCACTTTCCTGCTCCTTGTTTTTATTACCTTGAAATGCCTGACTCAGGCCACTGTATGTGACAGCTGGGCCATGGTTAAGGCACTTTTATGGCCTTGGCAACTCTCTGGAGACTTGAGAAAAAGACATTCTATGCCAGGAAAGCCAGAGGCAGATTATATCTGAAGTAAATAGTTGGTCTAAAGCTCACAGAAAAGGATTTCATGTAACTGTCTAACATATTTGGAACTTTGCTTTATAATCATAGGTATTCTTACCTTATTAACTTTATTGAGCACCTACTAAAAAGAAATGGTGTCACTCTGGAGACCAAGGTGCACCTGATACAGGCCATGGTCTTTGCAATCGCTTGTTATGCATCAGAGAGTTGGACAATGACTAGGGAGGATAGAAGGAGAATTGATGCCT
>NW_006399958.1:3303119-3305937 GCF_000299155.1 Elephantulus edwardii
GGCTTTGTCTAATATACTTTGGACATGTTGTAAGGAGGGAACGATCCTTGGAGAGGAACATCATGCTTGGAAGGGTGGAGGGACAGCACAAGAGGGGAAGACCCTAGATGAGGTGGATTGAGTCAATGACTGGGGTAATCGGGGTGGGCGTGTCAGAGACAGTGCGATTGGCACAGGACAGAGCGGAGTTTAGGGCTGTTGTACGTGGGGTCGCTATGAGTCGCAGGCAACTCGACGGCACACAACAACAACAAAAATAGTTATACTATCTTTCGCTAAGGGAAGCCATTCCTTCGAGAAGGACAACATGCTTGGAAAGGTGAAGGTTCAGCAAAAGAGAGGCAGACACAGTTCCTACTACAATGGGCTTGAGTGTGTCAGGAAGTGTGCAGATGGCACAGGATAGAACAGGGTTCAGATCTGTTGTCCAAAGGGTCGCCATGAGTCGTTCTCGACGGCACCTAACGACAGCAACAACAGTTGTAGTCTCAAAGAGTTTTATTCATAAAGAAAATCAGTAGAATCTGATCTGTTGTTGAGATTCCCACCCACCCCCGCCCCTTTCTGTTTCTGATACTTAGAAAATGCATTGCTTAAACTGGCCCAGTTAGCAGTAACTAGGACTGTTGTTGTTGGGTGCCGTCGAGTCGACTTTCACTCGCAGAGCCCCTGTGAACGACAGATCTGACCCCTGCCCTGTCCTGCTCGATCTCTGACACAAGCGGGCCCACTGTGACAGTCACTGTGTAAATCATCTTTTGAGGGGCTTCCTTTCTTTTCTCTGACCCTCCTGCAGCATGACTTCTTTTCTCCAAAGACTGGCCCCACCCTGACACCGTGCCCAAAGCATGTAAGATGGAGAAGTCTCCTCACCCTTTCCTCTAAGGAGCACCCTTTAAACCCCACCAGGAACAGTGGGGGCTGTCAGCAATACTTCCTGTTGTATTTGGATGAAAACCACACACCAGAAGAGGCAGAAGTGGACGTTATCAAGCTGACTTGCTGCTATGTTGGACTCTATTTCCCATGCCCAGATCCCCCCTTTTTTTTAACCCAGATCCCCCCCCCCTTTTTTAATATACATTTTTAGCTGGTTGCCCGAAGGCCTTGAATTGGTGACTAAGGTCACTGGTGCAGATTGGAATCTTAATCACGGCCATAACCATTTTATGCATAATTAACTTTATTACACCATGTTTTCCTGATATATGTAACTCTATTGTAATTCCTCTTGTAGCACCGTGATAGATGGAGAAGAGATTGAGGTTGTTAACAATTTCAGCTTGCTCAGCTCCACAATCAACACTCTTGGCACCCGCAGTCAGGAAATCAAAAGATAAATTGCATTAGGAATGTCTGCTGTCAGGGACCTCTCCAGAGTGTTGGAGAGCAATGATGTCAGTCTAGAGACTAAGGTGCTCCTGATCCAGGCGATGGTCTTTACAATCACGTGCTCTGCATCAGAGAGCTGGACAGTGATGAAGGATGACAGAAAAATCGATGCCTGTGAGTTGTGGTGCTGGAGGGGAGAACTGAACATACCATGGACGGCCAAGAGAACAAACAAGTCTGTTCTAGAGAGAGTGAAACCAGGCTTCTTGGAGGCAAAGATTTTTTTTTCTATTCTTTTTTTTAATAATAATTATTATTCATTTTAATGACAATTTAGAGACTTTGGATTTCCATTGATTCATTGTTGCACTTTTCTCCCTGCCCACCCCTCTTCCCAACTTCGCTCTTCTCTTTGAAAAGTAAAACAAAAAAATGCTTTCATTGTTATATAATCCCATCCCCCAAATCCACTCCACTGTGCAGCCTTCGTTCTGGACTCCTGTCATGACAATAATACCTAATCATATGTCCCTTTTAATCAGTTCTCTCCCTCATCTGTTTCAATGCAGTGTACATCATTTATCCCATCTTTCTCAGTCTCCCCCCAACTCCGATGTCAGTCCTGTTTTACAACAGTGGCACTATGTGATATTTGTTCCTTTGTGACTGAGATATTTCACTCAACATAATGTCCTCCAGGATCACCAATTTTGAATAATATTGCACGAGTTCCTTGTTTTTCAATGCAGCATAGTATTCCATTGTGTGAATATACCACAGCTTCTCTATCCATTGGTGTGTTGATGGGCACTTAGGTTGCTCCTACATCTTGCTATCGTGAACAAAGCCACGGTAGACATGGGTGTGCACAGAGGCAAGGATTTTTTTTTTTATTTCATTATTTTTTGTGTGTACCGTCAAATCAGATCTGACTGGTACAGGAGGAGATTGTTCCTCCTTCTCCAGCAGAGCATCTGGTGGATTCGAACCGTATATCTCTGAGATTGCAGTTGCAGCTTCTTGCCACTAGGCCACCAGAGCTCGCATTTTTTAAAATTTTATTTTATTATTTTTTTGTGTGCGTGTACCGTCAAATCAGGAGGAGATTACCCCTCTTTCCCCGGCAGAGCATCTGGTGGATTCGAAAGGATTTTTAACCTCTGTCTCACATGCTATGGGAATGTGGCCAGGAGGGTCTGGTCCCTGGAGAAGGGTTGGAGGGACAGCGTAGAAGTGGAAGACCCTGGACAAGACAGATTGACACAGTAACTGGGGTAATAAGGGTAGGTGTGTTGGAGACAGTGAGGCTGGCTCAGGACAGGGAGGTGTTCAGAGCTATTGTACATAGAAGACAATGTTGGGTTTTTTTTTTTAAATTTTTATTTCATTATTACTAAGGCTCAATGTCAAGAAGACAAAGATTCTCGCCACTGGACCAATTAGCAGCGTCAGGATGGATGACGAAGAGATTGAGAGTGTTCACAGC
>NW_006399958.1:3306737-3309339 GCF_000299155.1 Elephantulus edwardii
ATTGCTGTTGCAGCTTCTTGCCACTAGGCCACCAGAGCTCGCCGAAGACAATGGTTTTGTAGCACAAACTGTGGAACTGATTTCACAAGCTCTGCTAGGCCCGAAGCAGGTGGTTCGAATCCACCACCTGTTGTGTGGGAGGAGAAAGACGGGCAATCTCATCCTGTGCAATTGCAGCCTCTGAACAGAGCTGGAGGGGCCCCAGCTGTGAGTCATTTGTGACTCAGGAGTCATTTCTGACTGGTTCTGTCTGAGTTATCCGCGCTGATCTCCAAGTTGTTCCTCTAAATATGGGCCTGTTTGGCAGCGCTGACAGTGATGTGAGTCAGCTCACCCCGGGGGTGGGGTGGGGGGGCCTGAGAGGCAGGGATCGGAGGAGAAGGTGGGGGATGTTAGCCCACAAGCTTTCAGGCTGACTGTACCAGAAATCCTGGCAAACTGCTCTCTGCTTGGTTCTCAGAGAGATTTACACAAAAGCCAACCTATGCAAGCGGGTACTCGGCGTGATCAAATGTCCACCCCGCCGCCTGCAGCCAAGCTCCGTTTTGCTAGGAGAAACAGCCTGCTTCTGCAAACCTAAAAACCCAGACTCACAGTCCCTGGGGCGCTGTGCCGCTGACCCTGAGGTCACTCGCTCTGCTCCCGGCAGGAGAAGAATGGGCAATCTCCTGTCGGGTGATTTACAGCTTCAGAAAGCCCACTGCAGGGTCAGATAAGGGTTAGACTCGGCTGGCAGGCAATGAATCTCAAAGAAAATGCAAGGTATGCGGGCAGAGCAGCGCCCAGCGCAGACTGAGTGGGGAACACAAAATCCAGACCCTTTGTTGAATCCTGACTTGCATGTCCCCAGAGGAGATCCGAGCTGCTCAGAGTTTTCTGGGCTCCATCCTTTAAGGAGGCAGCTTGTAAAACCCTTTTGGTGATTTCACTCCCTAAGAGCTGCTGAGAGATTGGAAATGAGACTTTTCGGCAAGGATAGAAGTGGTTTCTGGCACCCAGGCACCTCCCTTGAAGTTCTAAAACAAGCCCTTTCTGTGTGCGGAGCTCAATGATAGAGAATATGGTCTTTGCACCAGGCTGCCCCTGCAGAGTCCCCTCTGGACCGCTGAACAGTGGGTGGACTGAGGTGAAGTCAGCTCCCCACCCTTTGTCAAAGCCCTCCTTGTCTACAGCAAGAAAGGAAATACTACTGGTACCTGGCTCATAGGAGCGTGAAGATGAAAGACATTCGGTTAGTGTCTGCAGGATGGACAGTCCCTGCCCATGATTTACAAGCCTCAGAAACACAGCAGAGGGCCAGCTGTGAGTCACTTCCTGCTCCAAGACGGTGGGCTGATTATCTGTTATCTTAGTGCTGCGGAAGCAGAGATAATGCGGTGAACAGCTTTCACAAACCCATTTCTTCTTTTGCTTTATAGGAGGTTAAAAGCGCCAAGTCAGGGACTGTGGACCATTTGGTTTATCAGATCATCAGGGAATACATTACGCAGCTACCATATTAAATCAATGCATACAGGTATTTGGGGGTGGGGCGCAAATCAATCTAAGACAGTTATATCAACATAAAGAACGAGGGGTAGGGGAGCTCTGGTGGCCTTAGTGGCAAGGAGCTACAACTACAATCCCGGAGACACACGGTTCGAATCCACCAGATGCTCTGCCGGGGAAAGAGGGACAATCTCCTCCTGTACCAGTCAGATCTGATTTGACGGTACACGCACACAAAAATAATAAAATAAAAATGAAAAAAAAGAATGAGGCGTATATACACATAGGAAGTGATAAGGTAAAGGGTATGTGAGACAGCTATATAAAGGTTAAAAACATTTTTTAAAAAGTCCACACAGTTTAGAAATCTCAATAGAAAAAAAAATGCATTTTTGTAAGAAATACCATAAACATCTCTGGTGGCTTAGTGGTAAGGGATTGCACTGCCAACTCAGAGGTACACAGTTCGAGCCCACCAACTGCTCTGCGGGAGAAAGATGGGCGTTCTCCTCCCTTGTTCTTGTTGTTGTTGGGTGCCAATGAATCGTAGATGACTCATAACGACCCTGTGAACGAAAGACCCGAGCACTGTTCCTAGAGTTTCCGGAGACAAGTCATTTTGGAAGTGGATGCCGCTCCTGCTTCCAAGCTTGTTTGAATCGGGAGCTCCACCAAACACTGTCTACCCTGGGTGACCATGATCGCATTTGGCACGTGAGTGTCACAGTATTTAACATCACAGCAACCACCAGTTACCTCTGTACAGCAATGCACAGACCAGTGCTCTACCACCTAGAAGAATGTTTGACAGAAAACAATTTGAACCAGGCCTGAGGGCCGCAGATTAAAATCACCCACCTTGGGCTTGGTAGCATCACTTTCTGTCCACTAGGCTAACAGAGCTCTCTCTAGGCTGTCGTTGCTATTGTTGTTAGGTGCCGTCGAATCATAGACGACTCATAGTGACCCAATCTTGGCCACCACCTTGTGACATAGTGCCTCTGAAAACCCACTGCAGGCTCACCTCTGGGATGGTCTTGACTCAACGGCACTCAACAAGAAGAAACGGAAGAGGTTTTGTATGTAATGTAATTAAAAAAGTATTTATTTATTT
>NW_006399958.1:3309439-3319732 GCF_000299155.1 Elephantulus edwardii
TTTTTTTTATTATTTTTGTGTGCATGTACCGCCAAATCAGATCTGACTGGTACAGGAGGAGATTGCCCTTCCTTCCCCGGCAGAGCATCTGGTGGATTTGAACCGCGCACCTCTGAGATTGTAGTTGCAGCTTCTTGCCACTACGCCACCAGAGCTCCCCTTTATTTTTTTTTTTATGTGTACTATCAAATTGAATCTGACTGGTACAGGAGGAGAGTACCCCTCCTTCTCCAGGAGAGCATCTGGTGGATTCAAACCATGTAGGAAATGTAATTTTATGACTATGTGTTCAGGCGGACACAAGCCTTCAGAACAGTGTGACTCTCCAAATGTTGCCCAGTCATCGCAAACAACAGTGCTGTGCTGTCCCCATGGTGCACGGGCCCTTCTAACATCTGATCTCAAGTATTTTAATGATACCTTAAGATCTCGTAAAAGAAATCTGATGCTTAAAACACAAAATCACTCAGGAGCAACAATTCTGATAATTAACTACATGACTTGGGAGAGACTGGAGAGCATTATACTGAGTGATCTAACTCAGTCTTGTAAGGACAAATACTGCACAAGACCATTGTTGTTGTTGTTGTTATGTGCCGTCGAGTCACTTACGACTCATAGCGACCCTATGTACAACAGCCCTAAACTCTGCTCTGTCCTGTGCCAGTCGCACTGTACTCAACCTCCTTTGCCGTTTCTGTGATCTAAATGTGTTCTGTTGTACATAGGGTTTTCAGAGGCCTCCTGTTTCAGAAGTGGATGGCCAATCCTTCTTCCTAGTCTGTCTTAACGTGAATGTTCAGATTTAGAGAAGTATCAGACAGACCAGCAAGTTAAAGGTATATCCCTTATTGCGGAGTTAACTTTAGTGTCAGTGTTGTCCCTGCCTTTACTATAAAAAATAGAAGGATGACCAGTAAAACGTGTATGGGAGTCCAAGTGGGGAAGGGGTGGAAGCAGAGAGGTCATGGTGGACAGGGAGGGAAATCACAGGGTTGCACAATTTGCTGGGTGGAGGGAGGAGGTAAAGGAAATAGGGTAGATCCAGTGAGGACCTGAAAAGACAGGGTAATGGTGGGCACAGTTCGATGGTGATTATTTTTTATTATTATTTTTTAAAAAAAGTGTGTGTGTGTGTGTACCGTCAAATCAGATCTGAGTGGCACAGGAGATTGTCCCTCCTTCTCCTGCAGAGGATCTGGTGGATCCGAACTGCGCACCTCTGGGGTTGCAGTGCAGCTTCTTGCCAATAGGCCGCCAGAGCTCGCCGGTGGTGATTATTTTTATAAAACACAATGTATGGGAATGATTGTATGAAACACAATGTGAATGAAGGAAAGTATGACGTACAATGTATATGAATTTTGTATACAAACCAATATAAAATAAAAAGAAGAAGAAGAACAAAATAAGTAGGATAAGTGGATACCTACATGGAATAAAGCCTGGACCATACATAAAAGTCGAAACACAGTAGCTGTTGTTGCTAGTAGACAGACACAAACCGCATGCCACATATTCTCTGATTCCATGGATACGGATTCTTCAGAATAGGTTATTCTTTTTTTTTTTTTTTAAGTTATTTTTTTTTTTTTTGGATTCTTCAGAATAGGAACACAGAGAAAGCAGATGACACTCACTTATCATTTATTGATGGATTTGATCTCCAAGGCACTTGCGTAACATTTAGTGTTAGCTGAAAACGGAGGACGACCGTGTCAGATCACAAAGAGAATTATCACATTATTACAAAGGGAGATCTGGTGGTCTAGGGGTTAAGGACTCACGCTACCAAACCAAAGGTATGTGGTTCAAACCCACCAGCTGCTCCGGGGGAGAAAGATGGGCTCTCCCGTCCTGTGCAATTTACTGCCTCTGAAAACCTTTTGGAGGGTTGGCTATGAGTCAGTTCTGACTTGACGATACACAGTATTCCAGATACTTCCTAAGTATATCTTTATCTGTCAAAGCTTGGCATTTGCGCCTGCCGGGTATGAGTCATAAATGCACAAAACAGCTGGGTAGATTTCTTACTATTGTAAATGTGAACTGTCAGATAACAAGATAGTTGATGAGCAAAGAGGAGTTGTAGCAGTTCCCAGGGGGTGGGGAGGTGTGGGAAGTACCCTTGAAAGTATATAGGGTTTCTTTCCGGAGTATCTTATTTTTAGAAAACAATGCAAGCTTTCTTCAGTTGTTTGCAGCTTGACTCTCCTGCCTGCCTGATATTTTTGGTAAGCATGCTAAGTTTTTTAAACAGTAACAGTTTAAAAAAAAAATTGACATAGCCACACTTAAGAAAACACCCTGTGTGTGGGGGGGAAGGTAAGTTTGACAAACAAATGTTGAAGGTCCATGTAATCTGAGTAAAGCTACAGTAATAAAAAAGATTCTGGAATTAGTGCTGATGGTTACACAACTCTGTAAATATGCTACATCCCACGGACTTCTACTGAGGTATACCTTGTGTCCCTTAAATTCCATGGAAGGTTTAACAGAGCAACAAATCTCCTGATATTATGAGATTAGTTTCATTGTCACGCATATAATCCCTTCTTTCATTGAACGAAAGACTTAAAGGGAGTCTCTTTCATCATGCTTATACAATCTGCTTTGTGCCTGCTCCATGTATATTTTAGAAGATAACCTTCTCTAAAAAACAACTTGGCTGGCCTAGAGAACTTCCAAATTCATCGCTGAACACACTGATTTCAAAGTTGTGGACAATAAGTCAAGGTCATATTTTTCTCCAAAAATATAGACAAAGGACAAAAAAAGACAAAAATAAACAAAAAAAAAAGACAAACTTTATGAAAAAGTTCAATCAAATTGAAGGGTTATTATCACAATCAAAATGCACACCTTTTTTTTTTTAAAAAAATAGTCTTTGAAAAGCTGGCGCTCCTGGTAAAATGACTAAATTGTGATCGTGTTTATTGTCTGATAAACATCTCGACACATTCCTTTTCAGGAAAGTAGTTCTAAAAAGGGTTCCGTTTGGCCAGACTGTCCTTCAAAAGCACCTTCAACAAGCACGCTGTGCAATGGAACCTGTGTGTCCAGCAGAAAATGACCGTGTGGTTTCTTTCTGAGATGCATCTTTTGCTCAGAGGTACATTCCATCTCACACCAATCAAATACCACAGAGGGCAGCTGCCCCCAAGGGTTTCCGGGGTCGCACCCCTAAGAGAGCAGACTGCCCCAGTTACAGATTGCCAGACACATTCCTTGCAGACAGTGTCTCTCCAGGACGGATTCCTTGATGTCTGGTCGGGATTTAACGTACACTCGAGGATTTTCTAATTCATCTGTGACAACTTCCAGTCTCCCTACATTTGTACTTTAGACAACTCACGCTCCAACTATTTTTTTAATATAAATTTGCGTTTATAAACTACTGGTAAATTATTATTTTTTTTGATTGAAATTTTAACAAAAGTATACAGAGACTTTGGATTTCCATTCATTCATTGTTGCATGTTGCACACTTTCCTCCCTGCCTACCCTTCCCCCCAGTTGGTTTTTCTCTCTGAAAAGTAAAAAAAATTAAAAAAAAAATTCATTATTATGTAATTCCCCCTCCCCCTCTCCAGTTAACTCCCCCATGCAGCTCTCATTCTGGACTCTTGTCATGAAAATAATACCAAATCATTTATTTGTCCTAAACAGTTCTCTCCTTCATCTGTTTCAATACAGTATACATTATTTATCCCCTCTTTTCTTAGATTCCCCCCAACCCCGAGGTCAGTCCTGTTTTACAACAGTGGCACTGTGCAGTATTTGTCCCTTTGTGACTGAGATATTTCACTCAGCATAATGTCTTCCAGGGTCACCCATTTTGTATAATATTTCATGAGTTCCTTGTTTTTCAATGCAGCGTAGTATTCCATTGTGTGAATATATCACAGCTTCCCTATCCATTTGTTTGTTGATGGACACTCAGGTTGTTTCTAGCTCTTTGCTATTGCAAACAAAGCCGCAATAAACGTGGATGTGCATCTATCTGCTTGGGTGACGATTATGGTCTCTTTAGGGTAAATTCCCAGTAGTGGAATTGGTGGGTCGAATGGTATCTGTATTTGCAACTTTTTGAGAAAGCACCATACAGCCTCGCACAGTGGTTGCACCATTTTACACTCCCACCAACAGTGAATAAGGGTTCCAGTTTCTCCACAACCTTGCCAACATTTGTTGTTTGATGCTCTGTTAAATGTTGCTATTCTTACCGGGGGGAGATGATATCTCATAGTTGTCTTGTCATGCTCAAGTTATTAAAGGATGTGGGCAGTGGTTTCTCCTCATTCTGAGTAAATATGAAGGAAGAATGTGGCATCAACACCGTCGTTATGCTGATGACACTGTCTTGTTTGCAGAAAGGCCGGGAGGACTTGAAACACTTGCTGTAGAAGATCAAAGACTACAGCCTCTGACGGGGATTGCATCGCAATATCGAGGAGACAAAAATCCTCACCACTCGACCAATAAGCCACATCATGATAGATGGAGAAAGGATTGAAATTGTCAACAGTTTTGTCTTATTTGGCTCAACAACCAGCCCCACTGGTACCGGCAGTCAGGAGATCAAGAGGCATAACTGCAAGTGTGCTCTCGGGGACCGCTCCAAAGTACTGAGGAGCCGTGATGTCAGTTTGAGGACTAAGGTGCAACTGATTCAGGTCGTGGCCTTTTCTCAATCACTTGCTACGCCTTTAAGAGCTGGAGGGTGAAGAAGGAGGACAGAAGAAGAATTGATGCCTTTGAGCTGTGGAGCTGGAGAAGAGCGCCGAACATCCCACGGATGGGTGGCTGAAAGAACAATCAGCTACGTCTTGGAGAAAGCGCTGTCAGAATGCGCCTTGGCCTTCTGTTTTGGAATGTGGTTCAAACAAGCGTGGAAATTTTCAAGGAGATTCAAACTTTAACAGAATATGGCAACCAGCTTTATTGTCAAAAGAAAATGATTTCATTTTCTTAAAAAAAATAAAGAGGTGTAAGATGAGGGAAGCTTCCACTCCATTTATTAGCAGATGGATAGCTCTTGTCGGTCAAGGGGAATGAAGGAGTGCTTATTAAAATGATCTAAGATGAACACAAAGTTTGCTTCGATTGGAAGACGTATAATCATGTTAAGATATCAGTCCTACCCAAAACAATCTACAGATTCAATGCAATCTTGATAAACATTCTAACAGTCCTTCCCACATAAACAGAAAAACTTAATGCCTAACTTTATATGGAATGGCAAGAGGTGCTGAACAGCTAAACAATGTGGAAAGAAAAGAACATGTTAGGAGGACTTACACCTCCTGATACACAAACACACCGTACAGCTTGTACTCGGAACAGCCTGCTGCTGGTGTCCCCACAGACACACAGGCCACTGGAACAGAACTCAGAGACCAGGGATGAGCCCATGCACCCACGGCCAGCTGACTTTTCTCAAGGGAGCTAAGTACATTCAACAGAAAAGCAGAGTCAGTGGTGCTGAGGAGACTGTATTTCCACATGCAGATTAATGAAACTGGATCCAAGTCCCACACCACGTGCAAAAACAAACGAAAGAGGAATTATGGGCTTAACCATGCAAAATACAGGCATCAAGTTCACAGAGAAACAAGCAGGAGCAGTGATGTTGGGCCACGCTCTCAACAATGGATCATCTGACATACTAACAAAAACAGAAAAAGATAAAGCAAATGAGACCTCATAAAAATGGAACACTTTTTGAAAAACAAGGAACTCATGAAATATGATACAAAGTGGGTGAGCCTGGAGGACATTTTGCTGAGCGAAATATCTCTGTCACAAAAGGACAAATACTGCATCGTGCCACTGTTATAAAATGGGACTGACATCGGGGTTGGGGGGAGACTGAGAAAGATGGGATAAATAATGTATACTGCATTGAAACAGATAAGGGAGAGAACTGTTTAAAAGGGATATGTGATTAGGTATTATTGTCATGACAAGAGCCCAGAGCAAAGCCTGCATAGTGGAGTGGACCTGGGGGGAGGGATTGTATAACAATGAAAGAATTTTTCTTTTACTTTTCAAAGAGAAGAGTGAACTGGGTGGGGGGGAGGAGTGGGTAGGGAGAAATGTGAATGAATGGAAATCTAAAGTCTCTGCAAGTTTTCATTAAAATTGGTAATAATAAGGAAAAAAAGCATTTTGAGGTAAAAAAAAATAATTGAAAACTTTACCAGAAAAGTGAAAAGTCAAGCAACCGATTGAGAGTGAATATTTGGAAACCAACAGCCAAATTATTGTTGTTGTTAGGTGCTGTTGAGTTGTAGACAACTCATTGTGACCCTATGAACGAACGGCCTGAGCACTGTTCGTACATAGAGTTTCTGGAGACAAGTCATTTTGGAAGTGGATGCCGCTCCTGCTTCCAGGCTTGATTTAGTCGGGAAGCTCCAGCCAACACTGTCCACCATGGGTGCCCATTACCACGATTGGCACATCACTGTCACAGGCTTCAGCATCACAGCAACCACGAGTTACCTCTGTACAGCAAATGGACAGACCAGTGCTGTACTACCTAGAAGAATGTTTGACAGAAAAACAATTTGAACCAGGCTTGAGGGCCGCAGATTAAAATCACTCACCTTGGGCTTGGAAACATAACTTTCTGTCCACTAGGCCAACAACAGCCAAATACACACATAAAACTCCGACCATTTAACCACAAAAAGGCAAATGACTGGGTTATAAAATAGGCAAAGGGCTTGAACACAGACACGTCACCAAGGAGGACAATCAGATGGCCACCTGAAAAGATGCTCAGGGCCACCAGCCATCAGCGATGGCTAAATCAAAATCTGCCTGTGATGCTATTCCACTCTCATCGATTGGTGTTAGGTGTCGTAGCCTCGAGGGTGACTTAGCAGCAGAGCTGTGAACAGCAGATCGAAACCCGCTCTGTCCTGCGCCAACCTGACTCACACTCGCTCCGAATGCTGCAATATGCGAGGAGGGTGAGTGACACCTTGTCTCATACTCTGGGCGTGCCGTCAGAGGGACCTGTCCTTGGAGAAGGGCTTCATGCTTGGTAAAGTGGAAGTAAGTGGGGGGAAAAAAAGAAAAAAAAAAAAGACTGTCCCTCAGTGAGGTGGACTGACCCAGCGTCTGCGACAGCAGGTTTAAGTCCCCGACGTGATGGAGAGGAAGATGCAGGTTTGGGTGGGGTTGGGCCAAGCCAGAGTCAGTCAGCTGCACCTGACAATCATCTTCAGGTAACTTCCACCTTCCCTGCTTATCTTGGGTTCTCTCACGTGAGTCAGGAGAAGCTCCCAGCCTGATGTCTGACCCGTGGACTTAGGACTTGCTGTCCTCTCTACCCAAATGAGTCATTTCCCTGCGGGAGATCTCTCTGTATGTACACATACACTTGTTTCTCTGGTTCCTCTTCCCTAGAGCACCCAGCCAAGGACACAGACTTAAAAAGGGCAGAGCATTCCTTTGACGCAGCTCTCCTTGTCCTTCCCTAAGCCAAGGAACCCAGGATGTCTCAGGTGGCAGGCACCAGAGTGTTACAGGTCTCAGCCCAGCCCTGGTCTCTAGTCTCTGAAGGAGCGGGAACACCTTGGTGTGGGGAAGAAGGAAGGCTAACTGTCTGCAGAACAGAGAGGACAGGACAGCAGAGAAATATTTTCCTTGACAGATAGTAATGGATTGAACTGTCTCCTCACCAGAGACGTATACACTTGGTGAAGCCGTGATTCTCGGTATTCTGCAATTATCCTCCATCCTGTGGTTTGAGAGAATGATCTTATATGCTGTTAATGTTCTGTTGTGCACAGGTTCAAAGCTGACTCAATGGTATCTCACAACGATATTATGCTAATAAGCTATAGATTATAGGATTAGGCTGTATCATGCATCAATTTCTTCAGCGAGATAAAAGAGATTAAACTATGGAGCAGAGATCAGAGACCTTAGCACCAGCAAGAAAGCACAGTTTGGAGCAGAGCATGCGTCTTGGATCCAGGGTCCTTGTGCAGGGAAGCTCCTAGACTTGTGTGGACGACTGAGAACAAGGATCCGCTCCCAGAGCCTGGACACAGAGAGAGAGAATCTTCCCCTGGAGCTGCGGCCCTGAACTTGGCCTTCTCTGTTTGTTAGAGCCACCCATTTGTGATATTTCTGTTGTAGCAGCACTAGGTGGCTAAGAGCTCAAAAGGAACTTTTGTTTCCCCACAGATCTCTCCCATCTGATTGAGCAGCTTCTCTTTGAGCCCCCTTACTTCTGTTCACACCTCTGAGACATTCCCTCTTCCTTCGTTTTCAATGCTCAAATCTCTCTCCACAGACCAGGGCACTGCCCCTTGCTCCAAAAGGAAGAGAATATTCTTTGAGAAAGAGAGCTCTGGTTTATAAGACAAATGAAACAAGATGTGCTGCAGCTTTTCCAGAAAATAGTCTCAGCTGAGGAAGAGGAGACACTACGGAAGGGTCTCGAAAAACATGCCACCCATTTGTTCACTGTATTTTTTTTTTATGCTCAGTGAATATTTAAATGTTAAGATCTCTCTCTTCCAGGAACTATTAAACCAAAAGTACAAGACGAAACCTGGAATTAGAGACTTTAAATGTTATTTATAAGGCTCTGTACTTATCCAAGCTCTGGGACAAGCTTCCTTCTGATGTGAATCAGGCACAGATAAGAGTGGAAGGCTGATGTCCAGATGTCACTTTAAGAAATTGTTCACTTCTGAATCAGTGTGGCTTGAAATTCTATCAAGAAGAGCTGGGGGCCCCAAGAAACTGAAAAGGGAAAATGACAAGACACATGTATATAGAGGCAGATCCATACTTTTAGAGAGAAGTTAGGCTCACTGAGGGAGACCAGTTCCTGTAGCTCTCCAGTGTTACACACAAAGCCCTTCAGGAAGGGTCCAGGCATCCCACTCCTCCTGAGAAAATTTCATGGCCATGTTCCTGAAAGCCAACAGTATCTGTAAATACCAAACCAAACCAAACCAAACCAATCTAAACCAAACCAATCCAATCCAATCCAATCCAATCCAATCCAATCCAAAGCAAAGCAAAGCAAAGCAAAGCAAAGCAAAGCAAAGCAAAGCAAAGCAAAGCAAAGCAAAGCAAAGTAATCCAAACCAATCCAATCCAATCCAATCCAATCCAAAGCAAAGCAAAGCAATCCAAACCAAACCAATCCAATCCAATCCAATCCAATCCAATCCAATCCAATCCAATCCAATCCAATCCAGTCCAATCCAATCCATTCCAATCCAATCCAGTCCAAAGCAAAGCAAAGCAAAGCAAAGCAATCCAAACCAAACCAATCCAATCCAATCCAATCCAATCCAATCCAATCCAATCCAATCCATTCCAATCCAATCCAATCCAATCCAAAGCAAAGCAAAGCAAAGCAAAGCAAAGCAAAGCAAAGCAAAGCAAAGCAAAGCAAAGCAAAGCAAAGCAAAGCAATCCAAACCAAACCAAACCAAACCAAACCAAACCAAACCAATCCAATCCAATCCAATCCAATCCAATCCAATCCAATCCAATCCAATCCAATCCAATCCAATCCAATCCAAAGCAAAGCAAAGCAAAGCAAACCAAACCAAACCAAACCAAACCAAACCAAACCAAAAACTAGGTCTTACAAGTGGGAAAGGGAACATTCTTATTTTCACAAAAATAAAGACCTGAGGAGAAAGGTACTCAACATTATTGCAGCAAGTGTCCTGAGGGATCAATAAAAGATAATCCAATAAAAAAAATAAAAAAAGATAATCCAGGGCCAGTTCTGAGCTTTATGACGAGAAGGCGTCCTGGTGGTGCAGTGGTTAGGGGTTTGCTCACGAAAAGTTGCCTGTTCAAACCTCCCGGTGGTTCTGCAAGGGGAAACAAACAAACAAACAAACAAACAAGTAATCTGCTCCTGTATAGAATGAGACCCAGGGGTGACAGGGACAGGAGGGGCGGGAGAGAGGAGCAGAGGCGAGGCGATGATGGGGAAGGAAAATGGAAAGGGGGCTTACAGTGAGGTCTGGAGGAGACGTCGGAATAAAAGGCATTGATCAGTTAATTCCAAATTATGTTATAACACAATATGTCTATGAATGATTGAATGAAAAGAAATAAATAAAAAATATATAGCCTGGGGAGCTCTAAAGAGTAGTTCTATTCTGTCATGTTTTGCTCACACAGAGGCTTCCCACCCAAGCTGATTGCAAATGAGATCAGACACAGTTAATCAATCTTATTGTCTCTGACACACCGACCTCCACTACCCCAGTCAGTAAATCAATCCACCTCATCCAG
>NW_006399958.1:3320837-3324614 GCF_000299155.1 Elephantulus edwardii
TTAAACCAAGCAACTCCTTGGAGGCAAGGATTCTGGGGTTTCGTCTGACACTTTGGACATGTTGTAAGGAGCGACCGGTCGTTGGAGAGGGACATCATGCTTGGGAGGGTAGAGGGACAGCGTAGGAGGGGAAGACTCTCTATGAGGTGGATTGATTCAGTGACTGGGGTAATCGGGATGGATGTGTCAAAGGCAGTGAGATTGGCACAGGATAGAGCAGGGTTTATGGCTGTTGTACATAGGGTCGCTATGAGTCACAAACGACTCGACGGCACATAACAACAACAAACAATGGAAATACAAAGAACTGGAATTTCCTCCAGCATTTTACAATATAAAAAAAAGAGCACACTTCTAAGTTCTGCATGAATCAGATGAGACTTTCATGTGTCATTGGTGCAAGATGGTACTTTAGTAGCTTTGGGGGAAGAGCGAGAATCTATGAAAATAGAAAACACACTATTCTTGGAATTGCATTGAAGAGCGATAACTCATCAGTCATCCAACCCAGGGGACCCCCTCAGAGAGGTTGGTGCACACAGATGCAGCCACTGGAGAATTCTTTGTAACAGTGACAGACTAAAACCTTGTAAAGCCCTCATGATTGGTCCTTAATGAAAACTCCACATTACCTTTACTATGAGAATGTGCCAAGGGCTGAACATGGACCTAAAAGGCGTGGTTACTCTGCATTTCCTAACACGAAAGCAACTCTGATACTTAGACTCTTGTCATGTACTGTTCCTAGTCAGAGCCAACTCATAGCTGACCGTCCAGTGGGTTTTCAGGAGATTGTCCATCTTTCTTCAGCAGAGCTGCTGGTGGATTTGAACTGTGTGCCTTTGGGTTGGCAGCACAGCCCTTTACCCCTAAGCCATCAGAGTTCCTTGGGACACACATTTCTGAAACGTAAAGATTAAATCTGCCACCAGGGACGTCTCCAGAGTGCTGAAGAGCAACAATGTCAGTCTAGAGACTAAGGTGTGCTTGATCCAGGCCATGGTCTTTGCAATTATTTGTGATGTTATCAGAAAGCTGGACAATGACTAAAGACAACAGATAAAGAATCGATGATGCCTTTGAGTTTTGGTGCTGGAGAAGAGTTCTGAACACTCCACAGACTGCTGAGAGAACAAATCAGTCTGTCCCAGAGAAGGTGGAAACCAACTTGCTCCTTGGAGGCAAGGATTTTGAAGTTCCGTCTGGCATACTTGGGTACATTGCCAGGAGGGATCAGTCCTTGGAGAGGGTGAAGAGTCAGCCCAGGAGAGGAAGACCCTAGATGAGATGGATTGACTCAGTGACTGGGGTAAAGAGAGGACTTCTCAGAGGTGGAGATGAGCAAGTTTCCAGGGGGAATTTCAAGAAGAGGACAGAGCCCCTGAGAATATGCCTTTCTCTCTCCTCTTCATTTCAGTTTTATTCTCGGGAAAGGTCAGTCATGGGAAATTAACCCTGAATGCGGCAAATAGGCCTCTGAAAGTTTAGTACGAAGACATCCCCTTCCGTGCAAAACCACACACACAGGGAGATCCTCTCTTTAGGGCCACTGTCCCTGTCACTGTACCACAAACCTTCCCTAAAATAACCCAGCCATCTTATTCTCCCCTGACCTGTCTCGTGCTCCCCACTTTTCTTGGCCATTATCCATGTGAAGTAAAGACACCTTATGCACAGGAAGAACTTTCCGGGGGGGGGCAGGCCTGGGATCACATTACCCACTGCAGCTGGTGTGAGACGCTTTGTAAGAGAAGAAATTCAAAGTGTCATGGGACACATACTTCACCCCCACAGTGTGCGGACAAGGGCCCCTCAGGTGGTGACAGCTTAAGGGGCATTCTAGGAGGAGGGTTGGCACTCCAGATAGAGATGGCTTTAGGGGCTTACAGAAGGGAGATCAAACCCCCCAGGCGGTGACAGCTCAAAGGGTGTTATAGAAGGGGGAATGGCCCCCACCCCTAGCAGTAACTGCTCAGGGGACTTACAGAAGGGGAACAGCACCCCCCCCCCAGGCAGCGACTACTCAGTGGGGTGACAGAAGAAGGGGGACTGGGACCCCCAAGGCAGAGACTGCTCAGGGGGGTTAGAGGAGAAGGGGTACAGGGCCCCCCCAGGCAGTGACTGCCTAGCGGTGTTATAGAAGAGGGACTGGAGCCCCAGCGGTGACTGCCGAGCGGTGACCGCCCAGCAGGTTTACAGGAGAAGGGGGACAGGCCCTACCAGGCAGTAACTGCCCAGAGGGGTTACAGAAGAGTGACAGGAACCCCCCCCCCCAGGAAGGGACTGCTCAAGGGGTTACAGAAGGGGGACTGGCAAGCCCAGGCGGTGATTGCTCCAGCGACATTTCTGGCGAAGGGGGACAGGCCCCCCCCAGGCAGTGACTGCTCAGAGGGGTTAAAGGAGAAGGGGGACTGGCCCCCCCCCCCAGGCAGTGACTGCTCAGAGGCGGGAGGTTACCGAAAGGGGACTGACTCAGAGCGAGGGCTGTGGGTTTCAGGAGTGGGTGGTCGGCCGGGTGCTGGGGCCTGGGAAGGGACCTGCGCCCCACATTTCCCGGGGAACAGCGATGGGGGCGCATCGCTTTGGGGGTCGCACCCCCCTCCTGGCTGCAGAAGGCTTTATTGACACTGTTCGGGGCTGACGTGGGAGTGGGGCCAAGGGTTTATGCAGGAAAATGAAGAAGTGCTGTCTACAGGCCTCGGCTCGGGGCAGAAAGGCTGGGCAGTAAAACGATCTCAACTGGAAACAAAAAGAGGACCCCAGTCTCGGCGATCTCACCGCGGGTGGATGGGCAGGAGCGAGGATTTTAATTTTAGGAGTGATAGACCCCAATCTACCCCTACCCCCCGCGAAACCCCGGGGGACAGAGGACACGCAGAAACAGAGCCAAAAAGCGTAGGTGTAAATCTCAAAGGACAGGAAACTGAGTCACCTCCGTATGCCACTTGGTGCGCGCATGCGCATGTGCGCGAGTTCCCCCCCCGTTGTATCCATGGAAACAGCAATGCGAGTGGGAAGGGGCTGGAGAGGAGGCGGGACTTAGGTCACAGCTGGCCCTCTGATTGGCTGGCCACGGAATGTTGGGGCAAAGCATTATGGGAAGGGGCAGGGCCTATCAAGGGGCGGACATACCCGGGGCGGGGCCTGTTTAGGGGCGGGGCCCGAAGAGAGGCGGGGCCTAGGCTTCCCCTCCGTGGCTTGTGTCTGTGCTACAGTTGTGTTTAATATAAAAGGATGCAAAGTGGTTCACCTGATCAACTGCTAATTGAACGGGTTAGAGATCAGAAAATACCTAGAGGGGCCTTGAAGAAAACCCTGTCTAGCGACTTCTGACAAAAATTCCAGTTTATGGAAATGGATCGCCCAGGGAGGATGAGTGAAAGGTACTGTTAGGTTGTGAGAAATACCGTCAATGTCACAAAAGAAAAGATGTGTATGACTATCTAATGGAAGCCCATTTACTCGATAAACACTCACTCGGAACAAAAGCAAACCCTATAGAGTACAGTTCTCGACACACACTGGGTCATCATGAGTTGGCATATATTTGGTGACCAACAATTTCACTCTTTGTATCTTCCATTATTATCTTTTCACACCTTAAGCTGCTGGCAAGGCAGCTTAAGGCCTGAGTTGTTCTTTTGCTTTTTCTTTTCAAAATGTAAAATAAAATGTGATGGATGGTGAAGAGATTGAGATTGTTCACAGCTTTAGTTTGCTTGACTCCACAGTCATCACTCTTGGCACCAGAAGCCAGGAAATTAAAAGTCATATTGC
>NW_006399958.1:3324866-3337876 GCF_000299155.1 Elephantulus edwardii
TCATGCTTGGGAGGGTGGAGGGACAGCACAGGAGGGGAAGACCCTCTATGAGGTGGATTGATTCAGTGTCTGGGATAATTGGGATGGGTGTGTCAGAGGCAGTGCGATTGGCACAGGACAGAGCAGAGTTTAGGGCTGTTGTACATAGGGTCGCTATGAGTCGCGAGTGACTAGATGGCACACAATAACAACAACAACTGGTTTAAGGGTCTGAGTTTTAAGAATAAATTACATTTTGAGTTAACTTCTCAAGGAAGCAGAGAATCGCATGAGACAAAGATGTTTTGACTAGTCAATGTATACTTGGCTTAGAAAATTTGGCTTAAAGCTCAGGAACCAAGAAATTCTGTCCTCTGTTTCTTGTTTTGATTCTTTTCCCCATTCTGAATATTTTCGGCATAATAAAATCTCAGAATCCAAAAAAAAAAAAAAAAGATGTTTTGAATCTCTAGAGGTTCAGCCTTGTTTCCTGTTCATCTTCACTCAGAGGCCCTGTCTTATCTCCAGGGATCATGGAAAAGAAAATATCGCTTCTAAACACTCCAATGGTCTCTTTGAGGATGCTTACCAGAAACTTCTAATTGATAGTAATTGAGATCTGAAAGCATGTTTGTAAACAAAACAACAACCCCCCCCCCCCAATTAATGCAGAAGATTAGCTGTCAGTACTACAGGTGAAATGATAATTGTAGTTCTTTGGGGAGGTGAGGTCATAGAATTGCTAAACAACATCTTAGCATCTAATTGCTTCTCTTACATACATTTCGACTATTACCAGAAACAAATTTATCTCAACATACATAGTAACAATCCCTAGAGAGACTTCTAGGTGTACTGTTGACACAGTAGAAAGGAACTGGGACATAGTTTTCTGTTTCTGTCCCAGAATCAGATTCAGTAAGGGAGAGTGTAGAGATATGCTTATGTTAGAAGAAGGATTTTTGTGAGGTAGAAAATGGTACAGTTCCAGAGCGACAAAGGAAGAAAGAACAATTCCTGAGGCACAGGTTGATCTTGTAAAGAGACAATGAATATTCTAGATTGTATATTAATGATTTCTATGCAGTTTAAATTAATCATTACTGACAAGGTGTTGGTTTTGTGTGGGTTGAGGCTATAATTTGGTATTTAAACTCATCTTCAGTAAACCTGAATTTACCATTCCTGCAAATGCTAAGAGCATGATTTTTTTTAAATTTTTTTAAAGCACTCTTTTTTTTTAAATTTTATTTTATTATTTTTGTGTGAGTGTACCGTCAAATCAGATCTGACTGGTACAGGAGGAGATTGTCCCTCCTTCCCCGGCAGAGCATCTGGTGAATTTGAACCGTGCACCTCTGGGATTGTAGTTGCAGCTCCTTACCACTAGGCCACCAGCGCTCCCCTTAAGAGCATGATTTTTAAAAAGAAAAATAATTTAGTGTGTTTTCAATGAAAAGGTACATACACGATGATTTTGGTTCCCATTCAAGAATATTTATACAAGTTGTTCAGTTGCATTGATAACATTCTTTACAATATGTGAACATTCTGTTTCTGTTCTGGTTGTTTTGTTTCTATTAATCTAGTTTCTTTGTCCTGCTACAAACTCATCTTTGTTTTAAAGTAGTTGGAAGAAAAAAAGTGCTTGGCACAAAACAAGGCTCTAGGAGTTGATGGCATACCAATGGACATATTTCAACAGATGCTGCCCTGGATGTGCTCACTAAGTTGTGCCAAGAAGTCTGGAGGACAGCCAGCTGGCCAACTGACTGGAAGAGATTGGTATTTGTTCCCATTCCAAAGAAACGTGGCCTAACAGACTGCAGAAATTATCGAACAATATCATTAATATCAAATTATCGAACAATATCATTAATATCACATGCAAGTAAGATTCTGCTGAAAATGATCAAAAAACAACTGGAGCAACACTTCAACAGAGAACTGCCAGATGTGCAGGCTGGATTTAAAAGAGATCCTGGTACTAGGGATATTATAGCTAATGCTAGATGGATCTTGACAGAAAGCAGAAAGTACCAGAGGAAATCTGTGCTTCTTTGACTCTTCAAAGGCTTTTGACTGTGTGGATCACAACATTCTATGGCTGACTCTGAGAAGAATAGAATCCCTGAACATTTGATTGTGATTATGCGAAAGCTCTACTTGGACCAAGAGGCAGTCGTCAGAACAGAGCAAGGAGACAATGAAAGGTTCAAAACTGGAAAAGGGGTCCTCCAGGGATATATTCTGTCTCCATACTTTTTCAATCTGAATGCAGAACGAGGAGGAATGTGGCCTCAGCATTGGTGGAAGATTCATCCCTGCTTGCTTAAACTGAGGAGAACCTGAAGCACTTGCTGTAGAAGGTCAAGGACTGAACCCTTCTATATGGATTGAAGCTCAACATCAAGAAAACAAAGATTCTCACCACTGGGCCAATTGGCAACATCAGTATGGATGGTGAAGAGATCGAGGTAACAGTTAACAGTTTCAGTTTACTTGGCTCCACAGTCAATGCACTTGGTGCCAGAAGCCAGGAAATCAAGAGATGAACTGCATTGGGAAAGTCAGCTGTCAGGGACCTCTCCAGAGTACTGAAGAGCAACGACATCAGGCTGGAGACTAAGGTGAACCTGATCTGGGCTGGGCTATGTTGTTGTTGTTAAGTGCCTCGAGTCGCAGGCAACTCATAGCGACCCTGTGAAGGAGAGTCCTCAGCACTTGTGTGTCTCTCATCTTCTCTCCAGGTTCATAGGGTTTCCAGAGGCAAGCTATTACGGAAGTGGATGCTGCTCCTGTTTCCAAGCTTGTTTTAATTGGGGAGTTTCACTCAACACTGTCCTCCATGCTCATCTGGCAGGTCCGCTCTGCCAACCCCCACTTGGGGAAATAGAACGCCACAAGCACCTGGATCCCTCCATATCTGCGGCTCCTCAAGACACCAGAGGCTGCGTGCAGCTGACATTAAGCCTCCCAAGGCAACAGGCCTGATCTGGGCTATAGTCTTCACAATATGTGAACATTCTGTTTCCGTTCTGGTTGTTTTGTTTCTATTAATCTAGTTTCTTTGTCCTGCTACAGACTCGTCTTTGTGTTAAAGTAGTTGGATGAAAGAATAAAGTAGTTGGCAAGAAACAAGGCTCCAGGAGTTGAAGGCATATCAATTGACATATTTCAACAAACAGATGCTGCCCTGGAAGTCTGCCAAGAAACCTGGAGGACAACCACCTGGGAGTGTACTGGGGGAGAGGGCTGGGAGGGGAGAAAAGTGCAACAATGAATGAATGGAAATCTAAAGTCTTTGTAAATTTTCATTGAAATTAATAATAAAATTTTTTTTAAAAAATTCATGAGGCAAATATAATAAAAATGTAAGTGAATGTGAGCTCAAGAAGAAGCAAGTTTTTGTTTTCTATTCCTAGCTGAGGTAGAGAGCTGGGAAAGGGAGGCAAATACAACACGTGGTGAAGTAAGAGATTAAGACTTTCTGGGCGTCTTACTCTGCCCACCAAAAACTGAGATATAGACCTTATGTAAGGTTAGGGTTCAAACAATGGATTTCTGTATCAATTAATTGCCTTTCAGTTCTGCCGATTAAAAATCAAAGATGATCCAACTCATTCTCTCTCTCACAATCTCCCACAGTGTGGAAGAGCAGACCTGAAGAAATGACTCTGAAGTCAGAGAGGGGCTCAGAAAAGCAGAGAGTGCTTAACACAGGGCCTGCAATTCCGTTTCACTCAGCATAATGTCCTCAAGGGTCATCCATTTTGCATTCCTCAGGCCATTCATTTGTTGCTGGCCACTTGGGTTGTGTGGATGCAGTTCTTCTTAACCCCTCTCTGTGGCCTGCCTTTCACTGCCTCCCTGGGGCTTACTCTTGTCTCCTACCCAGGCCTGGTGTGAAGTCCTTCCCAAGACATCCTCCAAAATGAAGCTCATGTCACTGGAGGAGATGCAGTCTATGTGGAGGAAGACCCTGGCAGGGTGTGAGAGAATGCCTTGCTGGTCATGTCAGCATCAGAGTTGTTGTTGTGTACCACTGAGTCAGAACCACCAGTTATTTTCAGAGGCAGTTAAGTGTTATGAGAAATTTTTTGTCCATCTTTCTTCCTCAGAGCAGCTGGAGGATTCGAACCGCATATCTTTGGGTTGTGTTGTTGTTGTTGTTGTTATGTGCTGTTGAGTCGCCTGCGACTCATAGCGACCCTATGTACAACAGCCCTAACCTCCGCTCTGTCCTGTGCCAATCGCACTGTCTCTGACACTCCCATCCCGATTACCCCAGTCACTGAATCAATCCACCTCATAGAGGGCCTTCCTCTCCTGCGCCGTCCCTCACCCTCCCAAGCATGATGTCCCTCTCTAAGGACCGGTCTCTCCTCACAACATGTCCAAAGTATGTTAGATGGAGCCTCAGAATCCTTGCCTCCAAGGAGCCACCCGGTTTAACCCTTTCCAGGACAAATCTGTTTGTTTTCCTAGCAGTCCATGGTATTCTCAATACTCTTCTCCAGCACCACAGCTCAAAGGCATCAATTCTCCTTCTATCCTCCTTGGTCATTGTCCAACTCTCTGATGCTTAACAAGTGATTGCGAAGACCATGGCCTGTATCAGACGCACCTTAGTCTCCAGAGAGACACCATTGCTCTTCAGTACTTTGGAGAGGTCCCTAACAGCAGACTTTGCCATGGCAATGTGCCTTTTAATTTCCTGGCTGCTGGTGCCAAGACTGTTGACTATGGAGCCAAGCAAACTAAAGCTGTACAATCTCAATCTCTTCACCATCCATCCTGATGCTGCCAATTGGTCCAGTGGTGAGAATCTTTGTCTTCTTGACATTGAGCCTCAATCCATATTGTAGGCTGCAGTCCTTGACCCTCTGCAGCAGACGCTTCAGGTCCTCTTCAGTTTCAGCAAGCAGGGTTGTGTCATCCACATAACGCAGATTGTTGATAAATTGTCCACCAATCTTGACCCCACATTTCTCCTCATAGAGCCCAGCCTCCCGGATAATCTGTTCTGCATATAGGTTGAAAAGGTATGGAGATAGGATGCATCCCTGGCGTACGCCCTTCCCAATTTTGAACCATGCAGTGTTTCCTTGCTCTGTTCTGACGACTGCCTCCTGGTCCAAGTATAAGTTTCGCATTAGAACAATCAAGTGTTCTGGGATTCCCATTCTTCTCAGAGTCAGTCACAGTTTGTTATGATCTACACAGTCAAATGCCTTTGCATAGTCAATGAAACACAGATAGACATTCCTCTGGTATTCCCTGCTTTCAGCCAAGATCCATCTAACATCAGCTACAATATCTCTAGTACCACGACCCCTTCTGAAACCAGCCTGGACTGCTGGTAGTTCTCTGTTGATGTGCTGTTCCATTCGTTTTTGGATAATCTTTACCATTAAGCCATCAGAGCTCCCAGGGAGAAGAAGTGTATTGCAGTCAGTTAGCTGATTTTCATCATTGTTTAAGTCATTATCTTTGTAATTCTCACCACATGGCTGGGTAGGATTACAAAAATGAGGAGGTGTTTGTGGCCCACTAAGTGGGTTAACAAAAAACTCAGCCAAGTTTTGGCCGCCAGACTGGGGCTATTTCCAGACTGAGGAGATGAGCAGAATGGCTGGTTTCTGCAAAGGTGTGTTTTCTTGTTTGGGGTTGAGACTGGGGTGTGGCTTTTGCTCGAAATAGGGATTGAACTAAATTGATTTGGCCTTGTATTAAATAAAAGACTTTTGGGCCCTAGGGTCTGCAGTCCTCAGGCCTGGTTTTTGTGGATTTCCCGAATGAAACAGGCTTGGAAGCAGGAGTGGCATCCACTTCCAAAAAAAAAATGCCTCCTGAAACTCTATAAACTTGGAGAAAAGCTGGAAGTTTTGTGTTCAAGATTTTCATTCATAGGGTTGTCTACGACTCAACGACATTTAAAAAGAACAAGTGGATTGGATAGCTTGTTAATAATGAAAGAAAGGCATCATCAGATCAGGTACTCATCAGGATCTTGTAAATAAGGCATCCAGAATGCAAATGCGGGGAATGCTTAGTTTTGCTGCCTTTCAGATTCATTGTGGTTGAGAACCGACTCATAGCTGCTCCTCTGCTGAGTTTCTGCAGCTGTAAATCACATGTGAGAAAACTGTCCATCTTTCTCCTAATTAAATACAGACATTTTAGAGGCCGAATATGGGAATCACACCACCATAAAAAAAAACAAGCCAGAGAATGTAGTACATTCTTTGGGCTAGAGAGATCCATGTAAACCAGAAAATAGAGAACAAGAGAGTGAGTGGGAGGTGGAGATTCGCAACGTGGAAGAGCTGTGTGAGATCTTGAGACAGCAGGGGATGAGAGGGTAACAAGATGCAAACGGAAAAGCAATAGCAAAGAGTACAGAACCAGCGGACCAGGGTGAACTGGCTGTGGGCTTCCAGCCCAGGGAGTGAGAGAGCCGAATACTTGTGGGTGGAAAGGGCATTTTGTGGCATTTATCAAGGAATCAAGGCTGTTCATGCATGAAGCTAGAATGGGGTGTCTTTGGACCTGAGCTAATGGGAAAAACTGGGGTGTCCCTAAGTGAATAATTGACAGGGCTTAAGAGAGCTTCATAGAGTGAGGCCCAGGCCAAGGTGGCAAAGCTGAAGGCCAGAGAGGGAGACTTTGTTTGACACAGTGAAAGAGTTCTGTAAACCTTGTCAAAGTAGGGCCGATGCGGCAAGAGTTCAAATGTCAGAGGCTGCTCTATGAACATGAGTTTGTTCTGACTGAAGACTTGTCTCCTGAGTGTTCTTGAACTTGAACTGTAACCTGTTACTTCCCTGACACATTGTCTAACTGTGAGTATTGTCTGTTAAGTTCTATGTGTCCACTGTCAATGAATTCTAGAACTTGGTTGATGGGGTCCTCTGAGGGGAGGCTGGCGTTAGAATTTTCAGAAGGGTCCTGGAGAGTGGGGACACATCTGATCTCTTGGGAAATCAGCTTTGTGCTGCCACTGCTGTTGATAGTCTTCCATTTGTCGAAGTTAGTGGAGCATAGTTACCTGGGACAGAGCCATTCTGGACACACTTTTCTTTCCTCTGCCTCTGTGCTGCTTTCTGAGTCAAGATCAGCCTTGATGAGGCAATAATCCTGGGTGTGAAAAATCTGCTATTAAACGTTTGGAATTAACAAGGAGAGGATGGGGATCTAGGACAGAGTGGGGGGGTGTGTGTCTCAGTGTCCTGGACTAGGGAGAGCACAGGGTCTCAGAAGAAAGAGATGGGGGTGTGTGTGTGTCTCAAGAGTCTGGAATCGCAGAGAGGAGGGGGTCTCAGAAGAAAAGGAGGGGGTGGGGTGGGTGGAAATCTCAGAGTCCAGGACTTGGGAGAGATCTAGGTCTGAGGAAAGAAGGGGTCAGAGGTCTCAGAGTAAGGAGATGATGGGGGGGTCTTGGGAGAGGGGGATGTCTCAGAGTTCGGGACGGGGAGGGGTGTGTGTGTCTCAGAGTTCAAGAGCAAAAAGGATGGGGGTCTCAGGGGGGTCACAGGAGGAAGGGTCTCAGGGGGAGGGGGTCACAGGGGAATGGGGGGGTCTCTGAAAGTGGGGGTGTCTCAGGAGAGAGTGATGGGGTGTCTCAGAGTCCAGGAGCAGAGGACTATGGGGGCTCCGATTTCAGGAGCGGGGAAAGGAGGGGTTCGGGGTGGAGTGGGGGGTGGTCTCAGAGTGGGGAGAGGGCGGGAGTGTCCCCACAGACTGTCAAGGAAGGATCTCATCCCTCGCAGGGTGGGTGGAGGCAATAAAAGGGTTGGAAAAAGGAAACCGAGGAGGACGCGGTGGGCGGTGTCCAGGCGGCACCAGGGCGGTTCCCCCAGAACCGGGAGGGGGACACCCAGTGGGCAGTGCTCAGGACTGGAGCCGCCCCTCCTGACAGCCCGATGGTCTGCATGGACGGGAAGGGCAGGTGAGGGGACGCTAACGTCCCGGGCGCTTCCAGGAACAGGGTCTGCAAGACAACAACCGAACAGGACCGTGACCTTGGCTCTGAGCCCTGCGGCGTCTGCGGCCGCATTAAACTGCGCAGGCGCGGGGCGGGGCCCGGGGGGCAGTGGGCGGAGCGAGGGCGGGGCCAACAGACAAGGGCGGGGCGAGGGCGGGGCGGGCCAACCACGCAGGACTTCGTAAAAGGGGCGTGTCAGGGCGGGTCCTTTCGGTTCCTCTCACTAATCACTTCTGTGAAGTACCTGCTGCATCCTTTAGTTTCTGATTCAGCCACGCCACTCCTGTTACTTATATAGCAACACTGTCAGGTCCACCACTGGGCCAATTGGCAGCATCAGGATGGATGGTGAAGAGATTGAGATTGTACACAGCTTTAGTTTGCTTGGCTCCATAGTCAACACTCTTGGCACCAGCAGCCAGGAAATTAAAAAACTTATTGCGATGGGAAAGTCTGCTGTTAGGGACCTCTCCAAAGTATGGAAGAGCAATGGTGCCTCTCTGGAGACTAAGTTGGGTCTGATGCAGGCTATGGTCTTTGCAGTCACTTCTTATGCATCAGAGAGCTGAACAATGACTAGGGAGGATAGAAGGAGAACTGATGCCTTTGAGCTGTCATGCTGGAGAAGAGTGTTGGAGGTATCATGAACTGCTGAGAAAACAAACAGATTCAACCTGGAGAGGGTTAAACCAGGCTGCTCCTTGGAGGTAAGGATTCTGAAGCTTTGTCTGACATACTTTGGACATGTTGCAAGGAGGGACCGGTCCTCGGAGAGGGACATCATGCTTGGGAGGGTGGAGGGACAGTGCAGGAGAGGAAGGCCCTCTACGAGGTGGATTGATTCAGTGACTGGGGTAATCGGGATGGGGGTGTCAGAGGCAGTGCGATTGGCACAGGATAGAGCAGGGTTTAGGGCTGTTGTACATAGGGTCGCTGTGAGTCGCAAGCGACTGGATGGCACATAACAACACAACAACATCTGGTCCTAAACCATACTCAGTCTTTGTTTTGCTCAAGCTCATTGTTGGGGGTCACAATATCAAGTCATGTTGTTGAGATTCTTCATTTTGCTCACTCTGAAACCCATGGTCAGAGTCAGAATCCGTCCACAGCTGACTCTCCTCCATTGGGTTTCTGAGGCTGTAAATCTCATGAGAAGAGATTGCGTATCTTTCTTTATGGAGCTACGGGTGGATTAGAACCCCTAGATAGGCTGTTGGGGTTGCAGCCCAATTTCCTACGGAATAGGTCACCAGAGTTCCACTTTTGCTCACTTCCAAGCATAATATCCTGCTCCAAAAATGGTCCCTCCTGATGCCCAAACTATCAGACAGGATGTTTCATCATCTTCGCTTTTAAAAAGCATTTTAAGGGAGCTTTGGGGGCCTGGTGGCAAGAGGCGGCACTACAATCCAAGAGGTACGTGGTTCAAATCCACCAGATGCTTTGCTGGAGAAGGAGGGACAATCTTCTCCTGTACCAGTCAGATGTGAGTTGACGGTACACACACAAAAAATAACAAAATAAGATAAAATATAAAGAAACATTTTAGTCATACTGCTTCCAAAACAAAATTCTTCTAGCAGTCCAGGGTCAATACTCTTCACCAACCTTCTAATTCAAGGCATCAATTCTTTAATTTCCCAGACATCATCTTCTATTTCATGGGTGTGGAAACCCTTAATCTGTTAGTGTCCCCTGTAGAAAAGTTACTCTTTGTTCCTTTTAACTTAAGGATTCTGGCAGCTTGAGGAAAAAGGTTAATGCCTTTTACGTTAGACGTTAATGATGTTTGTTTATGTACGTCTGATATGTATCTTTCAGAGCTTCATTTCATTCTTCGCCATCATGTTCCCAAGAAACACGAACTTGACCTGTGCTTAGTTCCTGAGACTTTCTTAAGGCAAGACCTGGGGTTTAGGGGGTGAAAATCTAAATCATGTAACAATTTAGATCTTCAGCCATTGCTTAAAATTAGCAATAACTTCTTTCTTTTCTTCCCAACTCTTCTTCTCTCTTACATAATTTATGTATTAATATGTTGTTGTTGATTGCCGTTTTTTAAAAATTATTATTATTTTGTGTGTGTGTGTACTGTCAAATCAGATCTGACTGGTACAGGAGGAGATTGTTCCTCCTTCTCCAGCAAAGCATCTGGTGGATTTGAACTGTGCACCCTTGGGATTGCAGTACACCTTCTTGCCAGTAGACCACCAGTGCTCACCTGTTGATTGCCATTGAGTTGAGCACGACTCAATGCGACCCTATGAACAAAAGACCTGAAGCTTTTCTGTAACTCTCGTCATTTAGCAAAGTTCATAGAGTTTCCAGAGACATGTGTTTTAGGAAGTGGATGCCACTTCTGCATGTTGTTGTTGTTATGTGCCACTGGGTCACTTGCGACTCATAGCCTGTATGTACAAGAGCTCTAAATACCGTTCTATCCTGTGCCAACCTCGCCGTCTCAAACACACTCATTCCCACCACTCCACTCACAGAACCGATCCATCTCGTCGAGGATCTTCCTCTCCTGCACAGTCCCTCCACTCTGCCAAACATGACGTCCCTCTCCAAGGATCGGTCCCTCCTTGCAACATACCCAATGTATGTCAGACGAAGCTTCGGAATCCTTGCCTCCAAGGAGCCTTCTGGCTTCACCTTCTCCAGGACAAACCTGTTTGTTCTCCTAGCAGTCCATGGTATATTCAACAGTCTTCTCCAGCACCACAGCTCAAAGGCATCAATTCTCTTTCTATCATGCCTAGTCACTGTCCAACTCTCTGATGCATAACATGTAACTGTGAAGACGTCTCTAGCTTCTGTTTACTCTCCTCTTTGTAGGTTTTTCAGAGGCTTGCTATTTCAGAAGTGGATGGCCGGTCCTGTTTCTGGTTGTTGTTATAATGTGCTGTTGAGTCGCTTGTGGCTCATAATGGCCCTATGTTTGTCCCATTTTTGGGACCCATCTTTGTTCCCCCCTCCCTGTCTTGTCCACTTCACTGACTTCCCTCCCTCATTTCCTCCTTTGATCTCCACATCACCGCACACCCCTTTCTTTTCCAAACACTAAGCCGTTCTGTCTACCTCAACTCTTTCCTCCTGCTCTCTGAAATACCTGCTTTCCTTGTGGTCCCTACTTCTCCCGTGAACCTTGTTCCTATTTTGCTGCCATTCAGTCTCCGGCTGTTGTTGTTGCTATGTGCCATCGAGTCACCTATAACTCAGAGCAACCCCACGTAAAATAGCTCTGAACTCTGTCCTATCCTGAGCCAACTTCACTGTCTCTGATACCTCATTACCCTAGTTTCTGTGTGTATCTGTCTCATTCAGAATCGTCTTCTCCTACGCTGTCCCTCCACCTTTCCAAGCGTAGTGTCCTTCTCTAAGGATTGGACCCTCCTGGCCATGTACTCAAAGTATGTGAGATGGGGTTTCAAATTTTTTTTTAATTTCATTAACTTTATTATTATTTTTTTTAATTTTTGCGTCAGTGTACCGTCAAATCAGATCTGACTGGTACAGGAGGAGATTGTCCCTCCTTCCCCGGCAGAGCATCTGGTGGATTCGAACCGTGCACCTCTGGGTTTGTAGTTGCAGCTCTTTGCCACTAGGCCACCAGAGCTCCCCAAAATTTAATTAACTTTAATGAAAGTTCACAGAGACGTAGGGTTTCCGGTCACTCATTGTTGCACTTTTCTCCCTGCCTATCCCTCACCCCCAATTCACTCTTCTCTTTGAAAAGTAAAAGAAAGATTCTTTCGTTGTTATGCAATCCCTCCCCCACCCCAGTCCACTCCACTGTGTAGCCTTCATTCTGGACTCCTGTCATGACAAGAATTCCCAATCATATATCCCTTTTAAACAGTTCTCTCCCTCATCTGTTTCAGTGCAGTACACATCATTCCTCCCCTCCTTCTCTGCCTTTCCTCGACGCTGATGTCAGTCCCATTCTACAACAGTGGCCCTATGCAATATTTGTCCTTTTGTGACTGAGATATTTCACTCAGCATAAGGTCCTCCAGGGTCGAGGTGTTTCAAAATTCTTGCCTCCAAGGAGCAGCCTGGTTTTCCCCTCTCCAGAACAAACCTGTTTCTTTTCTTGGCAGTCCATGCTATGTTCAGTTCTTTTCTCCAGCACCACAACTCAAAGGCATCAGTTGTTCTGTCATCTTTATTCACTGTCCAGTTATCTGATGCATCACAAGGAATTGCAAAGACCATGGCTTGGAGCAAGAGCACCTTAGTCTCTAGACTGACATCGTTGCTCCTCAGTACTCTGGAGACGTCCCTGACAGCAGACTTTCCCAGTGCAATTCGTCTTTTCACTTCCCAGCTACTGGCACCAAGAGTGTTGATTGTCTCCTTTTTAACCATAATTTTTCTGTTTCCTCCCTCCTATTTACTCGGCTCCTTAGAGACAAGGGGGTCCAGTCCTTGGAACAAGACATCATATCGGGAAAGGTGGAGGGCCGTGGAACGAGAGAAAGATCCTCAATGAGATGAATTGACATGGTGAGTATCGCAATGAGCTGGAGTATGTCAGAGATGGTAAGGATAACACAGGATGGGGCAGAGTTCAGATCTGCTATCTTGTGAGTCAGAGTTGACCTGATGACACCTGTCAACACCAGGACTCTTGGCTTGAGAAGGTTCTGGTTTCTTCAAGGTAAATTCCCAGTAGTGGAATTGCTGGGTCAAACGGTATTTCTATTTGCAACTTTTTGAGAAAGCGCCACACTGCCTTCCATAGTGGTTGCACCATTTTACACTCCCATCAACAGCGAAGAAGGGTTCCACTTTCTCCACAACCTCGCCAGCATTTGTTGTTTGCTGCTCTGTTAAATTTTGCTATTCATCCATACAGAATTTCTTGTATCACATGTGTGAGGTGTAGAGAAAACTATTCTTTCTCTCCTGTGCTTCCTCTCCACCCTGGCCTCCCTGAAAACCATAGCTTGTTACGTGTGTATTCTTAGTTTCTTGCTAATGCGAAACCTATACTTGGACTAAGAGGCAGTCGTCAGAACAGAGCAGGGCAACACTG
>NW_006399958.1:3352777-3353299 GCF_000299155.1 Elephantulus edwardii
GCAACAATGAATGAATGGAAGCCCAAAGCCTCTGTCAATTTTCATTGAAATTGATAATAAATTTTAACAAAAGAATATCTCTATCTGTTGAGTTTATCACTGTCTCTCATGGAAGGGTTAATCAACGGTTCCATGAAGTGCAAAAGCGTCTAGAAATTACAGCTTTCTGATGAAGGAGGAAAGTTGTGTGTTTCTTTCCAAGTATAATCTCAATACGTGTGGGTCACTGCTTATGAGAATGAAGGGACAGAGAGTTGGGAAACACACAGTAATTATTGCGGACACGTTCACCAGCCACACACTGTGAGGATAACAAAGAGTCAAATAAGCGTGAAAAATGGAAGAAAGGGCGTAGAAAGAGACAAAGGTGCCCACCAGGACAAGTATGCTCTTGGAAGCTCTGGTCTCAGGGGAAGATCTGAGCGAGATGTTGTTCCTAGACATGTATTTGACTCGTTGTTTGTGTCTGTAGAGGACAGAAACTATGAAGCCGCTGGCCCAGGACATGAGCCCCAAACACAC
>NW_006399958.1:3354569-3364744 GCF_000299155.1 Elephantulus edwardii
TGAGGAGGTATTGTTATTCTAACTGCCAAAGAGGAACTAGCCTCAAGGAGTTATCTAAAATAGGAAGAGTCGGGATTTGAACCTGGGTATCATGGCTGCAGTGGTATTCATGTTTCCCATCATGCTGTTCTATGACTGAGGTGATGTCTACAGGGAGCAGCAAAGCATCACTTCTCTGGCAGTCCAAGAGGACTGTTCTTCTCCTGGGTGATTCATAGGTGCTGGAACCCACTGGAGGGCCAGCTATGAGCCACTTCTTCAATCAGTTTTTATTCCATCAAATCTCCGTCATTATGCTCTTCCTATTACCCAACAACCGTTTATACTGTAAATATAATTTATGATTACTTGTGATCTCTTCCCATTCCCCCCTCTCGTTATTTATACCGTGTACCAATATCACTCACAGACAGACGTTTTTAACGTATCAATAACATTGGTAAACATTAGCAAGATGTAGAATTGTGACTGATTTTCTCTGACGGAGCTGAATGTAGACAATAAATACAACCTTGGTAATAGAATGTGTTCGTTTGTAAAGCTAGAAATGAAAGTGTAATGATATGAAGGGGACTAAGAGCATAGCACAAAGCTATCCCAGGATACAAATTGCAGGGCATGAAGCATAAACACATAATAAAGTGTTTGTGGAGAAACATGAAACTCCTCCTCCTCAAAGATCATGCGATTATGTCTTTGTTGTTTCTGAAAATGAAGAGAAACACTAATTAAAATGCGTTTTGGAAGAGATATTTAAAATATAAGACAAACCAGGCAAAACTGGAATTTGAAGGCATGGAGTTTTGTGTATTGGACAAGTTGAAATGGGAGGGTGGGGTAGTGAGCTGAGAAAGGACACAAGAAGGCTTAAACCAGAGAGAATGTAGCCAGAAACACTTGGGCCATTATTGTTGCTTGAAGTCTTGAAATTGTTTTACTGTCTAAGGCACTAATTTGTTGTTGTTATGTGCCGTCGAATTGTCTGCAGCTTACAGCAACCCTATGTACAACAGCCCTAAACCTTGCATAGCCTGTGCCAAACTTACTGTCTCTGACACACCTACTCCCATTAACCCAGTCACTGAATCAATCCATCTCATTGAGGGTCTTCCTCTCCTGCTCTGTCCCTCCACCCTCTCAAGCATGACATCCCTTTTCAAGTCCCTCCTTGCAACATGTCCAAAACATGTCAGACGAAGCTTCAGAATCCTTGTCTCCAAAGAGCAGCCTGGTCTCACCCTCTCCAGGATGAACCTGTTTGTTCTCCTAGGTTGCTTAGCTCCACAATTAACACTCTTGGTACCAGCTGCCAGGAAATAAAAAAAGATGAATTTCACTGGGAAAGTCTGCTGTCAGGGACCTCTCCAAAGCACTGAAGAGCAACGATGTCACTCTGGAGTCTAAGGTGCGCCTGATTCAGGTCATGATCTTTGAAATTACTTGTTATGCATCAGAAAGCTGGACAAGGACTGGGGATGATAGAAGGAGAATTGATGCCTTTGAGCTGGGGTGCTGGAGAAGAGACACTAATATATAAAAAAGAAAATTTCCTCAAATGCTCTTTTTCTCATTCATATATTTTGAGTAGAACAATTTAATTGCCTTGCTTTAGGACATAGTGCCCAAATCACAGACTATTCTTGTTTAGCAAAGATCATCAAATCACATTAAAATTTCTTCCCCCAATTGCAATTTAGAGAATGACTTAATTTAATTAGCTGCATCCACCGATGGTGACATTCATAGAACCCTCACAGAAATGACGGCAGTCCTCTTGAAAAACTCTTTGTGATTTTCATTCAGTTTATTGACGGGTTGTTGTTGTTGTTGATTGCCTTCAAGTTGAGCATGACTCATAGAGACCCTGTGAACAAAAGGCTTGAAGCCCCTCTACAACTATTGGCATTTATCAAAGTTCATAGTTTCCGGAGGCATGTTGTTTAGGAAGTGGATGCCGCTCCTCTGAAAACAACATAAATTCAGACCTTGAAACCACTTGGATCTAACACCAACCACCTTTCTTGAGGACTCAATGAATTCCTGTAGAAGCATCGAAAGATGATGTCCTATCTCATAATTCTCTCTCTCTCTTTCCAAAATCGCAGCTCAGGTTTCACAGATTGTGTTCGTTCTTGGATAAAATGAACACTGAACTCGTTTCAACCTCCAGTCATCACCACCAACCCAGCCAGCCCCTGATCTTCCTCTTTTTCTTCTAGAACTAATTTTTAAGTGGAAATGGAAAATACTTACCTGACTCCTTCTTTACTGGCATGGCAGGCTTGTCTGTGGTGGTCACAAAAGCTGAAAAGAAGTGTGAACGGTCAGCGGGCAGACCCTGAAATATGGGTTTGAGACTCTGACCTCACCTCCCCACAGAACGGCAATTACCACCTCACCCACAGCAGTCGTGACAGTCCGCCTCCGGGGAGCTGAGCAAAGTTATGGGAAAGTTTGCCACACTTTTCAATTCCTGGAAATCCCAGTTTTAGTGAACACCTCCCAAAAGATCATTGGAATGTCTTTGAGACTTTGTTTTTCCATTATCCCTGGGGGCAGACAGGACTCCCATGGAGGGAGAAGGTGAGACTGAGGTGGGGGCCAGCAGGGACTGGCAGAGGTGTACATGTGTCTCATTCAATTCTCTGCTTCTCTGAGATGTTCATCTACCAAAACCCAATGTTGTTGTTGTTGTTATGTGCCATCGAGTCATTTGCAACTGATAGCAACCCTATGTACAAGAGCTCTAAACACCGTTCTATCCTATGCCAACCTCGCTGTCTCAAACACATTCATTCCCACTACTCTGCTCACAGAATCGATCCATTTCATCGAGGGTGTTCCTCTCCTGCGTCATCCCTCCACTCTGTCAAACATGATGTCCCTCTCTAAGGACCAGTCCCTCCTTGCAACATGCCCAAAGTATGTCAGATGAAGCTTCAGAATCCTTGACTCCAGGGAGCATTCTGGCTTCACCCTCTCCAGGACAAACCTGTTTGTTCTCCTAGCAGTCCACGGTATATTCAACACTCTTCTCCAGCACCACAGCTCAAAGGCATCAATTATCTTTCTGTCATCCCTATTCACTGTCTAACTCTCCGATGCATAGCACGTAGTTGCGAAGACTATAGCCTGGATCAGGCGCACCTTAGTCTCCAGCCTGATGTCGTTGCACTTCAGTACTCTTGAGCGGTCCCTCACAGCTGAAAAAAAAAACCCAATGCTTTGCTATTATTCAACTCCTTAAAGAGTTACCCTGTCAATCTAAAGAAATATATATGATTCGAATCCACCAGCTGATTCGTGGGAGACAGCTGGGCCTTCTCCTCCTGTGTGATTTTACTGCTTCTGAAAACCCACTGGACGGTCAGAGATAAGTTGTTTCAAACTCTCCAGTACACCACAAGTCCAATGACCACTGCAGGCTCTACTTGTCAAAGTAAGAGCTTGTTGTCAAGACTAGCTTCTTTGATGTTTCATAATATTGAACAATCTTTCACAATTCGTGACTCAATAAAAAATAATCTAGGATACTCAGAGGAAATGGAATTTTTTTAAAAGAGTACATTTTATCTATATGAACTTCTTTTTAAAAAAATTTTATTTTGTTTTATTATTTTTGTGTGCGTACCGTCAAATCAGATCTGACAGGTACAGAAGGAGATTGCCCCTCCTTCTCCAGCAGAGCATCTGGTGGATTTGAACCGCGTACTGGTAACAGCAGCCAGGAAATTAGGAGATGAATTGCATTGGGAAAGTCGGCTGTGAGGGAACTCAAGGGTACTGAAGTTCAACGATGTCAGGCTGGAGACTAAGGTGTGCTGATCCAGGCTATAGTCTTGGCAATTACGTGTTATGCATCGGAGAGTTGGACAGTGAATAGGGATGATAGAAAGAGAACTGATGCCTTTGAGTTGTGGTGCTGGAGAAGAGTGTGGACTATACCATGGACTGCTAGGAGAACAAGCAGGTTTGTCTTGGAGAGGGTGAAGCCAGAATGTTCCCTGGAGTCAAGGATTCTGAACCTTCATCTGACATACTTTGGGCATGTTTCAAGGAGGGACTGGTCCTTGGAGAGGGACATCATGTTTGGGAGAGTGGAGGGATGGCGCAGGAGAGGAAGACCCTGGATGAGATGGATTGATTCTGTGAGTGGAGTGGTGGGAATGAATGTGTTTGAGACGGTGAGGTTGGCACAGGATAGAACGGCATTTAGGGCTCTTGTACATAGGGTTGCTATGAGTCGCAAGCCACTCGATGGCACATAACAACCACCACTTCTGGGATTGCAGTGCAGCTTGTTACCACTAGGCCACCAGAGCTTCCTTCTATATGAACTTCTAAAGAAATTATTAGCTGTCCTCAAGTTTACCCAATTGAATAGGTACAGAGATGATACAGCATAAAATTGCTCCGTGAGCTTAGCTAGGCTGAATCTTTGTGGAAGTAGGACTCTAGGCATTTCTTCAGCGGATTAGGAACTCACTTTGTGTGTGAGAATTGATCACAGACCATTTACACTACCTGTGTTCTTTGCCTCCAGAAACTCTGTGTATGAACAGTGCTCAGGCCTTTCGTTCACAGGGTCGCTATGAGTCGTCTATGACTCAACGGCACCTAATAACAATAACAACGACAACACAGAGAGAGCTATGTTGGCCTAGTGGACAGAAAGTTATGCTACCAAGCCGAAGGTGGGTGATTTTAATCTGCGGCCCTCAGGCCGGGTTCAGATTGTTTTCCTGTCAAACATTCTTCTAGGTGGTACAGCACTGGTCTGTGCGTTGCTGTACAGAGGTAACTCGTGGTGGCTGTGATGCTGAAGACAGTGACAGTGATGTGCCAATCGTGGTAATGGGTACCCATGGTGGACAGTGTTGGCTGGAGCTTCCTGACTAAAACAAGCCTGGAAGCAGGAGCAGCATCCACTTCCAAAATGGCTTGTCTCCAGAAACTCAATGTACGAACAGTGCTCACTCGGGCTTTTTGTTCGTAGGGTCGCTATGAGTTGTCTACGACTCGACGACACCTAACAACAACAACAACATGTTCCTTGCTGTAAAGAAAGTTTAAATACAGCAATAGCATTGCATAGAAAAGAAAAATTTACAAAAGAGTCTCACACAAGAGAAGCTTCAGGCTTGCAGAGTCTTTCCCATTAATGGCAACTCCACGTGTTATGCGTAGAACTATTCCTTATAATAATCTTTATATACTCCTTATAATAATCTCCTTATATAATGCAGATGACACAACCCTGCTTGCTGAAACTGAGGAGGACCTGAAGCGCTTGCTGCAGAAGATCAAGGACTACAACCTCCTATATGGACTGATGCTCAACATCAAGAAAACAAAGATTCTCACCAGTGGGCCAATTAGCATCAGTAAGAGATTAAGAAGTTAACAGTTTTAATTTACTTGGCTCCACAGTCAACACTCTTGGTAGCAGCAGCCAGGAAATCAAGAGACAAATTGCATAGGGAAAGTCGGCTGTGAGGGACCTCTCAAGAGTACTGAAGAGCAACGATGTCAGGCTGGAGTCTAAGGTGCACCTGATCCGGGCTGTATAGTCTTTGCAATTACGTGCTATGCATCAGAGAGTTGGACAGCGAATAGGGTTGATAGAAAGAGAATTGATGCCTTTGAGCTGTGGTGCTGGAGAAGAGTGTTGAATATACCATGGACTGCTAGGAGAACAAACAGGTTTGTCCTGGAGAGGGTGAAACTGGAAGGCTCTTTGGAGTCCAGGACTCCGAAGCTTCGTCTGACATATTTTGGGCATGTTGCAAGGAGAGACAGGTCATTGGAGAGGGACATCATGTTTGGCAGAGTGGAGGGGCGGTGAAGGAGAATAAGACCTTCGATGAGATGAATTGATTCGGTGACTGGAGCGGTGGGAATAAGTGCGTTTCAGACAGCGAGGTTGGCACAGGACAGAAGAGCCTTCAGGGCTCTTGTACAAAGGGTCGCTATGAATCACAAGTGACTCGATGGCACATAACAACAACAACAACAACAACATATAATATTTACAAAAGCACACCACCAAGATTTTCAATCTGTTATCACTGGTTGTGTTCAAATCTCTCACCTTCAGATAAGTTGGTAAGGCCAAACATTTGTGCCATCTTGGGGTGTTTAATACTAAATACGTTGTTAATAAATGGGAAAAAGAGTACTGAAGAGCAACGACATCAGGATGGAGACTAAGGTGCTCCTGATTCAGGCTATAGTCTTCGCAATTACGTGCTATGCATCAGAGAGCTGGACAGTGACTAGGCATGATAGAGAATTGAAGCCTTTTGAGCTGTGGTGCTGGAGAAGAGTGTTGAATAAACCATGGACTGCTAGGAGAACAAACAGGTTTGTCCTGGAGAAGGTGAAGCTGGAATGCTCCTCCTTGGAGTCAAGGATTCTGAAGCTTCGTCTGACATACTTCTGACATGTTGCAAGAAGGGACCAGTCCTTGGATAGGGACGTCATGCTTGGGAGGGTGGAGGGACAGCACAGGAGAGGAAGACGCTTGATGAAATGGATTGATTCAGTGACTGGGGTAATGGGGGTGGGTGTATCAGGGATAGTGAGATTGGCACAGGATAGAGCAAGATTTAGGGCTGTTGTACATAAATAGGGTCACTAGGAGTCACAGGTGATTCAATGGGAGATAGAAACAACAACAATGTGTGTGTGTGTATGTTGTTGTTTTATATTCTAAATAACTATATTATCCACATGGGAGTTCTACTGCATGGGTGAGGTGGAGAGGAATGTATTGCTGCCCCCCCCCCGCTTCCTCTCCACTCTGACATCTCTGAACCCCGTAGATTGTTATAGGTCCATTCTCAGTTTCCTAACACTCTTTTTTAAAAATTAATTTTAACGAAAGTTTACAGAGACTGTGGATTTCCATTCGTTCATTGTTGCACCTTTCTCCATGCTCACCCCACCCTGCCAATTTGCTCTTCTCTTTTAAAAGTAAAAAAAAAATATAAAATTCTTTCATTGTTATGCAATCCCTCCCCCTAGGTCCACTCCACTATGCAGCCTTCGTTCTGGACTCCTGCCATGACAATTTTACCTAATCATATATCCCTTTTAAACAATTCTCTCCCTTATCTGTTTCAATGCAGTATGCATTGTTCCCTCTTTCTCAATCTCCCCCCAAACCTGATGTCAGTCCCATTTTACAACAGTGGCACTATGCAATATTTGTCCTTTTTTGACTGAGATATTTCACTCAACATAATGTCCTCTAGGGTCACACTTTTTGTATAATAGTTCATAATTTCCTTGTTTTTTAATGCAGCATAGTATTCCATTCTGTGAATATACCACAGCTTCTCAATCCATTCATTTGTTGATGGGCACTTGGGTTGTTTCCAATGTTTCCTAATACGCTTAGAACAGAAAAATGATCACAAGTGGGTGAGTTTGAGAAACAGAGCTTTATTTTCTCAGTGGGGGATGGTAGCAGTCTACACTCAGGTCGCCGACCCTGGAGAAAGTGTCCGTCTGGCAGTCAGTGTGAAAGAACCTCGTCTTTCTCAGCATCTCGCCCTCAGTCCCTTGGAGGTCTCCATTTGTCCATTTGAAATTGACCTTTCTCCGTCTGTCCTTCCTTGCTTCTGTGCATGCAATTTATATCTCAAAAGTCATTGGTTTAGGACATTATAATGATAAGACCTTGCTAATAAAACAAAGAAAATCCTATTCCCACATGGGGTTCCGTGCGCATATAGGAAGTTAGGATTCGAACACATTTTTGAGCATAATATCCTGCACAATATCAGGATAGAGTAGTTGAGATTCGTGTCAATGAAGCCAGTTCAATGAGAATATACAATGATTTGTTTTGACTAATTGTATGCTTTGAGATCATGATGAGTAACTGTTGGCAGAAGTTATGAAAGAAACAAATAATATAATAGTGACAGTTTGAAGATTTGATACAGCCAACTCAGGATCGTTAATGGGAAAATGATTTTTTTTATTGTATTATTTTTATGTGTACCGTCAAATCAGATGTGACTGGTACAGGAGGAGATTGCCCCCTCCTTCTCCAGCAGAGCATCTGGTGGATTTGAACCGCATACCTCTGGGATTGCAGTGCAGCATCTTGCCACTAGGTGAAAATGATTTTTAAAATTTGGCTATTATGGTTTGAATCCACCAGATGCTCTGCTGGAGAAGGAAGGACAATCTCCTCCTCTACCAGTCAGATCTGATTTGACGGTACACACAAATAGTAAAATAAAAATAAATTAAAAAAAATTTTGGCTATTAATGGAAAGATGTGGGAAGCCAATTTTCAAACTAAATATTGATAATGAATAAATATTGCTAATATATTGGGATATAAGGGAGGCACAGAAACAAGCTGGAATTTGCCCTGAATCACTGAGGCAGGCCTTAGATGTTCACAGTGGTTAAGCACCAAGGCAGAGACCTTAGGCGTTTATTTAATTCTTGCATTGTATTTGCTAACCCCTCCCTCCTGAGTCAAGCAGAAGGTTTTCAACAGAAAAGAGCTTGGCTTCATTTTGCGTAGAATTCTCTTTGTGATTTGCTCCCTGGCAATTTTCAGTAAAGGCTCAGGGAAGCTGGGTTCAGCAGCTCTCTTCCTGCTTTACCTCTCTGGTTTCTCCTACATTCTTGGTGTTCTGTCTTGTTCTTAATTCTTTACTCCTGTCGACAACAGAAAGATTGAGAGTTTCTTTTCACAAACTGCTCCTTGGGAGCAAAGACGTAGTGATGAGCTTTCATTAAGGTGATAGCCTCCAGGGAGTTGCCGTGTCAGGTGAAATGCTTGGTGTCTTCCAGACAGAAATTGGTGCCAAGGAGTTGACTGACTCATAGCATCCCTACGAATATGAGATAGGAATGTTGCCCCGACTAATGTCATCCTCATGATTCTTGTGTGTGTGTGTGTGTGTGTGTGTGTGTGTGTGTACCGTCAAATCAGATCTGACTGGTACAGGAGGAGATTGTCCCTCCTTCTCCAGCAAAGCATCTGGTGGATTTGAACTGTGCACCTCTGGGATTGCAGTACACCTTCTTGCCACTAGGCCACCAGAGCTCGCCCCATCCTCACGATTCTTAGGGAAGCCTGTTCTTGCAGTCTTTGTGTTTAGAATCTTGGTGAGAGGGTAAAGGACTAAGGGACCACATCAACTTTCACCTCCGTGACCCTCACACTGAAGAACTAGCCTACTAGAACTAGCTACTGCTGATGACCACCAGGAAAGGAATTACAATAGGAAGTCCTGAATAGATTGGGCGGAAAATGTGGGAGAACTGAAAAGAATAATAAAAGCAAGCTTACAGGTCTGATAGAGATAGGTGGGATCCCTTATTTGTCTTTCAAGACTATAACGGAAAGGAATCTCTGGTGGCCTGGTGGCGAGACACTGCACTGCTGTCAACCTAAAGGTGAGCTGTTTGAATCCACCGGATGCTCTGCTGGAGAAGGAAGGACAATTTCTGGTGCCAGTTGGACAAGACTCGATGGTACCCAACAAAGAAAAGAAAAAAAGACAGCACCTGAACTCACATTCACGGTCCAGCTTCTAATCAAACAATGCAATAAGGCATTGGAAAGAAACATTTAAAAAATGCCTGTTATTGGGTCAAAAAGTATCACTTTATCATATCTCAAGCAAAAAGAGTCTCTTTTGCGGTTAATCATAGTAGTAAAAGACTAACCTCTCAATTAATAGATGCTACCTTTTCACAATATCCTACGCTAACGTAAAACTAACACAAATCGAGAGGAAGTTTTCTCTTGGTCTCGGACAGTTGAAAGAGGTCACCCCATCAAATGGAAGCCCTTTATTGTAGCTAAGTAGCTAGAGAAAAAGGTCCCACGTGGTAAAGAAAAGGACCATTCATGAAAGGAGACACTCTTCCATGAGTCAAATGCAAATTAACAGTTGTGAGGTTAATATAAGATCAGGCAACGTTTTATTATGTTGTATAATAAAGTAGCCCTGACTTGACATTATTTCAAAATTAATCATTTCATTATTTCACACCCTCTGAACGTCTTCCATGAAACCATTAATAAAATAGAACTCGAAAGTACTTACATGACAATGATATAAAAATTGATTTACTATTACTCTCCTTCATAGGGTCTCTATGAGTCGCCTGTGACTTGACAGCACTTAACAACGATA
>NW_006399958.1:3372574-3374439 GCF_000299155.1 Elephantulus edwardii
GGAAATCCAAAATCTCTGTAAATGTTCATTAAAATTAATAAAATTTAATTAAAAAAACAATGGGGAAAAAAGATTTGTATAACAAGAAGTCAGCAGTATGTAACAACCAGGTGAGGATAAAGTCGATAAATGGGTCCTTCTAAAGATTAAGTCCCTTTGTGTGTAAAAATCTTTTTCCAATAGGCTGAAAAAATAACTTATTGACTGGGAAAACAATATTTGACAACATTTCAAACAAGGGGCTCATAAAGATTGTTTACAGACAGTAAGTACTATAGCACTTACACAAGATAAAAACTGATAACCCAATTACAAAATGGTTAAAGACATGGAAAGACTTTTCACAGAGGAAGTCATTAGGATGGCAAATAGACACGTGAAGAAATGTTCAAAATCCCTGGCAATAAGAGAGAGATGCAGATCAAACGAGATACCATCTCATCTCAAAAGCCAAGGCAAAGTTTAACAGAATAGCAAAAAAATTTATTAATCAATAAATGGTGGAGAGAGTGTGGAGAAATTGGAACTTTTATACATTGTTAGTGGGGTTGTAAAGTGGTACAACCACTCTGAAAGTCAGTTTGGTGTTTCCTCAAAACATTGAATATAGAAATTCCACATGACCCAGCTCTTCCTGGGCTAGGAATATACCCTGAGGGAAACAGACCTGAGATACAAATGGAAATTTGTACAACGATGTTCATAGTAGAATTATTCAAAATAGCAAGAACATGGAAACAGTCTAATCGTCCACTGACAAATGACTGGATTGGGAAATAGTAGTAAATTCACATGATGGAATACTATGCAGCACTCAGAAGGAACGATTTTGAAAAATTCTACTTAGCTTGAGAGAGGCAAAGACGCTTATACTGAGTAAATGAGCTCTGGCTGTTAAGAACAAACAGTTGTTGTTGTTGTTGTTCAGTGCTGTCGAGCCACAGGCGACTCATAGAGACCGTATGATGCTTGGGTGTCTTTCATTCTCTCTCCAGGTTCATAGGGTTTCCGGAGGCAAGCTATTATGAAAGTGGATGCCACTCCTGCTTCCAAACTTGTTTTAATCGGGGAGCTTTACCCCACTCTCTGTCCGCATTGGGTAACCAGCCATTAACGCATTTGACACATCACTGTCACAGTGTTCAGCTTCACAGCAACCACAAGTGACCGCTGTACGGCAACTTGTACATCAGGGCTATACGACCTAGAGGAATGTCTGAATAAAAACAATAAAAGACAGGCCCGAGGGCCGCGGATTAAAAGTCACCCACCTTTGGCTTGGTAGCATCGCTTTCTGTCCACTGGGCCAGCTAATCTCTCTCTCTCTCTCTAAAGAATAAACAGTTACGTCTTGAAAAAAGCCAGAGTGCTCACTGGAGGCAAGGATCGTGAAGACTGGTTTCACATACTGTGGGCGTGTAACTAGAAGAGGCTGTTTCTTGGGAAAGGCTATCATGTTTGGAAAGGTCAAACATGAGCAAAAGAAGACCTTCAACCAGAAGGACTGACAAAGTGCTTGCAGCCGTGTGCTCATGTGTGTAAGAGATGATGGGACGGTACAGGACGGGAGAGCGTCCAGATCTATTGTTCCGAGGGTCACTAGGAGTCATACTCAACTTGACAGCATCTAACAACAGCAGCGATGTTTTTACGATGGTCTGAAAGAGCGTGTGACTACAATTGAAACCCTTTTTCATTAGACCATTTAAGCAGTCAATATAAACTTCTGTACTCAATTAGTCAATTAGCACTTGTTCCTTGTCTCTAATCCATCCTCTCTGTGACTTCAACAAAAGGCTAACAAATCCAGTGATTTGTGTTCAAATTTATTTGCTCCCTGAGCTGTATCTATCTTTGTTAGAAGC
>NW_006399958.1:3374539-3378798 GCF_000299155.1 Elephantulus edwardii
AACAACAACAACATTACCAATATCATTTTATTAGGGGAAATACTTGCAAATGGAGACATGGGCAGGCCAGGCTAGCCCCTGGCTCACTGCACAAACCAAGAAGTGATTCTCTTTTTGTTGTTGTTGTTGTTATTGTGTACCATGGAGACATATCCAACTGGCACAGGAGGAGATTGCCCCTTCTTCTCCAGGAGCGTCTGGAGGCTTCAAACCATACACCTTTGGGATTTCAACGCAGCTCTTGCCACTCGGCCACCAGAGTTGTGCTGGAGAAGAGTCTTGAACATACCATGGACTGGCAAGAAAACAAATAGGCCTGCCTTGGAGAAGATGAAGCCAAGTTTCTCCTTGGAGGCTAGGATTTTGAAGCTCTGTCTCACATTCCTTGGGCACGTGGCCAGGAGAGATTGGTCCTTGGAGAAAGGCATCATGCTTGGAAGGGTGGAGGGGCAGCACAGGAGAGGAAGACCCTGGATGAGATGGATTGATACAGTAACTGGGGCGATGGGGGTTGGTGTGTCAGAATCAGTAAGACTGGCTCAGGACTGGGAAGGGTTTAAAGCTGTTATACATAGGGTTGCTATACATCACAGGGGACCCAAGGACACATAACAACAATAAAACTCTTTGAGAGGTTTGGAAGCAGGAGTGGCATCCACTTCCTAAATAACATGCCTCTGGAAACTCTATTGACTTTGATAAATGTCAATAGTTGTAGAGGGACTTCAGGCCTTTTGTTCATAGAGTCTCAATGTGATGTGTTCGACTCAAAGGCAATCAACAACAACCACAACAACCACAACAACCACAACTGTCATTGACTTCTTGTCACTAGGCCAAAAACTCAGCCTAATTTGCCACTGTTTCTGATGGAAGAATTCACTGATGACTGTATGAAGTGCAAAATACAGGAATTAGAACTTTCTGATGAAAGATGGAAATGATCTCTTTCTTTCCAAGAACAGTCTCCACAGAAGGGGGTCACTGCTTATGAGAATGAAGGGACAGAGAGTTGGGAAACACATAGTAATTACTGGGGACACGTTCACCAGCCACACACTGCGGTCATAACTAAGAGTCAAATAAGCGTGAAAGATAGACGAAAGGGCGTAGAAAGAGACAAAGGTGCCCACCAGGACAAGTATGCTCTTGGAAGCCCTGTTCTCAGGGGAAGATCTGAGGGAGAGGCAGCTTCTAGACATGTATTTGACCTGTTGTTTGTGTCTGTAGAGGACACAAACCATGAAGCTGCTGGCCCAGGACATGAGCCCCAAACACACAGCATCATGGGAGGCGTTCAATGCTGCAAAAAGCACAAACGCTATATTCCCATTATTTAGACCAGCACAGTATCCCAGATAATATTTATCTGAGATGGTTTTATTGTCCGTCTCACCGGTCATATATATGGGGAAAAGAGCGTGAAGCAGCATGTGCAGTGCCCAGAAGAGGACATTGGAGGGACCAATGGCGTTTAAAGCGTTGAGCTTAAACGCTGCCCATCGTGAACTCCCAGGGCTAATGATAATGGCCTGGAAGACACTCAAGAGGCAGGTCGTGCCGATGGACACACTCCTGGCCACTCTGTAAGCGTATAGAATAAGGTTGCACTCCAAATCATTGGGGAAGTATTTTATCCCAATTACTGCCATGGTCTTGGGGACTCCCCTCGAGAGAATGGCCAAGGAATTAGCTACAGTCAGATGCCTGAGAATCACGTCCGTGGGCCGTGACCTGCACCCGTGAAGGTATGAGAAGATGTAGTGAACGATGAGGGAGAAATTCCCCAGGATGCCGAGGGCCATCTGAAAAATGAGGATTGTTGCTATTTTCGAATCCAAAAGAGACATTCTTGTCATTATCTAAGTTCTAAGCTTCCATTCACAAGCGGAGTATTTGACATGGAATCATGAACTGTGGTGGGGTTTTTGGTTTGCTCAGCTTGATGAAAACTCAAATATTTCCCCTCAGACTTTTCCTCGAGATTCACTTTCTTTTTTTTTTTTTTTAAATTACTCTTTTGTGTGCGTGTACCGTCAAATCAGATCTGACTGGTACAGGAGGAGATTGTCCCTCCTTCCCCGGCAGAGCATCTGGTGGGTTCAAACTGTGCGCCTCTGGGATTGTAGTTGCAGTTCCTTGCCTCTAGGCCACCAGAGCTCCCTGAGATTCACTTTTTAGGTATATGTTATTAGGTAAGAAATCCTCAATATTTTCTTTTTTTAAAGTAATTTTAATGAAAGTTTACAGAGACTTAGGGTTTCTATTCATTCATTGTTGCACGATATTTTCCGTGTTTCTATTTGGAGCACTCCCAACATAGTTGGTCTTACTCGAGTTTATTTCGTACGCATACGCCTCCGTGTTAGGAGCTGCTGCTACTCTTTGCCAAAGATAATTTTGCCACCAGGAGACGAAGGGAGTTCTCTAAAATAGCCAGAATCAGGATTTGACCCGACCAACCATGGTTGCAAGGACATTCATGTCTCCCACTGGCTGTTCTATCATACAAGAGCTCTGATTGGGTAGATGAGAGAAAGCCACCACGTGCCACCTCTCTGGCAGTTCAAATGTCCCAGCTGGCTCCACGGAAGAAAGAGAAACAATCTCTTCTCCGATGATTTACAGCCACTCAAACCCACTAGAGGGCCAGCTATGAGCCAATTCTTCAATGAGTTTGTCTTTCATCATTGTGTCCTAAACTCATAAGCTCTTCAACTCACCCAAAGACCAGTTCTGATTTAACTATATTTTATGATTGCTCTTGTTGTTGTTAATTGCCTTCAGGTCGAGCACGACTCATAGCGACCCTATGAACAAAAGAACTGAAGCCCCTCTACAACTATCGACATTTATCAAAGTTTATAGAGTTTCCGGAGGCATGTTGTTTAGGAAGTGGATGCCATGCCTGCTTCTAAATAGGATTACTTGTGAACATTTCCCACTTTTTTCTTAGTATTTATTCCGCGTAGCGCTATCACTCAGTGACCAGCATTATTACCATTGCAATAAAATGAGAAAACGTTACCACCATGTAGAACTCTAATATGTTACCAAGATGTAGAACTCTGATTTTCTGTGACGGAGCTGAATTTATTCAATACATACAAACATAGAAACAGAACGTATTATTTTCTTAAGCTAAGAATTAAAGTTCAAGCGAGTTCTGGTGGCCTAGTGGCAAGAAGCTCCAACTACAGTGTCAGAGGTGCATGGTTCAAATCCACCAGATGCTCTGCTGGAGAAGGAGGAACAATCTCCTCCTGTACAAGTCTGATCTGATTTGACGGTACACACACAAAAAAATAATGAAATAAAGTAAATTTTTAAAAAAAAAAGAATTAAAGTTCAGTGATATCCGTGTGATCAGAATCATAGTACAAAACGATGTCATGATACAAATGACAAGTTACGGAAGATAAATACATGATAAAATATTTGAGGTTAAAAAGAAAATTACCTCTCATCAAAGCTCATGAGATCACTGTCTGTTGTGTCTGAAAACAAAGACAAACTCTGAATAAAATTCGTTTTAGAGCAGATATGAAAACCTGAGACAAATAAGCAAGACTGGAATGTGAAAGAATGAAGTCTTGTATAGTGGTTTTTTTAAAAATTGTATTATTTTTACGTGTACCGTCAAATCAGATCTGACTGGTGCAGGAGGAGATTGCCCCCTCCATCTGCTGGATTTGAACCGCATACCTCTGGGATTGGAAATCTTGTCTAGTGGATAAATTGAGACGGGAAAGTTGAGTTGCGAGTTGGGAAAGAACAGGAGAAGATTTTAAACCAGAGAGAACATAGCAAGAAACATATGTGCCTTTCTTGTTACCTTTCTTGTTGAGATTTTTCTGCTATATGAGACACTAAATTATGAAAAGAAACTATTCAAAAATGTTCTTTTCCTCATTCATGTGTTTTCAGAAGGACAATTTAATTGCCTTCCTGAAGAACATCAGGCCCAAATCATAGCAAATTCTGTTTCAGCAAATACGACCCATTGACATTAAAAATTTTCCTCCCAATTGCAATTTTTAGAGAATAACATAATTCACTGAGGTGCAGTACATTGATGGTGACATTCACCTAACCCTCACTGAAATGGCTACAGTCCTCTTGAAAATCTTCGTGATTTCCACTCAGGTTATTGAAGAGAAGACTGACTTTAACATGACAGCCTTAAGACAATATAAATTCAGACCCTGACACCATTTAAACTTAACACGGATCACCTTTCTTTCTTTTTTTTTTTTTTT
>NW_006399958.1:3383634-3394749 GCF_000299155.1 Elephantulus edwardii
GACTGGGATAATCGGGATGGGAGTGTCAGAGGCAGTGTGATTGGCACAGGATAGAGCAGGGTTTAGGGCTGTTGTACATAGGGTCGCTATGAGTCGCAAGCAACTTGACGGCACATAACAGCAACTTTTATAAATTTTTTTTTCTTAGTAAATTCTCCCAGTTTCATGTTAAAGGCTGAGTGTGTTTTTGCCCCCTCCCTGGTACACCACTTTGAGTTACCATGCCATGACATACTGCATGGCTCTGGAGACACTCCAAAGAAAACACTTGCAATATCCACTGTGTGAGCCCTATCACGGAAATGCAAGCATGTATTTCCACCTCCCGCCCCATCGCCCAAGGACTAGACTCCTGAAAGAACAAAGACAAAGACACAATGTGCTTACTCCATCTAAAACTCAGTGATACACTTCAGAACACGCTGTCACCTGGTCCAGAGGAATATGTGATTAGGTATTACTGTCATGACAGGAGTTCAGAATGAAGGCTGCATAGTGGAGTGGAGGGGGTGGGGGAAGGGATTATGTAACAATGAAAGAGTTTTTCTTTTACCTTTCAAAGAGAAGAGTATACTGGGAGGGAGGGGTGGGTCGGGAGAGAAGTGCAACAATGACTGAGTGGAAATCCAAAGCCTCTATAAATTCTCATTAAAATCTCAATTAAAAAAAAAACAAAGATGTCCTTCTGAGGACTAAGGTGCAATCACCTCAAGCTGTGGGTCATTTTTCCACTGCATTTGTATGTGGCAGGTAGACGGTGAGTAAGGTAGACTCAAGGAGAATGGATGCATTTGAAGGGAAGTCTTGGCAAAGAATGTGGAAAATACCATGGACTGCCAGAAGTACAAACATCCATTTGAGAAGAAAGTCAGCCAGATCTGGGAAGCCAAACTTTATACCACATATTATATGAAAACCCTTGCTCAGGAATTGAAGGAATTACAGATTTATAAGTTAGGATTTCTCTTGTGGCAGATCCCAGAAAATGAGCTGTTTGTTCCCTGCAAGACAGGAGACAGCTAGGGCCCCCTACAGAGGAAGTGTTACTACCTGTGAAATAGGTCCTGTCCTGAGCTAGAGCATTAGGTTGACAATAGAGCACAATTCAGCTTCATTTGCAAGGAATTCCTTGTATTATTTGCTTCCCCAGATTATCAATAGATACACAGAGAAACATGACTTGGGGTCTTCGGTGGAGAACTGCTGGCCACCTGTTTTATGCTCGCTGCTCTATCTCATTCCTGGCTGTTTGTCTCATTATTTATCATCATAAACTTATTCCATCACTTCGGACCCTCGGTCTGCAACAGCCAGATTACCCCTTAGAGTCAGGAATGACGAGACCTTGTCTTGCTTTCTTTGGGCATGTAATAAGGAAGGACCAGTTGGTGGAGAAGGACATCGTTGTTGGTCAAGTAGAGGTTCAGGCTGTTTCTCATTCTGCAGTCCCTGGGTCAGGACCAACTCTGTGGCAGCTGGCAACATTTACTATTGAATCGAAGGTTCCGTCCTGTGCTTACTGTTGACCTCCACAGACAATGCTGAAGTACCTTTGAAAGTTTTCTTAACATGGTTTAAGTAACTAAATACACCCCTCGTACTCAATTCCTTCTATTGCATGTGTGAGGTGGAGAGAAAAGTGTTCTTTCTCACCCGCTCTTCCTCTCCTCCCTGGCCTCTCTGAACCAACCTCATAGACTGTTATAAGTATGTATTTTGTTGCTTAATGCTCCTACAAAACAAACAAAACCACGCCACACGTACGTGAACTTGAGGAACAGAGCTTTATTTCTCAGCTGAGGACGGTTGCAGGCTCCATTCAGGTCTCTGACCCTGGAGAAAGTCTCCGTCTGATGGTACGTGTGGAAGAACCTTGCCTTTCTCACCATCTCTTGCTCAGTTCTTTGGTCGTCTCAGTTTGAAATTGGCTGTTCTCCATCTGTCCTTCCTTGCGTCTGTGCTTATAATGCTCGTTCTAGATCTCAAAAGTCATTGCTTTACGACATCCTTTACACAGATCAAGCCTTGCCAATGTAACAAAGAAAATCAGATTCCCAAATAGGATTACATGCACATATAGGGAGTTTGGGTTCACTTATTTGGGGGTAATATAATCCGCAATACAAATCATATAGTCCATAGTAGGAAGCTCTGGTGGTCTATTGGCAAGAAGCTGTGCTGCAAACCCAACAACATGAGGTTCGAATCCACCAGGGGGAAGGATGAGCAATCTCCTTCCAGACTATCAGACTATCTGCCTCTGAAAACCTGCTGAAGGGTCAGCTAGGGATCAGTTCTGACTCGATGGTACACAATAACAACATAATGCAAAGTAGTAAGGTGGTGGTGGTGGTGGTTGATTGCGTTTGAGTCAAGCAGGACTCATACCGACCCTATGAACAAAAGGCTTGAAGCCTCTCTACAACTATAGCCATTTATCAAAGTTCGTAGAGTTTCCGGAGGTGCGTTGTTTAGGAAGTGGACGCCACTCTTGTAGAGCAGTTTCAATTCCAGTCAACAAGGCCAATTCAATAAGAATATGCCATGAATTGTTTTCAACAATTGTACTTTTTGAGATCGTAATGACTAACTCTTGACAGAACTAACAAAAGAAACAAATAATATCCCAGCAATAGTTTGGATATTTGATACAACTGGTTAAGGAGCACTAGCGGGGAAATGACTTTTAAAATTTGGCTACTAGTGGAAAGATTGATAGTTTGAATCCAGATGCTTCTTGGGAGGAAAAAACTTAGTGATGAGTTTTCATAGAGATTACAACCTATTGGGAGTGGGCATCTCAAGGTGAAACTCTTGGTCTCTTCCTGACAGGAAGAGATGCCATGGAGTTGACCGTGACTCATAGCGTCCCTCTGAATAACACACAGGAACCTGGCTTATGTTACTTTATTGTCATCATCCTTGCCTTACTCAAAGCCATTGTTGAAATCGTAATGTCAATCAATCTTTGTGAGCGAGTGAAAAAAAATATATATGGAAAGCTATAAGGGAACAAATTAGTCCTAATGGACCACATCAACCTCTAAGACCCTCACACCAGAAGAACTAGACGATGTCCAGCTACTACTGCTGACCACCAGGGAAAGAATTATAGTAGGAAGTCCTGGGTAGATTGAGAGATTAACGTGGGTCAAGAAACACGCTTAGAGGTCTGATAGGGATAGGGGAACCCCCTTAGTTGCCGTTCAAGACTGGAACTGAACTCATCTTCATGGTCCAACTTTTAGTCAAACAGTACGCAGTAAGGCAATTGGAAAGGAAAAAAGATACCTCATACTCGCTCAAAACTAACACTTTATAATGTTGTTGTTGTTGATTGCCTTTGAATCGAGCACCACTCACAGCAACCCTCTGAATAGAAGGCCTGAAGCCCCTCTACAGCTATCAACATTTATCAAAGTTCGTAGAGTTTCCACAGGCGTGTTCCTTAGGAAGTGAGTGCCACTCCTGCTTCCAAACACTTTATAATATCTCCAGAAAAAATATGAGAGTGGCTCAGGATAGAGCAGAGTTCAGAGCTATTGTACATAGGGTCGCTATGAGTCACAAACAACTTGATGGCACCTAACAGCAACAACAACAACAACATATGAGCTTTCAGAGAAAGTAGCCATGAAAAAAGGAATCCTACAATACATAGGCTGTGAGGACTCAGCACTTGACCAGGTAGACTCCACCTGAAGGCCAGCTGCAAGCGCCTTCTGATTTTCATAATACCTCCTTTTCTAAGATAACCTCACCTTTCTCTCCTAAAGGCCCTAAAGAAGCATGAGTCATTCCTCACACCCTTAAGCTAACCCAAAGTCTTGTTCCTTCAAACTCCCCTTTCTTTCCATAAATATAAAGAAAGTCTGCTTAACTACACGCCTGTTCTCCATAATTCCTTATTAGAACAAAGACACTGGTCCTTTGATTCCAGTGGGGACTTGCTTTGGTCACGAAAGCCACGAGAAGGTCTCTACCGGCAGGCAGGCAGTGTGCCCTGGTAGGGTTCTAACTCGGTCCCTAGCAGGAAAGTGAGAGTTCTACAGCTGAAACACCATCGATGAACAATATCATCGTTAGTCGCCATGGAGACAGTATTAACATTAATCACAAGAATTCTGTTCATCATAACAAAAACCCAAACTTCCTCTTTCCCCCTCTGTAGGACAGAGATGATGGTTACCTCTGCTAGTCATCAATGATCCTTGGTATCTATGCACTTGCCTAGTCTAGATCCTAGAAATAGGATCGTACAATATTTATGACTGATTTATTTAATGCAGCAATTTCTAAAAAGTCAGTACACACATGTTGGGTGTGTCTTGTTACCCTGAATTGAATATTCCCCCCCCCCAATTCTTGCGGTGGCTATGGACCATTGAGTCAGAACTGACTCATAACTCACCCTCCAGGAGGTTTTCAGAGACATCAAATCACCTGGAAGAAGTTCACCCCCTCTTCCTGTCCAGGAGTAGTTGGTGGATTCGAACTCCTTGCCTTTGGGTTGGCAACCCTTCTCCTTACCACTAAGCCACCCAAGCTCCCTTTTCAATTTTTACATGGAGATGTTTTTAATATGATAATTTTTTTGCACAAATCTTCACTTTTTTTAAAAAAAACAAACACCTATCTGAGAATGTAAAGGATAAACTTCAGAACCTGACCTCTATCTCCTTCAATAATACAACCTAATTTTACCTCCGAATTACTCCAGGCCATTTCCATCATGGTGTAATTATTTAGAGCTACAGCTCTTTCCAAGACACAAGTTTCCCAAAGCCCATCCCAGATGATCTTTCTCTTTTATGAAATTGTCCTAACATTTCCATATTCTGTTAAATGCTTGAAAACTCTTACTTCTCAGCTTAATATGACACAATCAAAAGCAGTTTAGCAATCCCTGTTATTTCAGGACTCTCAGAGGAAGAACAACACTCCTTAGGAGAAAGGATGGAGACACTAGGTCTTGCTGGCCTTGGCCATGTCATCAGGAGCGAGAAATAGCTGGAGAAAGAAGTCACTCTTGGGGAAATAGAGTACCATCCACCATAGGAGACACTGTTCCATGAGAAAGATTGACAGGGCGGCTCAACATACGGACTCAAACATAAAAATTGTGAGGTGGATGTAAGATCAGGCTACATTTTGCTCTGTTATGAAGTAAAGTTGAGGGGAGCTCTGGTGGCCTAGTGGCAAGGAACTGCAACTACAATCCCAGAGGTGCACGGTTCGAATCCACCAGATGCTCTGCCGGGGAAAGAGGGACAATCTCCTCCTGTACCAGTCAGATCTGATTTGACAGTACACTCACACACAAAAAATAATAAAATAAAAAAATAAAGTAAACTTGCTCTTACTTTGGAGTCAATCTACAGCTACCACACTATTTCAGAACTGATCATTTAATGATTTCACAGACTCCCAACTTCTCCACTGAAACCATTAATAAAACACAACTCTAAAGTACTTACATGACAATAACATCAAAATCGATTTATTATGAACAGTGCTCAGGCCTTTCGTTCATAGGGTTGCTATGAATCATCTACGACTCGGCGGCACTTAACAACAATAACAGTGACAACATAGAGCTACGTTGGTCTAGTGGACAGAAAGTTATGCTACCAAGCCCAAGGTGGGTGATTTTAATCTGTGGCTGTCGGGCCTGGTTTAAGTTGTTTTTTGTCAAACATTCTTCTAGGTGGTACAGCACTGGTCTGTCCATTCGCTGTACAGAGGTAACTCGTGGTTGCTGTGATGCTGAACACTGTGACACTGATGCATCAAGTGCGAGAATTGTCGCCCAGGGTGGACAGTGTTTGATGGAGCTCCCAGATTAAAACAAGCTTGGAAGCAGGAGTGACATCCACTTCCGAAATAGCTTGCCTCTGGAAACTGTATGAACAGTGCTCAGGCCTTTCATTCATAGGGTCACTATGAGTCGTCTATGACTTGATGGCACCTAAGAACAACAACAACAAATCATTTACTGATAATCACGAAGCTGTAACCTCAGTCTGTCTACTCTACTACTCTCTTTAACAGAAGAATTCATCAACGACTCCATGAAGTGCAAAATACAGGAATTACAGCTTTCTGAGAAAAGATGGAAAGGGCATATTTCTGCCCACGAGAAGTCTCCAGACACGGGGGTCACTGCTTATGAGAATGAAGGGGCTGACTGTTGGGAAACACACAGAAATTATTGCGGACGTGGTCACCAGCCACACACTGCGATCATTACAAAGAGTCAAATAAGTGTGAAAGATAGAAGACAGGACGTAGAAAGATACAAAGGTGCCCACCAGGACAAGTATGCTTTGGGAGGCTCTGGTCTCAGGGGAAGATCTGAGGGAGAGGCAGGTTCTAGACATGTATTTGACCTGTTGTTTGTGTCTGTAGAGGACACAAACCATGAAGCTGCTGGCCCAGGACATGAGCCCCAAACACACAGCATCATGGGAGGCGTTCAATGCTGCAAAAAGCACAAACGCTATATTCCCATTATTTAGACCAGCACAGTATCCCAGATAATATTTATCTGAGATGGTTTTATTGTCCGTCTCACCGGTCATATATATGGGGAAAAGAGCGTGAAGCAGCATGTGCAGTGCCCAGAAGAGGACATTGGAGGGACCAATGGCGTTTAGAGCGTTGAGCTTAAACGCTGCCCATCGTGAACTCCCAGGGCTGATGATAATGGCCTGGAAGACACTCAAGAGGCAGGTCGTGCCGATGGACACACTCCTGGCCACTCTGTAAATATAGAAAACAACGGTACACTCCAAATAATCGAGGAAATCTTTCATCCCGACAGCTGCCATGGTCTTGGGGGCTCCCCTGGAGAGAATGGCCAAGGAATTAGCTACAGTCAGATGCCTGAGAATCACGTCCGTGGGCCGTGACCTGCACCCGTGAAAGTACTGAATTATGTAATGAATGATGAGGGAGAAATTCCCCAGGATGCCTAGGGACATCTGAAACAGGTGGATCGTTGCTATTTTCAAATCCAAAAAAGACATTCTGTCGTTATCTAAGGATTTAGCTTCCGTTCACAAATGGCATATTTGACATGGATTCGGGAGCTGGAAATGTTTGCTCACAGAGATGAAAGCTCAAGCATTTCTCATCAGTTCTATTTCACCCTAAGATTCACTTTCTAGGTATACCTTATTATTATTATTTTAAATCTTCTATTTGAGGCGAACCCTTTTTCTTTTTTTTATGTGTGTACCATCAGATCAGATCAGATCTGACTGGTACAGGAGGAGATTGTCCCTCCTTCTTCAGCAGAGCATCTGATGGATTTGAACCACGCACCTCTGCAGTTTCAGTGCAGCTTCTTGCCACAAGGCCACCAGAGCTGGCCGGTATATCTTATTGGTTAAGAAATCCTCAGTATTTTCTGAATGGAGCACTCACAAGGCATTCGGGTCCTATTCTAAATCATTTCAAACACACGCTTCTCTGTATCAGGAACAATTGTTAGTCTTCTTCGCCAAAGAGAATTTAGCCACAAGAATGTGAAGGAACTTACCTAAAATTGTCAAGAGTCAGGATTTGAACCTGGGAACCACGGTTGCAGTGACATTCATGTTTCCCACTAGCTGGGCTATCATAAAAGGGCACTGAGGGTGTAGACTACAGAAAGCCACAAAGCAGTATCTCTCCGGCAGTTCAAATCCACCAGGTGAATTCTATGGGGGAAAGATGGACAATCTCTTCCTTCGTGGACTCACAGCCACGTGAACCCACTAGAGGGTCAGCCATGAGTCAAATCCTCAATGAGTTTGTATTTCATCATAGCACCCTCATGATTTCCTTCAGAGTACCCACTTACGAGTTATATTTTAAATATCTTTTATGATTACTTGTCAACATTTTCCATAGTTTCTTAATTATTTATTCCATGTATAAATATCTCTCAGGAATCAGCGTTATTAACATAGAAATCAAATAAGTAAGCTTTACCAAGCTGTAAAATTCTGACTCATTTTCTATGACTGAACTGAAATTATTCAACAGATACAAACAGGGTAAGAGAATGCCTCAGTTTTTAAAACAAGGAATTAAAGTATAGTGAGCAAAACTGTAGGACAAAACTATACCAGGATACAAATTGCAGAGCAGGGAACATAAATACATGATGGCATATTTGACGACAAAAATGAAACTCCTCCTCCTCCAAGATCATGCGATCACTTTTTTTGTTGTTCCTGAAAGTGAAGAGAAACGCAAATTAAAATGTACTTTAGAACAGCCATTAAACCATAAGGCAAATAGGTAAAACTGGAACTTGAAGGCATGAGATCTTGTGTATTGCATAAATTGAAATGGGAGGGTTAAGTGGTGAGCTGAGAAATAACACAGGGATGTTTAAACCATAGAGAATGTAACAGGAAGCATTTGTGCCTTATTTGATGCCTGAAGTCTTGAAATTTTTTTTTATTGTCTAAGACAATGAATTGTGAAAATAAAACGTCTCCAAATGCATTTTCCCTCATTCATGTGTTTTCAGTTGCTGTTGTTGTTATGAGCCGTCGAGTTGCCTGAGACTCATAGCGACCCTATGTACAACACAGCCCTAAACCCTGCTCTATCCTGTGCCAATCTTATTGTCTCCAACACACCTACCCCCATTTCCCCAGTCACTGAATCAATCCATCTCATAGAGGGTCTTCCTCTCTTGTGCTGTCCCTCCACCCTCCCAAGCATGATGTCCTTCTCCAAGGACTAATCCCACCTTGCAACATGTCCAAAGTTTTTCAGACGGAGCTTCAGAATCCTTGTCTCTAGGAGCAGCCTGGTTTCACCTTCTCCAGGATAAACTTGTTAGTTCTCTTAGCAGTCCATGGTATATTCAACACTCTTCTCCAGCACCACAGCTCAAAGGCATCAATCTCTTTCTATCATCCCTGGTTATTGTCCAGCTCTCTGATGCATAGCAAGTGATTGCAAAGACCATGGCCTGTATTGGAGCACTTTAGTCTCCAGACTGACATCGTTGCTCTTCAGTAGTTTAGAGAGGTCTCTGATGGCAGACTTTCTTTTAATTTCCTGGCTGCTCGTACCAACAGTGTTGATTGTGGAGCCAAGCAAACTGAAGCTGTTAATAATTTCCCTCTCTTCACTGTTTATCATGATGCTGCCAATCGGCCCAGTGGTGAGATCCACTTAATTACCTTCCTTAAGAACATCATACCCAAACAAATCACAGAAAATTCTGCTTTAGCAAGTACCACCCAATCACATTTTAAAATATTTTTTCCTATTACTTTTTGTAGAGAATGACATAATTCAATTGGCTGCATCACATTGCTTGTGACATTCGCAGAACCCTCACAGAAACAGCTGCAGGCCTTTTGATAGTCTTTTTAAATGTCCATGCAGTTTATCGACATGTGGACTAACTTTAACATGACAATCTTAAAACAACAGAAATTCTGACCTTGAAATCATTTGGATCCCAAACCAACGGCTTTTCTGGAGGACTGGGTACATTATTACAGGAGCATCCAAAAAGGATGTCCTATTTCATAATTCTCTTTCCTTCCAAAATCTCAGCTCTGATTGCAGGACTCATGATCTTTCCTGGATAAAACGAGCACTGAACTGGTTTCTGCCTCCAGACATAATCACTCACCCAGTCAGCTCCCAAGTCTCCTCTTCTTCTTCCAGAACTTACTTTTTAGGTGGAAATGAAAAATACTCACCTGATCCTCAGCTCCTGGCGAGCCAGAGGCATCTGTGATGGTCACAAAAGGCAAAAGAGGTGTGAAGGGTCAGCAGGTAGATCCTGAAATATGCGTTAGAGACCGCGTGACCTCACCTCCCCACAGAACTGCAATTACCATCTCACCCACAGCAGACATGACGGTCCCCCTCCAGGGAGCTGAGGAAAGTTCTGGAAAAGTTGACCACACTTTGTAATTCCTGCGGTCTGATGAGCATCTCCAAAGAGACCGTAGTCTTTGACACTTGATTTTCCGTCTTTCTACGGAAGGGGCAAAGGAGAATAAAGTTTGGGTCTGCCGGGACTGGCAGAGGTTCCCGTGTGTCTCACTTGCTTCTCTGAGATGTTCTTTTCCCAAACCTCAACACTTTACTCATATTCAACCCCCTCAAGAGTTTACGCTGTCAATCCCGATGTAAGCGATTCAAATCCGCCAGCTGCTCCGTGGAAGAAAGCTGGGTAATCTCCTCCCGTGTGATTTACGGCCTCTGACAACCCGCTGGAGGGTCAGCTCCGGGCTCATTCTGACCCCATGGTACACAACACCAACAGAGTGCAATTACCGTTTCAGGTTGTAATTGTGAAAGTAAGAGTATGATATCAAGACTTGATTATTCAGTATTTCCCTCTGTTATGACTCAGTAAAAAATTATCTCGAAAACCCAGATGAAATGGACATCTTCTAGGAAAGCACACTTTGTCGATACTAAATTCTGAAGAAATTGTTAGATGTTGTCGAGTCTACTCAACCACACTGCAATCCCAGAGGTACGTGGTTCAAATCGACCAGATGCTCTGCCGGGGAAGGAGGGGCAATCTCCTCCTGTACCAGTCAGATGTGATTTGATGGTACATGTAAAAAAAAAAAATAATGGCAACCCTTGCTGACAAGGAGTATAATTGCCTTCTTCATTTATCATGATGCTGCCTATTGGCCCAGAGGTGAGAATTTTTGTTTTCTAGACGTGGAGATGCAAGCCATACTGAAGGCTGAGGTTCTTAATCTTCTGCAGCAAGCAGCTTCAGGTCCTCCTCCTGTTTCAGCAAGGAAGGTTGTGTCATCTGCATAATGCAGGTTGTTGATGAGTCTTCCTCCAATCCCAACGCCACACTCTCTGTCATTAAGTCGTACCTCTTGCATGATCTGTTCAACAGATAGATTGAAAAAGTATGGAGAACTGAGACATTCCCTGACACCCTCGTTTCCTGATTTTGAACCATGCAGTGTTCCTTTGTTCTGTTCAGACGACAGCTTCTTGGTCTGTGTGTAGCTTTCACATGGACACTGTCAAGAGTTCTGGGCTGCAATTCTTCTCCACAGAGCCACAATTTGTTGTGATCCACAAAGTGAAATGCTTTTGCATAGTCAATAAAAC
>NW_006399958.1:3394849-3396281 GCF_000299155.1 Elephantulus edwardii
TAAGTGATCTAGGAAAAGCAGATAAAATGGAAAATTTCTATAATATACACCTGGCTTGTATTAACTTCTGAAGAAACTGTTAGCTGTCCTCAAGTCTACCCAAGTGAATGGGTATAGAGCTGATACAGAGTAAAATTTCTCCATAGCGCGGGCTAGGCTCACTCTTTATGGAAATAGATTTTTAGGTATTTTTCTCAGTGAGTTAGGAAGCCCTTTGTATGTTAGAACTGATCACAAATCCTTTACAATACCTACGTTTCTTTCTGTAGAGCAAGTTTAAATAGAACAATGGCAACACATAGAAAGGAGAAATTTACAAAACAAGCTCGCACCAGAGAAGGATCAGGCTTACAGAATAAAGCAAAAAGCTAGTTCTTTGCCTTTGAGTCGTGTCCTATTAATGGCAACTTCACGTGTTAAGGCTAGAACTACTCCTTAGAGTTTTCATAGATATTGTTGTTGTTGTTAAGTGCCATTGAGTCGTAGACGACTCATAGCGACCCTGTGAATGAAAGACCTGTACACTTGTATAATTTTCATTGTTTCTCCACATTCATAGAGCTTCCAGATGCAAGCTATTTCAGAAGTGGATGCCACTTCTGCTTCCAAGCTTGTTTTAATTGAGAAGCTCCGCCCAACACTGTCCACCATGTTGCATTTGACACATCAGTGTCACAGTGTTCAGCATCACAGCAACTTAGAGTTAGTTACCTCTGTACAGCAAACGGACAGACCAGTGCTATGCCACTTAGAAGAATGTTTGACCAAAACCAATTAAAACCAGGCCTGAGGGCCACAGATTAAAGTCATTAAAAGAAATTAAATTGGTAGCATAACTTTCTATCCACCAGGCCCACAAAGCTATGTTGTTGTTGTTATTGTTGTTAAGTGCTGTCGAGCCATAGATGATTCATTGCGACCCTATGAATGAAAGACCTGAATGATTGTGTAACTTTCATCGTTTCTCCAAGTTCATAGCTATAATCTTTACAAAAGCACATCACCAAGATTTTAATCTGTTATCGCTGGTTGTGTTCAAACCTCTTACCTTCAGATAAGTTGTTAAGGCCAATCATTTGTGCCATCTTGGGATGTTTGATGTTAAATACATTATTAATAAGTGAAAAAAACCCATCTAATGAAAGATTGTTATTAATGCTATATGGTGATATAAGACAGAACAATATATCAGAATCATGCTGCATGGCGTAATATTTAATTGAATGTCCATCGAAGGTGTCATTAAGATTTGTATGACAACCCTGTAACCTACAGCGACCCTTTTCAGCAGGAAGTAGCTAAGAGAATACGCCATCCCCTTTTCCTTATGAATCAGAGTGAAATCTCGCTCAGGGAGGCATGATAGTGAATGGCAAAGGACACACTGACAAAGGAGATTAATCAGAACTGGTTTTGACAAGCACTGTGACAA
>NW_006399958.1:3404753-3405747 GCF_000299155.1 Elephantulus edwardii
CCACATTTCTCCTCATAGAGCCCAGCCTCTCGGATAATCTGTTCTGCATACAGGTTGAAAAGGTATGGAGATAGGATGCATCCCTGGCGTACGCCTTTCCCAATTTTGAACCATGCAGAGTTTCCTTGCTCTGTTCTGAAGACTGCCTCTTGGTCCAAGTATAGGTGTCTCAGTAGCACGATCAAGTGTTCTGGGATTCCCATTCTTCTCAGAGTCAGCCACAGTTTGTTATGATCCACACAGTTAAGCGCCTTCAAAGTCTTAGGAATTCTTTTTTAACAGTTTAAAATTAAGAAAGGCACGTGTCAGGGTTGTATTCTCTCTCCATACCTATTTGATCTGTACGATGCGCAAATTATTTGAGAAGCTGTACGCTAAGAAGAGGAATGTGGCATCAGAACTGGAGGGAGTCTCATAAAAAACCTGCGTTATGCAGATGACACAACCTTGTTTGCTGAAAGTGAAGAGGACTTGGTGCACTTGTTGCAGAAGATCAAGGAATGCAGCCTTCATATTGGATTGTATCTCAATGTCAAGAAAACAAAGATTCTTATCACTGGGCAGATAGGTAACATCATGATGGATGGAGAAGAGGAACAGAATAAGGTACAATAATTTCGTCCAGTCCTCTAATTGTGATGCCGTGTCAGGATTGGAGGAAAACTCATCAACAACCTGTGTAAAGTAGATGACACAACCTCGCTTGCGGAAACTGAGGAAGAATGACACATTTGCTGATGAAAGTCAAGGACCATAGTCTTCAATATGGATTGAAGCTCAACATCAAGAAGACAGAGATTTTCACCACTGGGCCACTTGGCAGCGCCATGATAGATGGTGAAGAGATTGAGATTGTTTACAATTTCAGCTTGTTCGGCTCCACAATCAAACAGTCTTGGGACCAGTAGTCAGGAAATCAAAAGGTGAATTGAATTAGGGAAATTTGCTATCAGGGACTTCTCCAAAGTGCTAAAGAGCAGTGATGTCAGTCTAG
>NW_006399958.1:3408721-3410509 GCF_000299155.1 Elephantulus edwardii
TTGATTTATAGTGTAATATATATTTTTTCTAAGAAGAAACTTATGCAATATTATTCAAAATGGGGACCCTGGAGGACATTATGCTGAGTGAAGTATCTCAGTCACAAAAGGACAAATACTGCATAGTGCCACTGTTGTAAAACAGGACTTACATCGGGGTTGGGGGGAGACTGAGAAAGTTGGGTTCAATAATGTATACTGCATTGAAAAATGAGTGAGAAAACTGTTTAAAGGGGATCTGCAATTAGGTATTTTTGTCATGACAGGAGTCCAGAATGAAGGCTGCATAGTGGAGTGGACCTGGGGGGAGGGACTGTAAACCAATGAAAGAAGTTTTCTTTTACTTTTCCAAGAGGGTAGTGTACTAGGGGGGAGGGTTGGGAGGGGAGAAAAGTGCAACAATGAATGAGTGGAAACCTAAAGTCTCTCTAAATTTTCACTGAAATGAATAACAAACAAACAAACAAACAAACAAACAAACAAATAAAGATATATTTGTTCTTTTGGCTGTCCATGGGATTTTCAATACTTTTCTCTAACACTACAGCTCAAAGGTATTAATTCTTTTCCTGTCATCTTTAGTCATTGTCCAGCTTTCAGATGCATAACAAATGATCAGAAAGACGGTGACCTGAATCAGACATACCTTAGTCCTCAAAAATGACATCGTTACTCCTCAATCATTTGGAGAGATCCTTAACTGCAGACTTTCTCAGTGTAGTGCGTATCCTGATCTCCTGACTGCTGGTACCAAGGGTGGTAATTGTGGATCCATGTAAGATGAAGCTGTTGACAGTTTCAATTCCTTTTCCATCCATCATGATGCTGCCTATTGCTTCAGTGTTAAGAATCTTTGTTTTCTTGACATTGAGATATAATCTATATTGAAGGCTGCTGCATTCCTTGATCTTCTGCAACAACTGCTTCAAGTCCTTCTCACTTTCAGCAAGCAAGGTTGTGTCATCTGTATAACACAGGTTATTAATGAGTCTTCCTCGACCCTGATGCCACATTCCTCTTCATAGAGTCCAGTTTCTAGAATAATTTGCTCAGCATGCAGACTGAATAGGTATGGAGAGAGAATACAAACCTGACACTCTTCTTAATTTAAAACTATGTCTAGTTTCCTTGCTCTGTTTGCATCATAGCCTCCTGGTCTAGGTATAGGTTTTACATGAGCACAATTCAGTGCTCTGGAGTTCTCATTTTCCTCAATGTCAGCCATAACTTGTTACAATCCACAGTCAAGCTGTCTTTGTATAGTCAGTAAAGCTTCTGGTATTCTTTACTTTCAGCCAGGATCCATCTGACATCCGTAATGATATCCCTGGTGCCATGGCCTCTTCTAAATCCTGTTTGAACTTCTGGCAGTTCCCCGTCTACGTACCGTTCTAGCCATTTTTGAATAATCTTCAGTAGTATTTTGCTTGCATGTGATACCAATGTATCAAAACATCGTAGTCAGGAGCAAGTCGAACACAGAGCTTCTTCTCTCCATCAGAACTAATCAAGGTGCTGGCCTTGGCCACATCAAGGTCATAGGTTTTCTTTACGGCTTGTTTGATCTGGTGCTTGTTGGCCTTGACATTCACAATGAACCAAACAAGTGTGTTATTATTTTCTATCTTCTTCATAGCTGACTCTGTGGTCAGGGGAAACTTGATGATGGCATAGTGGTCAAGCTTGTTTCTCCTGGGAGTATTTGGGCTGCCTTTCAGAATCTCAGCGTCTTAGGCTGCCAGAAGGTGGGTGATGTGAAGAGCTTCTTCTTCTCCTCCTTCTTCCACC
>NW_006399958.1:3411604-3414014 GCF_000299155.1 Elephantulus edwardii
CACCATTGCTCTTCAGTACTTTGGAGAGGTCCCTAACAGCAGACTTTCCCATGGCAATACATCTTCTAATTTCCTGGCTACTGGTGCCAAGAGTGCTGATTGTGGAGCCAAGCAGATTAAAGCTGTGAACAATCTCAATCTCTTCACCATCTATCCTGATGCTGCCAATTGGTCCAGTGGTGAGAATCTTTGTCTTCTTAACTATCTACTAGTCATTAATATTATTACTTTCACAATTACGATTTGAAAGCCTATTTGAAGTGCATCATGTGACAGCATTTTCTGCAAATTAATGAAAAGATAATGGTACTCAGAGGGTTTAAAGGATTAAAAAAGTGTCAGGTTTTGAAAGCAGAACTTTTCAGAGAAGCAGAGATTCCAGTGCAATATGCATGCTATTCTTTTTTTATTATTATTAAATTTTATTAATTTTAATGAACATTTACAGGGATTTTGGGTCTTCGCTCCTTCACTGCTGCACCATTTTCTCTACCCTCCTCCCCAGTTTGTTCTTCTTCCCCTGCCATCCGAATGTCTGTTTTAATTGTCCAATTGCCACAGTGCTTGTCAAAGTCAGTTCTGATTAATCTCCTTTGTCAGTGTGTCCTTTGCCATTCCCTATCACTCCTCCCTGAGAGAGATTTCACCCTGATTTATAAGGAAAAGGGGATGGCGTATTCTCTTAGCTACTTCCTGCTGAAAAGGAACGCTGTGGGTTTCAGGGTGAAGATCTTCTCTCACTACTCTAAAGGGACCCTTTGGCAGTAGGAAACACATAGACTATTATGGAGATTGATTTTGGAATTTAGATGTATTGTTTTAATTGTGCTTAGCCGTACATGTTCATATCCTTGAAGATGTATCATGGGGGGTTTGCAACCTAGAAGACACAAATTTAACTAACAAGTTATAAGTACATGAGTCAAAAATTATGGAAAAGTAAAAGAAAAGATCCTTTCATTGTTTTACAAACCCTCCCCCAGGTCCCCTCCACCATGGAGCCATTGCTCTAGACTCCTGTGATGACAGAAATACCTAGTCACATATCTCTTTTAAACAGTTTTCTCCCTCCTCTGTTTCAGTGCAATATACATTATTGAACCCATCTTACTCAGTCTCTCCCCAACCCCAAGGTTAGTCCCATTCTACAACAGTGGTATCATGTAATATTATGCATGCTATTCTGAGAGTCCCTCCTGACCAGACGTCAGCCTCCAGCTCTGTCCATGGGAACCCTGTCCGCCTCCAGGGATCAAGGAAAATGATATCTCTGTAACACGCTAATGGTCTCTTTGGACACGCTCACCAGACACCAAACTTCCCAGAAATGTAAAAGCGAGGCAACTTTTCCAGAACTTTTCCCAGCTTCCCACCAGTAGGCTGTCATGCCTTTTCCAGTGAAATGGTGACTGCTGACCTGTGGGGAGGTGAGGTCACCGAGTCACTAAGCCATATAATATTTGGGTTGGCCACATCTGTTTTGGTCGCTGTGATTTCTCCCTGAGCCCAGCTTGCACAGTGCCTGGAGGAAGGAGAATTCTATCTGCTTCAGCCCAGAAGGCATGTTTTAGAAGGGGAGGCGTGTGGCAGGATCTGGGTAAGTGTTAATTTCTGCAGCAGGATTCTTTGGAAGAAGAAACTGGCCCAGGGTCACCCAAGAAGGCTGACATCTCTGAAGCCAGGGGATAAACTTTTGGAGGAAAAAAGAAAATGATTTGAAACATGACTGTGGCAGCTCCTGATGGAACGGATAAGAATATTCTAGGCAGGCAGTTCTTGGTATTTTATCCAAGTGCCAACGTCTAAATCTCATAATAGTTAAAGTTTACACTTTCAAATCAATCTGGTATTTAGGGTGGGGTGCACAAGCCACCCATCTCTGTAAATGCTCTGTTAGAAATGGCTATGATGAAGCGCTCTGAACAATTTCATACTCACCCGTAGCCATGACAACTGGTGAAATAGAATGATTTGCCTGGGATTTGGGGGTGATGTGCTTCAGAGTGGCAATGCTTGAGGCTCTACTGAAGAGGTCTCTGGTCTGTGGGTGAGATAATAGAGGGATTATTTTCTACAGTTAAGGAAATGTTCATTTCATGATTGGAGGTGTCAGAGCACAGGAGAAATATCGGAACTTCAGGCCAACATTTTAAGGCTCAAGTACGTTTTGTAATATTTTCTCTGGTCTGACAAGATTTCAAAACTCTATTCCTGAGAACACTAATTGCTCTCTCATTTCAATTTATCCAATGTACAGGATTCCAGTCATCCAGATACAATTTTATATGTTGGCCTTGTTTTTGGAATGCCTGAATACCTCTTCTCTTCTCTTCTCTTCTCTTCTCTTCTCTTCTCTTCTCTTCTCTTCTCTTCTCTTCTCTTCTCTTCTCTTCTCTTCTCTTCTCTTCTC
>NW_006399958.1:3414499-3418309 GCF_000299155.1 Elephantulus edwardii
ACCCCTGACCACTTTACTATGCAGCTCTTATTCTGGACTCTTGTCATGATAGTAATACCTGATCATATCTTCCTTTTATCCAGTTATCTCCCTCGTCTGTTTCAATTCCACGTACATTGTTTATCCTCTCTTTTCTCAGTTCCACATAAGATAAGGAAACTGTCAGTTTTTGTGATCTCTGATGAGGACTCGTTTAGTTTCTACCTTTAAGTGACGTTAGACCTTATTTTTATTCCGTGTCTCATAGTTTGAGCCACAATGTGATGCTGTATAATAATTCGTGTGACAGATGCATTGTGTTTTAATTTCTAGCCCCCAAAAGAAATGTTCCTGTTACCATGTTATATGTTCATTAATACAAGACAAATCTGGTGAATTATGCAAACAAACATATTCAGAGCCTCTACATTTCCTTAAGATACCAGAATCATCATTCATAACAACATTGGCCTGTAGACTAAATATTTAAGCAAAGATAAAAATATAGGACCTTATCGCAATTATAAAATAATTAGATTATGAGAAGCTAGTGGGGTTATCTGAGAAACAGAGGGAGCCATGCTAGTACGTTGTTATAGTTGTGTGCCATCAAGTCAGAACCAACTCACAGCTGACCCTCCAGTGGGTTTTTGGAGGCAGTAAATCGCACTGACTAGGGATGATAGAAAGAGAGTTGATGTCTTTGAGCTGTGGTGCTGGAGAAGACTGTTGAATATACCATGGACTGCTAGGAGAACAAACAGGTTTGTCCTGGAGAGGGTGAAGCTGGAATGCTTTTTGGAGTGAAGGATTCTGGGGCTTCGTCTGACATACCTTGGGCATGTTGTAAGGAGGGACTGGTTCTTGAAAAGGGACATCATGTTTGGCAGAGTGGAGGGGCGGCGAAGGAGAGGAAGACCCTCGATGAGATGGATCGATTCTGTGAGTGGGGTGGTGCGGGAAAGAGTGTGTTTGAGACGACGAGGTTGGCACAGGATAGAACGTTGCTTAGGGCTCTTGTACATAGGGTCGCTAGGAGTCGCAAGCGACTCGACGGCACATAACAACAACAACAACAAACAACAACAACAAATTGCATTGAGAGAGATTACTCTTTTTCCCAAAGAGCAGCTGCTTTCAGATTGATAGCCCAACTTCTTATCACTAGTCTTCATTCATTAGTAAGGATCAATGTCATTGTAATCAGTTCACCCAGGTTCAAATGCTGCCTCTGTGTCTATTGAAGTGAGTTCTTTCAGCCCCCAGGATGAGTTGTTTTTCTTGGGCAAGGTAGAAGAACAAAGCTAGCTCCAAATAAAGAATCATAAATATACAACATATTGAAGATTAGGTAAAGAACCCAGAACAGTGGCTAAATATTGGGAATGCTACAAAGAGAATGGCCACTTGGAACTCTGTTAACACAGGCAAATTTATTTTTCTTTCTTTTTTAAAAAATCCATTTTAATGAAAGTTTACAGAGACTTAGGGTTTCCATTCATTTATTGTTGCATTTTTCTCCCTGTCCACCTTCTCCCCTCCAGTTCGCTCTTCTCTTTGAAAAGTAAAAGAAAAAGTCTTTCATTGGTATACAATCCCTTCCCCCAAGTCCACTCCACTGTGCGGCCTTCATTCTGGACTCCAGTCAAGACAATAATACCTAATCTTATAACCCCTTTAAACAGTTCTCTCCCTCATCTGTTTCAATGCAGTATACATTATTTATCCCATCCTTCTCAGTCTCCCCCCAACCCCGAGGTGAGTCCTGTTTTACAACAGTGGCACTATGCAGTATGTGTCCTTTCGTGACTGAGATATTTCACTCAGCATAATGTCCTCCAGGGTCACCCATTTTGTATAATATTTCATGAGTTCCTTGTTTTTCAATGCTGCATAGTAGTCAATTGTGTGAATACACCAGAGCTTCTCTATCCATTTGTTTGTTGATGGGCACTTAGGTTGTTTCCAACTCTTTGCTATTGTGAACAAAGGCGCGATAAACATGGGTGTGCATGTATCTACTTACATGTCAGTTATGGTCTCTTTGGGGTATATTCCCAGGAGTGGAATTGCTGGGTCAAATGGCATCTCTATTTGCAACTTTTTGAGAAAGCCCCACATTGCCTTCCACAGAGGTTGCACCATTTCACACTCCCACCAACAGTGAATAAGGGTTCCAGTTTCTCCACAACCTCACCAGCATTTTTTGTTTGCTCTTCTGTTAAACTTTGCTATTCTTACTGGGGCGAGATGGTATCTCATAGTTGTTTTAACTTACATCTCTCTTAGAGCTAGGGATTTTGAACATTTCTTCATGTGCTTGTTGGCCATCTGAATGGCTTCTTTGGTGAACTGTCTGTTCGTATCCTGTACCCATTTTTCAGTTGGGTTATTTACCTTTGTCTTGTTGTGGTACTCGAGTATTTTATAAATTAGAAATATAAGTTTCTTATCTGACATGTCATTACCAAATCTTTTTCCCAGTCTGTGGCTTCCCTTTTTGCCCTGTTGGAGAAGCTGCTGGATGTGCATAGGGATTTGATTCTTAGAAGGTCCCTTTCATCTATTTTATCCTCTCCTCGTTGTAGATTTTCCAGGATGCTTGGAAGACTATGTGGTGGAAGGTAAATTTATATTGAAAATGAATTCTCAGGATGACGTTATGGGAAGTGGAAATGCTTGGATTTTGATTTCCATAAACAGTGAAAAAACCCACAATAGCCAGTGTTCCCACGCTGAACCGTCTGGTTTTGAAACCCAAGACCTGCCAAAGGCTGGAATTCCCTCCTTGGATTTGAAGATTGTAGCAGCCCACATATTCCAGATGGTTGCAGGAATCCTGGGTAACGTCTCACTTATAATGCACATCTCTGTCTCCTACAGTGGGTGCAAGTCACGGTCCACAGACTTGATTCTCAGGCACCTGGCCGTCGCCAACTCTTTAATCTTTCTCTCTCAAATCCCAGAGGCCACAGAAGCGTTTGGGATGAAAAAGTTCCTCTGTGAGCTGTGGTGCAAACTTGTTTTATATGTTCACCGAGTGGCCAGAGGGGTGTCCATCGGCAGCACCTGCCTCTTGAGTGTCTTCCAGGCCGTCACCATCAGCCCTGGGAACTCCAGGTGGGCAGGGCTTAAATTAAAAGCTCCACATTACATCGGTCCTTGCCACATCTTCTGTTGGATACTGCACCTGCTTATCAACGCTACCTTCCCCATTTATCATTCTGTCAAAAGAAGCAACGAAACCATGGCCAGGAAAAATACTCTGGGATATTGTGAAGTCCCAATGAATGACAAGATTACATTCTCACTCTTTGCAGTGTTGATATCCTCCCACGATGCCTTGTGTCTGGGGCTCATGTCCTGGGCCAGCGGTTCCATGATTCTCGTCCTCTATAGACACAAACAGCAGGTCAAGTCCATTCATAGAAACAACCTGTCCCCCAAGTCCTCCCCGGAGACCAGAGCCTCTCAAAGCATACTCACCCTGGTGGGCACCTTCGTATCCTTCTACGCACTCTCTTCTATTATTTACGCTTATTTGGCTCTTTGGGATAATTCCAGCCGGTGGCTGGTGCACATGTCTGCCTTGATCACGTCTTGTTTCCCGACTGTCAGCCCCTTTATTCTCCTCAGCAGTCGCCGCTGTGTGTTGAGACCTCCCTGCATGGACAGGGGAAGAAATACGCAACTCCCATCTCTCATCAGACAAATATAATGTATATATTTTGCACCCCGTGGAGTCATTGGTGACCTCATCCCTCATCTAACTGTAAGAACACAATTTGGGCAAGCAACAAATGCTGGCGAGGTTGTGGAGAAACTGGAACC
>NW_006399958.1:3426094-3426634 GCF_000299155.1 Elephantulus edwardii
TGTGTGTGTGTGTGTGTGTGTGTATTATCTCAAATGTAATATATCTGCTAGAAACTATTAGTGGAGACCCGCGGAATCCTCAAAAGCTTATACACAATGCTTCCTATGTTCTAGGAACTTCTCTAAATGCTTAACAAACATCAATTCATTCATTCATTCAATGTAGCACCCTTATTGGTCCTCTTTTGTCAATCCATTTTATCAAGGGGCTCCCTCGTTTTTTAACGACTCCCTCTACCAATATGGTATTTTTTTCTAGTGACTGTTCTTTCTTGATGATGTGTCCAAAGTAAACAATTTGAAGTCTCACCATCCTTCCCAACATATTTCTTCTATAATAACTTGCCTCTGGAGACCCTATGAACCTGGAGAAAGGACCAAAGTTATACAGGTGTCCAGGACTTTCGTTCATAGGGTCGCTATGAGTCGCCTATGGCTTGATGGCACTTAACAATGGATGTATTTTGTACCTAAGATCACTAGATGGCGCAAAAAACTCACTTGAGCGTCAGCTATGAGTCGGCTTCTGACAGAACACAA
>NW_006399958.1:3427809-3428983 GCF_000299155.1 Elephantulus edwardii
GCATCTTGGATGATCTGCTCTGCATACAGATTGAAAAGGCATAGAGACAAAAATACATCCCTGATGGACCCCCTTCTTGATTTTCAACCATGTGGTGTCTCCTTGCCCTGTTCTGACAACTGCCTCTTGGTCCTAGTACAGGTTTCGCATTAGCACAGTCAAGTGTTCTGGGATTCCCATTCTTCTCAGAGTCAGCCACAGCTTATTATGAACCACATGCAATGGGGGAGTTTTGCCCTGTAACCCGTAAGGCTGTCCTGCGTTGGAATTAGTTCAGAGAAAAAGGGCTTCTCTCTGATGCTGCTGTGACGACATACTATTTCGTTAACTTGCCAATTGTCTATCTTTCTGGTTAGACTTACTATTTCTTTAGAAAGATGCTTCAATCTTGCAAGGGATTGTAAACTGTTCTAGACCCACAAAGTGAAGAAATCCTTGAAGCTGTATTATCAGAAGGATTACCAGCTGGACAACCACAGGGAACAATTTTGCCTAAATGAGGGTGGGTTTCCGTTCCCTTGGGTAGACTTGTCGATAAGCTAATAACTTCTTCAAAACGAATACGGGCATAGTGTATTTTCATATTTTTCAGGGGTTTCTAGATAACATGTTAGAAGTGAGGATAGTACTTTATACTATTAACATCATGATCTTACTTTTGCTGTTAGAAGCTGAAATGATAATTGTCTTTGGGGAGTGGAAGATAGGTATAGTTTTGAGTTTTAGGAAAAGAACGTCTCATAGAAGCGGAGAATGCAGTGAGAGGCATGTCTGCCTCTCCCAGTCCCTGCTGGCCCTGATCTTAGCCCCTTGCTAGTCTCTAACTCCCTCCCTGGAAGTTTCAGCTTGGTGGAAAATGAAGCATCTCAAAGGCACTCCAGTGGTCTGTTTGGACATGCTCATCAGACACTGACGTTCCCGGAATTAAAAAGTGTGGTCAACTTTTCCTGAACTTTCCTCAGCTCCCCGGAGGCAAACTGTCATGGCCTCTGTGGGTGAGGTGGTAATTGCAGTTCTGTGGGGAGGTGAGGTCACGCAGTCTCTAAGCCATATTTCAGGGTCTGCCTGCTGACCGTTCACACCTCTTTTGCCTGTTGTGACAGTCACAGACGCCACCTCCTCCCAGTAGATGAGAATCAGGTGAGTGTTTTCTATGTCACCCTGAAGGATAGGT
>NW_006399958.1:3429138-3430241 GCF_000299155.1 Elephantulus edwardii
CCCCTCCTGTGCTGTCCCTCCACCCTCCCAAGCATGATGTCCCTCTCCAAGGACCCGTCCCTCCTGGCAACATGTCCAAAGTATGTCAGACGAAATAGATGAGTAATTATGTCTGGAAGAGTTATTTGTCTGAAGTAGAAACTTGTTCAATGATAGGATTGTCTAGGAAGGAACACAATTCCCGAAGCCGGAGCTGAGATTTGGAGGGGGATAGAGTTTTGAGATATAATAGCAATCTCTGTATGCTTGCCATTTATGAAATTCTCCAAGAAATCAGTTGATGGTATTGGATCTAAATGGCATCAGATTCTTAATTCTGTGGTTCTACTAGGTTGCAGGTTTTTTTAAACAGAACAAGTCGTATGATTGTTGAAGAGGCACCGTTTTTTATTTAGCTTTCTGACTTTGTGCTTGTGCCTTTTGTACTTTCACAACAAATTTCTTCTCCTCAGTAAGGAAAGCACACTTGATCTTGTCACGGACACACTTAACACACATGAAAGCTCTGCTGACACGTTTGTTTGTTTTTGACAACCTCATGAGAACTTTAGGTCTCACAACTCAAACCCCTCTTAGTCGGCCGGGGCACACACCACATGCAGATTTTGGTGCTTTTCCAACCTTCTTAGTATAAAGGTAAACAATTCTGTTACCAGGGGTTTGGGACAGCCTAGTTTTGTTAGAGGCTGTGTTAGAGGACAACTTATGACTGTGGGTCAGATGCTGGACCATTTGGAATGCCTCTAGCCTCACGCTAATTCCCTTACACCCACATCACCTCAAAGAAACACGCCTGATAACTGCCACTTCCCGGAGTTACATGGATGGAGGGAGATTGTAACAAGCACAGACCACTAGTCTGCAACTTTAACATTAGACTTCAAGTGTTGTTGTTGTTGTTGTTATGTGCCATCGAGTCACCTGTGACTCATAGCGACCCTATGTACAACAGCCCTAAACTCTGCTCTGTCCTGTGCCAATCGTACTGCCTCTGACACACCCATCCCGATTACCCCAGTCACTGAATCAGTCCACCTCATAGAGGGCCTTCCCCTCTTGCATTGTCCCTTCACCCTCCCAAGCATGACGTCCCTCTCCAAGGA
>NW_006399958.1:3431123-3432086 GCF_000299155.1 Elephantulus edwardii
TTTTTTACAGCAGGGAGATGAGGAGAATGAAAATTCCAGATAACCTAAGAAAGTGAAAATGTTTACAGTTACATTTTTGCTGGTTTAAAAGATTCCTATATTAAGTATCAGTTTACTATTCATGCCTCATTTATATTCATCTAATACACAAGATTCTAGTTTTTCAAATTCCATTTTGTATATTTGTCTTATACCTTAATATCTTTTAAATAGTAAACATTCATTATTGCCTCTCTTGATTTTCAGAAGTTACAAATATAAGATTGCATGATCTCCATTGAGGAATAATTTTGATCTTGTACTCTAATATTTTATCAACTATATATGTTCCATAAACTGTAAGCTGTGTCATGGCCTAGTTTTATATAAGACTTTCGGTGACAGATATCTCTACACTTTATTTCTTGATGTAAGAAAAGGAAATGATTCTGTTACCATGTTTGTACTTATTGAATAAATAACAGTTGTCATTAAAACAACCCCAACAACGTAGAAAATCTTCATTTTGCTAAAGCTGATGAATGTTGTGTTGGAGAAGAGTTTGGAATAAACCATGGACTGCTAGGAAAATAAACAGGTTCATCCTAGAGAGGGTGAAACCGGGCTGCTCCTTGGAGGCAAGGATTCTGAAGCTTCGTCTGACATACTGTGGACATGTTGCAAAGAGAGACCAGTCCTTGGAGAGGGACGTCATGCTTAGGAGGGTGGAGGGACAGCGCAGGAGGGGAAGACCCTCGATCAGATGGATCGATTCTGTGACTGCGGTGGTGGGAGTAAGTGTGTCAGAGACAGTGCGATTGGCACAGGACAGAGCAGAATTTAGGGCTCTTGTACATAGGGTCTCTATGAGTTGCAAGCAACTCAACAGCGCATAACAACAATGATGAATTTTTATATTTATTAATGTAAGTCTCAGAGGCGGTGCGGTTGGCGCAGGATAGAGCAGGGTTTAGGGCTGTTGTG
>NW_006399958.1:3433121-3438879 GCF_000299155.1 Elephantulus edwardii
AAAAAAAAATTCTGGAGAATTTCTGGAGCAATAAAATTCACTTAAGATGTAGTTTTCAGAATAAAGTAATCATGTAAAGAAATATTTGGCTTTCAATTTTCGTGAAAAATATCCTCTATAGCTGTTTCCATATCAAATTCTTTGTTTTTTTCACTTAAATCCAAGGTTTTGAATAATGATGGCACTCTCCGCTCTGGATTTGAAAATAGCATTGATCCACGTATTTCAGATAATCATTGGAATCCTGGGGAATTTCTCACTCTTAATTCACTATATCTTCTTACACATCCGTGGAAGCAGGTTACGATCCACAGACTTCATTCTGATGCACTTGACTGTAGCCAATTCCTTGTTTATTTTCTTTAGTGGAGTCCCGCAGACCATGGTAGCTTGTGGAATGAAAGATTTTCTCAATGACTTTGGGTGCAAGTTTCTTTTATTTATTATTAAAGTGGCCAGAGGGGTGTCCATTGACAGCACTTGTCTCTTGAGTGTCTTCCAGGCCATCACTATCAGTCCCGGGAACTCCAGGTGGGCAGCACTTAAACCACAAGCCATCAATTATATTGGGTCCTTCAGTGTCCTCTCCTGGGTCCTGCACTTGATGGTCAACGCCATTTATCCCATCTATGCGTCTGTTCAAATGGGCAACAAAACCATCACAAGGAAGATGATTTGGGGATACTGTTCTAGTCCACGTGATGACAATATTCTTATACTAATCTTTACAGCATTTGTGTCTTCCCATGATGTATTCTGTCTGGTTCTCATGTCCTGGGCCAGCGGCTCCATGGTCTTCCTCCTGTTCAGACACAGGCAGCAGGTCAAATACATTTATAAGAACAAACTCTTCCACAGATCCTCTCCTGAGATGAGAATCTCCCAAAGGGTACTTGTTTTGGTGGGCACTTTCGTAACCTTTTATACCATTTCTTTCATCATTTATGCTTATTTGGCTTTTTGTTATGATACAAAGTGGTGGCTGGTGAACATGGCTACATACATCACTTCATGTTTCCCTACAATCAGTCCCTTTATTCTCATGGCCAGGGACACCCATGTACTGAGACTTTGTTATGCTGGTTGTAAAAATGCACAGTTTCCACCATGCCTCACTTGAACAATATAATCAATAGCTTTTATTCCCTTAAAAAGTTTTTAAAAACACTGCCAAATACATGCTTCGGATTTTTTAAAAGATTTATTCCCCCCTGTCACCTTGTCCTGGGCCATCGAGTTAGATCCCTATCAGACCGGTACAGGAGGAGATTGCCCCTCCTTCTCCAGCAGAGCACCTGGTGGATTCAAACTGCACACCTCTGGGATAGCAGTGCAGCTTCTTACCACTAGGCCACCAGAGCTCCCTCTAATCAGTAGGCTTTAAATCATGTGAAGTCATTCATGAAATCATCTCTCACCAAATCATAAATAAACAAAACAAAACACCATGTAAATCTCATTGCAGAGTGTGTGGTGAACTAGCCAGACTGGGTTCCTGCCCCCCATGGTGGAGATTAAATAATGATATTAGTCATTAAAGGAAACTCTGTAGATGGTTTTTTGTTTGTTTGTTTCTTGGTTGTCTTTTATTTTGTTTAGAGAAGTTGCAAGATTGACAATCTTACGAAATGACATTTAAGAGACTGAGTGTTAGAAGGTAAATTCCAAATGAAATACAGGCCTTCGATACCGCCTTTTGAAAAATGTTCAATTAGACATCCTGGATCAAATTGTGGGAAGCCAAATTTCATACTAAATATTATATGAAAACCCTTGTTCAGGAATTGAAGGAATTACAAATTTAGAAGTTAGGATTTCTCTTGACAGATCACAGAAAGTGAACTGTTTTCTGCAGATAAGAGACAGCTAGGGCCCCCCTACAGAGGAAGTGTTAATACGTGTGAAATACTTTTTTCCATTAGGTTGACAATAGAGAAAAATTCGGCTTCATTTACAAGGGAATTCTTATCATAACTTTGATTTCCCTGATTATCAATAAATACACAGAGAAGCATGGCTTGAGGTCCTTCATTTGAGAACTGTTGGCCCCCTGTTTTTCACGCTGTTTTATCTCATTCCTGGCTGGCTGTCTCATTAGTAATAATTATAAAAATACTCTACCCTCGGTCTGCAACACAAATTCTTCAGGCTTACCCACCCCAAAATCTTGAATGTTCTTATTGTGTCAATAGTAAATTCCCAAAATAATATAAAAATCATTTTTCTTGCTTTCTTCATATATTTATTTGGAATCTCCCTCATATATTTAAAAACATCCTGCTAGTAGAGAGAAAAATCCAGGCACTCACTAGCCCAGTTTATTCTGAAGTCAAGTCCGAGCATATATATGGCCTGGCTTAATTAGATAATATGCCCTGCTTATTGAATGGTAATCTGTAGATCCAAAGAAGCAGAGGCTTCTGGGAATTGATGTGTCTTGCAACAAGATTAATTTCCAGGGCAGCACTGGGCACAGACCCTGTAAGTGAATACATGGCAGTGATGTGGACACTTAAAGTTGCAGAAGTCCAACAGTTCCTTACGCTACTGCATCATCTTGAATTATCTTTAGTAAAGTTTTGCTTAAGTGTGATGTTAATGATACTGTCTTGAAATCACCACCGTCCATTGAATCACTCTTCTTTGGAATGGGCACAAGTGTGGATCCTTGTCTGTAAACGGTTTTAATGGAGACGTTCAGAGTATATGAAGTAATAAAATGGTTCAGAGGAACAAATTCGCTATCGCTCATCTATCCAGGCTCCTGAATGACAGCGTAGAACAGTTTTGTAGACTTTCAGGGACTAAGCCGTTTGCTTCGTTTTTCATTTCATCGAGTGGGTGACGGACACAAACGGCAACTAAGAAAAACAATATCATTTGCTGAGGAAGAAAATTCTCGAAGTCCTCAAAGAACGTGGAAGCTGCTGTTGACAGCTGTTAGGAAGCCAGCTGCCTTCAAGACATGGCAACTTGATTGTGGAACAGAGCAAGGTGCTATCTGCTCTTATACGGTCCTCACAGCTGTTGCTGTATAGTTGAGCCCATTGCAGCCAGTGTATAAATCTTTCCCAGGCACTGTCTCCCTGGAAACCTGTCAATGTAAGGAAGGAAGTCTGGCCGTGCTTGTTAGAAAAGAAACTTTTAGATGGACTTCTTCCAAGATTGATGAAATAATGGGGAATGACTGCAATCATCTTGAAAAGTATATTTTCAAATCTGTGATGGATACTTTGCAAACACGTAAGTGTACGTAAAAATTTAGAGTCAGCCTCATAATTTTTTAAAAAATTTTATTATTTTGTGTGTGTGCATGTACCGTCAAATCAGATCTGACTGGTACAGGAGGAGATTGTCCCTCCTTCTCCAGCAGAGCATCTGGTGGATTCGAACCGTGCTCCTCTGGGATTGCAGTGCAGCTTCTTGCCACTAGGCCACCAGAGCTCCCCCAGCCTCATAATTTAGAGTATCAGCTGGGATAGACTTTGGGGAAACCAGCATTCTCAGAGAGGCACAGGAGTCTATGTTAAACTGCGGTGATGAAACAAGCCTTCTGTAACTGGGGAGGAATAATACTTATAGGACTAAAGGACGTGGTGGGTAAGTTTTGGATTTGGTTCATGACATACAAAGAAACAGAAAAGAACTGTAAGAATGCTGATGCAGGAAAGCTAGCTTAGGAAGAGGAACGTCTTGTAATGGGTTCAAAACAATTAGTGGGGTATCTTTGGTGAATTGCCCCTATTTGATCCCGTCATGACGCATAGAATGATGTCCCCCCCAAGGTTTTTTTTTATTTTATTTTTTCCCCCAAGTTTTATTTTTATTTTTAAAATTTTTTTTTGTGTGAGTGTACCGTCAAATCAGATCTGACTGTTACAGGAGGAGATTGTCCCTCCTTCCCCGGCAGAGCATCTGGTGGATTCGAACCGTGCGCCTCTGGGATTGTAGCTGCAGCCCCTTCCCCCAAGTTTTGAATCCCAGCTTCTATATATGTAAGTGTGGCCCTCCATTTTCAAACAGGGTTTTCTGTATTCTGTTATTAAAATTTTCCAAGCGTCAAGTGTGGCATGAGCCAATCACTTCCAAAGTAGAAAAGGAACACATCAAACACAGAAGCAAGAAAGGACTTCATTGAAAAGAAACAAGACTTTTTTTACACATGCGAATCACCAAGGAACACAGGAAAAAGAAGGTGAGAGAGACCCCAGAGACCTTTTCTGTACAGCTTGTGCGCTGAATGCCAATTTCTTTTTTTTAAATTTATTGTTATTTTATTTTATTATTATTTTCTTGTGTGTGTGTGAACCAGCAAATCAGATCTCACTGGTACAGGAGGAGATTGCCCCTCCTTTTTCAGCAGAGCATCTGGTGGATTCGAACCGTGTACCTCTGGGATTGCAGTGCAGCTTCTTGCCACTAGGCCACCAGAGCTCCCTTTACTGTTATTTTTTTAATGAAAATTTAGCGAGACTTTGGATTTCCATTCATTCATTGTTGCACACTTTCCTTCCTGCTCGCCCCTCCTCCGCAGTTCACTTTTCTCTTTGAAAAGTAAAAAAAGAAAAAAAAAGGTCTTTCATCGTTATACAATCCACACCCCTCCCCCACCCCCCTCAGTCCACTCCACCATGTAGCCTTCGCTCTGGACTCCTGTCACGACAATAATATCTAATCACATATCCCTTCTAAACTTCTCTCTCTCATCTGTTTCAATGCAGTATATATTATTTCTCCCTTCTTAGTTTCCCCCCAACCCCGATGTCAGTCCCGTTTTACAACAGTGGCACTATTTTTGTCCTTTTGTGACTGAGATATTTCACTCAGCATAATGTCCTCCAGGGTCACCTATTTTGAATAATATTGCATGAGTTCCTTGTTTTTCAATGCCGCACAGTATTCCATTGTGTGAATATACCAGAGCTTCTCTATCCATTCGTTTGTTGATGGACACTTGGGTTGTTTCCAACTCTTTGCTGTTGTGAACAAAGCCACAATAACCATGAGTGAGTATATACCTGCTTGGGTGGCAGTTGTGGTTTCTTTTGGGTCTATTCCCAGTAGTGGAATTGCTGGATCAAATGGTATTTCTACTTCCAACTTTTTGAGAAAGCGCCATACTGCCTTCCACAGTGGTTGCACCATTTTACACTCCCACCAACAGTGAATAAGGGTTCCAGTTTCTCCACAACCTCGCCAGCATTTGTTGCTTGCTGTTCTGTTAAATTTAGCTATTCTGACTGGGGAGAGATGATATCTCATAGTTGTTTTGATTTGCATCTCTCTTAGAGCTAGGGAGTTTGAATGTATTTGTTGGCCATATGAATGTCTTCTTTGGTGGTCTGTTTATATCCTGTGCCCATATTTCAACTGGGTTGTTTCCCTTTGAATGTCAATTTCTAATCTAATTTTTGAGAAAATAAATTCGTGTTCATCAAAATAGCCCACTTATGATGGTCTGTATTTTGTGTGTGTGTGTGTGTTTCCCCCCTCCCCTTCTAATAGTACTAAAGAGTAAGGCTTTTGCCTACAAAATGAACTGTAGGGTTAAGGAAGGTCAGGGAGGCAGGAAGCAGAAGTGATGAAGTCATAGTGTGGTCCCCTCCTCACACATTCAGTGAAAGGGACTTGTACAAGAATGAAGTATTTATTGACTGATCAATAACATGTTGTTGTTGTTATGTGCCGTCGAGTCGTTTCCGACTCATAGCGACCCTATGCACAACAGCCCTAAACCCTGCTCTATCCTGCGCCAACC
>NW_006399958.1:3439114-3446008 GCF_000299155.1 Elephantulus edwardii
ATGCACCTCTCTAAGGTACTCAGGAGCAACAGTGTCTCTCTGGAGACTAAGGTGCGCCTGATACAGGCCATGGTCTTTGCAATCGCTTGTTATGCAACAGAGAGTTGGATCAATACCATGGAGCACTATAAAAACATTAATATTTACTTCACCATTATTTACTGAGGAAGTGATAAAATGTAGGCTACAATGCTGGAGTTAATAGCAAGCGTCAGTGTTGTTTGGTGCTGTCGAGTCAGTCTCAGTTCCTTGCAAGCGGCATCATGGACCACAGAGTGAAACACTGCCTGGGTCCTGCTGCATTCTCAGCCCTTGCCGTGTGTGACTTCACTGTTGCAGCTACGGGGCCAATCATTCTCCTTGAGGATCTTTCCCTTCTTTCTTTTCTTTTCTTTTTTAAATTTGTGTGTGTCTGTACCGTCAAATCAGATCTCACTGGTACAGGAGGAGATTGTCCCTCCTTCCCCGGCAGAGCGTCTGGTGGATTCGAACCGTGCGTCAATAGGATTGCAATGCAGCTTCTTGCCACTAGGCCACCAGAGCTCCCTTTTTTTTTTTTGACCGTCTTCTTTATAAACACAAAGTCCTTCTTCTAGGATTAGTCCCTCCAGATAACACATCCTCAGTGTATGACTTGCTTTCTGTGCAACATTCTATCTGGATTCCTAGCAAGGAACGGCTGTTTGCTCTCCTGAGAGTCTGGTATGTTCAGTCTTCTTTCCTGCAAAGGCTTCTTTTCCAGTGGGAAAGTCCCTCAGAATTTGTGTCCACAGACAGGCCAAAAAAACGGACCCAGAGTATAAACTACAATCTATTAGTTTATTGGGACAGGAAACTTGTTGACGAGGAGGATACCTAATTGCACAACTCTGGTGGCTGAGGGCTAGAAAAGTGCCCCTGAAGATGAGGGGAAGCAGCTAATGATTTTATATCCCTACACAAACAACTGGTGGCCTAGTGGCAAGAAACTAAGCTGTAGTCCTAAAGGCACACGGTTCGAGGCCACCAGTGGCTTCATGGGAGTAAGACGGGAAATCTCTTCCTATGTGATTAACTGCCTCTGAAAACTGGCTCGAGGGTCAGCTATGGGTTGGTTGACTTGATGGTACACTACAACACCACCACCACCACCACAAACAACCCCCCGATATGTAGCAAAGTTAAGAATTACATTGATTATATCACCCAAGGATTCTCAGTTCTCCAGATGCCAATTCTGCTTCTTCTTGGAAGCCTTATTTTAACAATTCCGAGTCTGCCAAAGTCTCTTGCTCCTCAAAATTACACTGCTAGTAGTTTATCTGTCACTCAGTCACTGCCTGACTACCGATAACATAGTTGTCTTGCTCCAGAGTTTTTACCGTTTTGCCACTGACCCACTAAAATCAAATCCATTACCTTCAAGTTGATTTCAACTCACAATAACCGTATTGAATAGAGAAGAAGTGCCCCATTGCATCTCCCAAGCTGCAACACTTACAGACTCCCATATCGTTCTTCTGTCTCAAAGCCATCTGTCAAATAAAAAAAATTAGATGGCGTGTTATTTGAAGAAAAAAAGCAAATTACATAGACTGGTGGGGAAATGTTAGGAGTGTACAAGCTTTGTTTAAGGGAAAATCTGGTTCTTCAGGCTATCTAGTTCTTCAAGCATGTTCTAGAAACAATAGAAGGAATCATCAGTGTGTACTCATTCTGGGAAGATATTAGAAGAGAAAGTCTAAGAACTCAGCTATCTTGGAGTTCTGGTGGCCCAGGGGCAAGAACTGCGCTGAATCCTGAAAGCACGTGGTTCAAATTCACCAGATGCTCCGCTGGAGAAGGAGGGAAAACCTCTTTCTGTGCCCAGTCAGATCTGATTCCATGGTACTCAACAACAACAACAACAACAACAACAACAACAACAACAACAACAACAGCAACAACGAACTCAGCTATCTTAGCTTAAGTGTACTCATTTTGCAGTATTTATAAGATTGACCAAACACCCAGTACCAATGCCCTTAATGGTCCCTACAATCTCTCCCCCAATCTTCCCTGCTATCTATTCAGCGGACTCATTGTAGAGTTGCAGTCACAGGCCACAGCAACAGTAAAGACTACAGCAAAGTACAACTCCCAGGCACAAGAAACCCATGATAAAATATAAAGTATACACTTCACCAAAGAAGACTTTCAGACTGCTAACAAGCACATGAAGAAATGTTCAAAATCCCTAGCTCTAAGAGAGATGCAAATCAAAACAACTATGAGATATCATCTCACCCCAGTCAGAATAGCTAAATTTAACAGAACAGCAAGCAACAAATGCTGGCGAGGTTGTGGAGAAACTGGAACCCTTATTCACTGTTGGTGGGAGTATAAAATGGTGCAACCACTGTGGAAGGCGGTATGGTGCTTTCTCAAAAAGTTGCAAATAGAGATACCATTTGAGCCAGCAATTCCACTACTGGGAATATACCCCAAAGAGACCATAAATGACATCCAAGCAGATATATGCACACCCATGTTTATCGCAGCTTTGTTCACAATAGCAAGGAGTTGGAAACAACCTAAGTGCCCATCAACAAATGAATGGATAGAGAAGCTGTGGTATATCCACACAATGGAATACTATGCTGCATTGAAAAACAAGTAACTCATGAAATATTATACAGAATGGGTGACCCTGGAGGACATTATGCTGAGTGAAGTATCTCAGTCACAAAAGGACAAATGCTGGCATGGTGCCACTGTTGTAAAACAGGACTGACATCGGGGTTGGGAGGAGACTGAGAAAGATGAGTTCAATAATGTACACTGCATTGAAACAGATGAGGGAGAAAACTGTTTATAAGGGATATGTGATTAGGTAGTTTTGTCACGACGGGAGTCCAGAGCGAAGGCTGCATAGTGGAGTGGACTTGGGGGGAAGGATTGTAAAACAATGAAAGAATTTTTCTTTTACTTTTCCAAGAGGGGTGTGTACTAGGGAGGAGGGTTGGGAGGGGAGAAAAGTGCAATAATGAATGAATGGAAACCCAAAGTCTCTGTAAATTTTCATCGAAATGAATAATAAATTAAAAAAAAATATAGTGCCACGCCGAAGGAAGAGATTTCAGCCCTAGGGAAGGACTCTGTAGACATTTGTTGAACAGTAGATATACGTCCTTCTATCTGTTGTAAAACAACAGTAACATGCTTCTGATCCAGAATCTACCCACAGCGGGAATTCAAGCATGTGCTTCTCCTTGGGCAGCAGTCAGGAGGTCTAAAGCCATCCTGTTTCGTAGTCTTGTCTCCGACATTCGTTCAGTTTCAACAGATAGTACAGAGAGATCATGAGGACTCGAATTTAGGGCAGCTGCAGCACATTCTGCTAAGGACTCAGTTTGCCATTCCACACCAATCATGGTGACTCCGCGGTGAAAATAGCCAATGGGTAGAACTACCACGAGCTGCATCATTTCCGGTAGTAGCTACTCAATCTGTTGTTGTGGTTGTTCAGTGCCGTTGAGTCTTAGGCGACTAATATCGACTCTATGAATGAAAGTCTTTGACACTTGTGTGCGTGACTTTCATCCTCTCTCCCGGTTCACAGGGTTTCTGGAGGCAAGCTATTCTCAGAAGTGGATGCCACTCTTTCTTCTAAGCCTGTTTGAATCGGGGAGCTCCACCAAACACTGTCCCCCATGGATAACCACTATCGCATTTGACACAAGTGTCCCAGTGTTCAGCATCACAGCAACCACGAGTTACCTCTGTACAGCAACGCACAGAACAGTGCTGTACCACCTAGAAGAACGTTTGACAAAAAACAATTTAAACAGGTCCTAGGGCCGCGGATTAGAGTCACCCACCTTTGGCTTGGTAGCATCACTTTTGGTCCACTAGGCCAATCGGTCTCTCTCTATGTTGTTAAGTGCCGTTGAGTCTTTGGTGACTCATAGCGACTCTATAAAACGTCCCTTGCCTTGACTACCACCAAGTCGAGCTGCCAGCGAGCTACCAGCCGTCCCGCCAGTCAGCCAGCCGACTTTCAGAGTGGAAGGCTACTGTATCTACAGCATCACAGCCGACTTTCAGAGTGGAAGGCTACTGTATCTACAGCGTCACAATGACCAGGTTTCATGGACAAGCTCTTATAGATAGTGTGAGGTATGTAGGCCTTCCTCCAGGTGCATCTAACAATCTGATTGTAAAGGAGGTAGGGACAATCACGTGATCCACGGGCCCACAATCGGCCCCACGGGGAAGGAGAAGCTCTTGTTGTGCGATTGGGACTATGAAAACATAGCCAGGTGTTCTGGTTGTTTTTGTTTTATTGAAATTTAGTCTTAATTTCAGTAAAAATTTACAGAGACTTTGGATTTCCATTCATTCATTGTTGCACTTTTCTCCCTTCCCAACCCCCCGCCCCAGAACACTACCCTCTTGGAAAAGTAAAAGAAAAATTCTTTAATTGTTTTACAAACCCTCCCCCAGGTCCACTCCACAATGCAGCCTTTGCTCTGGACTCCTGTCATGATAAAAATACCTAATCACATACCCCTTTTAAACAGTTTTTTTCCCTCATCTGTTTCAGTGCAGTATACATTATTGAACCCATCTTTCTCAGTCTCCCCCCTACCCTGATGTCAGTCCTGTTTTACAACAGTGGCACTATGCAGTATTTGTCCTTTTGTGACTGAGATACTTCACTCAGAATAATGCCCTCCAGAGTCACCCATTCTGAATAATATTGCATGAGTTCCTTGTTTTTCAATGCAGCATAGTATTCCATTGTGTGAATATACCACAGCTTCTCTATCCATTCGTTTGTTGATGGGCACTTAGTTTCTTTCCAACTCCTTGCTATTGTGAACAAAGCTGCAATAAACATGAGTGTGCATATATCTGCTTGGTTGTCAGTTAAGGTCTCTTTGGGGTATATTCCCAGTAGTGGAATTGCTGGTTCAAATGGTATCTCTATTTGCAACTTTTTGAGAAAGCGCCACACCACCTTCCACAGTGGTCACACCATAGCCAGGTGGTTTTACTGATTAAGATGAAATGGCTACAAGCCTCTGTGAGTAACCACCCCATGTGTGGCTATCGTTGGTAATAGCTCTTTCAACACACCAACAGTTAATGGTACTGGTAGTACAGAAAATGCACACAGTCACCCTAGAACATTCTATACCACATATTGATGAGGTGGAGAGGTGTTTACTTGCTCCAGAAACATCTGGAAAAAACCCCAACACCCCAAAACCAAAAAAACCTGCTGGTGGGTAGATTCCCAGGGGGCAAGATGCACAAAACAATCTCCTTATGTTGTGTGGAGAGAGCTGTTCCATCTGTATTCTGCCCCTTCTCCCAGGCAGGCCAAGCGATCATTGGCCGAGGTACCCTTCCGTGGGTGTCCTACAGCTGAATATGCAGGGGCTCTCTCCACACACAACAGTCTGAATCGTTTCTCACATCAGCCTTCAGCAATCCAGCTGCCAAAAAACATTCCTTTCCGCACTACGGGCAAAAAACAAACAAACTGGAAAGCATTATGGTGAATGAACTAACTCAGACTCAAAAGGACAAATATTGCATAAGACCATTATTGTAAAAATAGGATAACTGGTAAAACACGTACGGAGACGGCAAATGCTGAGGGGTGGGAGCAGAGGGGTGAGGAGTGGGTAGGGGTGAAATAACAGGGTTGCACAGTTTGGTGGATGGAGGGAGGGGCTAAAAGAAATGGGGAAAGATCTGGAGGGGGCCTGAAAAGACAGGGTAATGGTGGGCATCGCCCATTGGGGATTAGTTTTAATAAACATAATGAATGGAAATGATTGTATGAAACATGGGCAACCCCAAGGGTAGGTCATCTGAAGACAGCCCAGCGATCTCTGCACAGAGTAATAGGACCAGGTTCATGTTTTAAAATTGTCCGCTTAGCTCTGAGCTCAGCTCCCTGGCTAAGCTGCCCATCGCTGTGGTCCATCCACGTACTATCTGTGTCTGAAGAGTTTAACGGCCCTCTTTGTCCATCTTGGAGAACTCCCCCAACCAGCTTCATCAGTTTGTATTGTGTGTCCTCTAACATGGGCCATGTGACTTCAGCCATATGGTTCCTAGAAGGGACATCCTGGACAATGAGAATGGCTGTAGCATCTCTTTAGACTGGATCTAACATCTGGTGGAGTTCATCACTCAGCGGACTGGGCAACAGAGCACTACACTGCTGGAGGTAAACACGCTAAGATTACTGGTCTGTGTTACCCCAGATCGGGCTTTGACAAAGTCTTTAACCATCCTTGGATGGGGATACGAGTCTGCACCTTTACTGGAGGGCCCTTGGTGATGTCTTCTATTCGTTTTAAGCAGTTATATATTGCATACAGCTGATTCTGTCGGAGGGGGCATATCTGATCTCTGCTCCTTTCCATAACTGAGGCCAGAATCCGAATGAGATTCCCTGGCGATGTTACCATTGCCACAGGCCCCAGCCCCTGAGCCAAATCCTTCAGGGTGGCCAGCGACATTCAATTTGCAGGAGTTTTATTGCCACGAGGGCTTGAATCTGTTGAACAGCCACCTTGGCCTCCTGGAATGTTAGGTCAGCTCAGTGAGTCCAATCCCAGACCACCTTTTTACTTGCTAATTGGTTTAAGGGGTGGGATATCTGAGCTAAGTGTGGGATAAAAGGTCACCAATAACCTAATAGTCCCAAGGAAGCTTGCAGTCTGTGAACCTCAGTGGGGAATGGGTAAACTTTAACTGTCAAGAAAACAAACAGATTCATAGTAGACAGGATTAAACCAGGCTGCTCCTTGGAGGCAAGGATTCTGGGGCTTCGTCTGACATACTTTGGACATGTTGCAAGGAGAGGCAGGTCTTTGGAGAGGGACATCATGCTGGGTAGAGTAGAGGGACAGC
>NW_006399958.1:3446578-3447360 GCF_000299155.1 Elephantulus edwardii
GGATGTGCTGACCCCTGCGATTTCCCCAAATGTGGGAAACTCGACTGCATAATTTGTGGTAGTGGGGGACTGCGTTCGCGCTTTCCCCTGAAAAAGAAAAAGAGAGAGAGAAAAAAAAGCGGAGATGCTTTTTAATCAGGGAAAGAGAGGCCGAGGTAAACCCAATGTCGTCAGTGAGCCGCAACAGGGCGATTCCCTCAGGGTGTCTCCACCACTTTAGGTCTTGAGACGGGGAAATAGCACTAGGCTGTGGAAGTTCTGAGTCAGCACATTAAATGCCCAGTGCTCCTCCCACCATCCAAAAGCAAAGGGCTCTTGATTTCTGGGGCAATAGGGAGACAAGAGAAAGGCCTGGCGATGTCTTTCCAAAGCCCTGAATCTGTACGTGTTCCCCTGCCTCATTCATGTGAGATCTGCTACCCTGGTGGCCTAGCAGTAAGGAAGAAATTGGATTGCCAATTCAAAGACATGTGAAGGGAAGGAAAAGGAAGGGAAATATTTCACTCAAAATCCCGTTGAGAAATAGATCTCTGCTTTCTTTTTCCCTCCCTTTTCCTTTTCTTTTTTTTTTAAATTTGTATTAAATTTTATTAATTTTAATGAACATTTGCAGAGATTTTGGATTTCCATTCATTCATTGTTGCACTATTTTGTCTACCCCCCCAGTTCATTCCTCTTTTTTCCCCACCTTGAAAGTCTGTTTTAATTGTCCCATTGCCACAGTGCTTGTCAAAGCCAGTTCTGATTAATCTCCTTTGTCAGTGTGTCCTTTGCCATTCCCT
>NW_006399958.1:3447460-3447951 GCF_000299155.1 Elephantulus edwardii
GGTTTCAGGGTGAAGATCTTCTCTCACTACTCTAAAGGGCTCCTTTGGCAATAGGAAATACATAGACTATTTGTGGAGATTGATTTTGGAATTTAGTTGCACTAAGATCTCTGCTTTCTATCTGCAAAAATAAAGGGACGCTTGTGTTGGCTGGATTTTGGCAAGGCCTGGTTTCAAATGGACAGGCTGAAAAACTTTCTTCCATGATTTTTTTCCAACAGAATGTATCTTACTATTTACCCTACAACTGAAGAAATCAGCTTCTCCAATTTTTGAGGTCCACCTCTCACATCACACAGAGAGTAAATTGCATTTGTTACCTTCACTTGCAATGGCCAACATGAGGCACCCGGGCTGACCTCGTATCTAGTGTCTCTCTTCAAGCACAAAACTACAGACCGATACCCTGAGTTGTTGTTGTGAGCTGTTAAGTTGGAACCGACCCATGGCTGACCCTCCAGCAGGTTTTCAGAGGCATTAAATCACCAGAG
>NW_006399958.1:3449855-3484384 GCF_000299155.1 Elephantulus edwardii
GAGAATCTTTGTCTTCTTGACATTGAGCCTCAGTCCATACTGAAGGCTGCAGTCCTTGACCCTTCACAGCAAGTGCTTCAAGAATTCAAGATACTAAAGAGAACTTGTAGAGAATTGAAATGAGGGAAATTTGCTGTTGTTGATAACATGATCTTACTTTCATTGTTAGAACTTGACATGATTTTATGTAGGGGGTTGAGGATTACTGAAGAATTAGGTTTGGGCTGAAAAATATCTCAGGGAAACAGAGTCAGGGAAGAGACATGTTCTGCTCAGCCCGTCCCTACTGGCCCCCACCTCAGCCTCTCCCTTTCCCTCCATGGGAGCCCTGTCTGCCTCCAGGGATGATGGAAAATGAAGAGTCTCAAAGATACTCCAATGGTCTCTTTGGACACGCTCACCAGACACTGGAGTTTCCAGGAATTACAAAGTGTGGCCAAGTTTTCCTAAACTTTCCTCAGCTCCCTGGAGGTGGACTGTCATGACCGCTGTGGGTGAGGTGGTAATTGTTGTTCTGTGGGGAGGTGAGGTCACGCAGTCTCTAAGCCATATTTCAGGGTCTGCCTGCTGACTGTTCACACATCTTCTGCCTATTGTGACTGCCACAGACATCACTGTTCTACCAGTAGGTGAGATGAGCATTTTCTTTTTCAACCTGATGATGTTTGAGAATATATGTTTCTGAAGAAAACACTTGTTCAATGATAGGTTTATGTAGGAAGGAACACAATTCCTGAGGCCTGAGCTGAGATTGGGAGGGAGATGGACTTGTGAGATGTGATTCCAATCCTTGAATATTTGTAATTTATGAAACCCCCAAGGAAGTTGGTCTTGGTGTTAGATCCAAGTGGCATCAAATTATTAATTTTATGGTGCCCCAAGATTGTGATTTTAACGTTAGACTGCTGTTGAATATGGTGTATGAAAAGCATAAAGAAATTTTCTAGGGGTACTGTACTCATTTCAGCAAATATTATGTGCTTTTAATAATGGGAATGATATATCTAATAGAATTCTAATTTGCAGTAAAAATTGAAAATACTTAACATTTGCTCAATAGAATTACTTATCTGCAACTTGTGTCTGATGTACATAATGAAACCAAGACACATGTTTATACTGAATATATATGTTGTTATTAAGTGCCGTCTAGTCATAGATGACTCATAGCGACCCTATAAACAAAGACCTGGACACTTACATAACTTTCATTGTTTCTCCAGGTTCATAGGGTTTCCAGAGGCAAGCTGTTTTGGAAGTGGATGCCACTCCTGCTTCCAAGCTTGTTTTAGTTGGGGAGCTTCACCAAACACTGTCCACCATGGGTGACCATTATCACATTTGACACATCAGTGTCACAATGTTCAGCATCACAGCAACCACGAGTTACCTCTGTACAGCAAATGGACAGACCAGTGCTGTACCACTTAGAAGAAAAATATATGTAAGTGAGGAAAAATTTTTTCATAGAAATTTTAATAAGTGAACATTTTCACAGGTGGGAGAAAATTATCAAGACTTCAGGAAAACAAATGAAGCAAAAATGTTTATTGGTACATTTTCATTGATTTTAAAATATTCCCATATTATTTATCTGCTCATTACTCATCTCTTTCAGCTCTTGCCACCTATAACACCGTATTCCATTCCTCCAAATTCCAATTTGCATTGTTGTCTCTAGTTAAATAGCTTTTATGAAAGAAATATTAATTATAGCTTTTCTTCATTTTCAGAAGTCACAGTTATATGATTGCATGATCTCTATTGAGGATTAATTTTGCCTTTATCCCCTAATACTTTATCATTTTTTATATTTAATAAAATTTAATTTGCTTCATGACATAGTTTTGTACAAGAATTTTGGTGATGGTTATCACTGTACTATATTTCCTGGCTTATCAAACGGAAATGAGTCTGTCACCATCTTTGCATTTATAGAATAAATAGAGTTCAGTCATGAAATATTATTCAGAACAGCGATATTTTACGAAAGGTAATTATTTTTTTTATATTTAACAATTTTGATCCATATGTAGTATTGGTCCATGAAATTAATACTAAGAAAAAAAATTGAAAATTATCACAATTAAGCACAAAGTATATTTCAAATATAACAGGAAGAGGATTATTTCAGAAACACAGTGAGAAAGCTGTGGAAGGAAAGCAAAATGTTAAGCACAGATGTCTCTGCAAACATGCTCTGTCTGTTCAAACCTTAATTCATTAAAAATTATTTTACCACCAGATGCTTTGCTGGAGAAGGAGGGACAATCTCCTCCTGTACCAGTCAGGTCTCATTTGATGGCACACACACACACAAAGTAATGAAAAAAAATATTTTAGTGCAACAATGAATTAATGGAAATCCAAAGTCTCTGTAAATTTTCATTAAAATTAGTAATTAGGTGAGCTCTGATGGCCTAGTGGCAAGAAGCTGCACTGCAATCCCAGAGGTGTGCAGTTCAAATCCACCAGATGCTCTGCTGGAGAAGGAGGGGCAATCTCTTCCTGTACCAGTCAGATCTGATTTGACGGTACACAGACACACACACACACAAATAATAAAATAAAATTAATAATTAAAAAAATTAAAAAAAATTATTTTAGATCACTCTCTTAACGTCCTTACAGCTAAAACCTATTTAACAAAAGAGATTAATGAACAGTAGCTCTTAACACAGAGTCATGCATATGATATAATTTCGAATGAACAAAGCCTTCATGACAGTGCCAAGTAAGTTCTAAATACTACACCTAGAAAGAAGACACTGAGAATTTTTTAATGAAGACATTCCATTTGTAAAATAATTCTTAGAATAAAGCGATGATGAGTGGAAATCTTTGGGTTCCAAGTCCTTGAACAATGTGATCACCAGCTGTTTCCATGTGGAACCCTCTTCTTGTAAATTTGAATTTACATCTTTGAATAATGACAGAATTTTCTCCTCTGGATTTGAAAATAGCGCTCATCTACATATTTCAGATAGGCATTGGAATCCTGGGAAACGTCTCACTTTTAACTCATTACATCTTCTCACGCAGCAGTGGGTGCAGGTTGCGATCCACCGACGTGATTCTCATCCACTTGACTGTAGCCAACTCCCTGTTTATTTTCTTTGGTGGAGTCCCCCAAATCATGGTAGCTTTTGGAAGGAAAGATTTTCTCAGTGACGTTGGGTGCATATTCTTTTTCTATGTTCTTAGAATGGCCAGAGGTGTGTCCATTGACAGCACTTGCCTCTTGAGTGTCTTCCAGGTCATCACAATCAGTCCCTGTAACTCCAGGTGGGCAGCACTTAAACTTAAAGCACTAAATTATATTGAGTCCTTCAATATCCTCTCCTGGGTATTGCATTCGATGGTTAGTGCTATTTTCCCCATCTATATTTCTTTCCAAAGGAGAAACGCAACGAACACAATGAAAAATAGTTTGAGGTACTGTCCTATTAGAGTTGGTGACAATATTATATTACCAGTTTTTGCAGGATATGTGTCTTCCCATGACGTTTTCTGTCTGGGGCTCATGTCTTGGGCCAGCGTCTCCATGGTTTTGCTTCTGTACAGACACAGGCAGCAGGTCAAATACATTTATAAGAACAAACTCTTGCACAGATCCTCTCCTGAGATGAGAATCTCCCAAAGAGTACTTGTTCTGGTGGGCACTTTTGTAATCTTTTACGCCATCTCTTCCATTATTTATGTTTATATGGCTCTTTTTCATAATCCCAGTTGGTGGTTGGTGAAAATGCCTTCATTCATCACTTCATGTTTCCCCACAATCAGCCCCTTTATTCTCATGACCAGTGACCCCCGTGTGTTGAGACTTTACCATACCTGTTGTGGAAGGAATGCACACTTGCATCTTTCACGTGAAAAATAGAATTAATGTAAATTGCATTGTATGAAATCATTGGTAACATCATCCCTCATCAAATCTTAAAAAACAAAAATACTTGGTGCAACCACTGCAAGAAGGCAGTATGGTGCTTTCTCAAAAAGTTGCAAATAGAGATACCATTTGACCCAGCAATTCCACTACTGGGAATATACCCAAAGAAACCATAACTGACATCCAAGAAGATATATACACACCCACGTTTACCACAGCTTTGTTCACAATAGCAAGGAGTTGGAAACAACTAAGTGCCCATCATCAAATGAATGGATAGAGAAGCTGTGGTATATTCACACAATGGAATACTATGCTGCATTAAAAAACAAGGAACTCATGCAATATTCAAAATCGGTGACCGTGGAGGACATTATGCTGAGTGAAGGATCTCAGTCTCAAAAAGACAAATACTGCATGGTGCCACTGTTGTAAAACAGGACTGGGGGTTGGGGGAAGACTGAGAAAGATGGGTTCAATAATGTATACTACATTGAAACAGATGAGGGAGAAAATTGTTTAAAAGGGATATGTGATTAGGTATTTTTGTCATGACAGGTGTCTAGAGCGAAGGCTGCATGGTGAAGTGGACCTGGGGGAGGGTTTGTAAAACAATGGAAGAATTTTTCTTTTACTTTTCCAACAGGTTAGTGTACTAGGGGGGAGTGTTGGGAGGGGAGAAAAGTGTAACAATGAATGAATAGAAATCCAAAGTCTCTGAAAATTTTTACTGAAATGAATAATAAAAAAAAAAACAAACCCAAAAACCAAACAAAACAAGTACTGGTCATTCCCATGGTAGAAAGTGGAATGAATTAGACAGACCCTGCCCCAGTGACAGAGAGTAAATAATGGTAGAAGTGGTCAAATTAAATTTGAAGTCTCATCTCAGTTTTACATAAGAACTTCCAGAGTTGCCTCATGTTAGGGTTATTAATGGAGAATTCAGAAAGTGCGAAATAAGAAAAGAGTTAAAAACCTAACAAACTCACTGTCATTGAGTCTATTCGCACTTCTAGCAACCCTGAATTACAGGGTAGACCGTTCCATTGACTTTTCAAGACTGAATCTGTAGCAAAGCATTTTATCTCACTTTTCCCTCCAATAGAGTGGGTGGTGGACTCAAACTAAGCAAAACGGTATTATTTGCTTAGAACGAAAAGGCTTTAAAAATCCTTAAATAATGAGAAAGCTGTTGTTGATAGGGTTCCCAAGGTTATCGTTGGACAGAACAAGATGTCACCTCCTTCTGCACTGACCTCACAGTTGTTGGTAAGGTTGAGTCCACAGTAGTAACCACTGCATCAGACTATCACATAGAATATTTATAACATGTATGGGAAGCCAATACTAAACATCTGTAAGAAACCTATTCGGGTACAAGCTGGAGTTCACCTTGAGGCACTAAGGCAATCCCTAAGGGTTCACTGGATTTTTGCATTGTATTTGCTGACCTCCCTCCTGGGTGAACGGGAAGGTTTTCAATAGAAAGAGCTTGGCTTCATTTGCATTGAATTCTCTTTGTGATTTACTTCCTGATAATTTTCAATAAAGATACAGGGAAGATCAGGTTGACCCTTCAGTCAATGAAACTGCTGGCTCTCTGTCTTTACGCTCTCTGTTTTAACTCATTCCTGGTTGTCTGCCTCATTATTAATAATTATAAAAATACTTTACCATCAGTCTGCAACAAACATGTCCAATGTAAGGAGAATACGTCTTGTTGAAAGATTGGTGACATTATGTAGAAGTACTTATATTTGATTTAAATGTATGTTTTTATTCTGAGATGTATACATTTCCACACATTTAATAGACACAAAATGCTAAAGTCAGTTTCATCAGTTAAAATATCATATGGGACAGACCTTTGGGGAACTGGTATCTTAGGAAGAGTTGTTCTGTGTCACCAAGTTGAATCTGACTTATAACTGACCCTCCAGCAGGTTTTCAAAGGCTGTAAATTGCATGGAGGAGGTTGCCCATTTTTAGCGTGAGTAGCAGCTGGCTGGACTCAAAACATGTGCTTCTGGGTTGGCAGAAACACACGTTATTACTATGCCACCAGAGGTCTTTTAGAGAGGAGTAAAACTACATATATATTAAATCATTGCGACAAAATTGGTTTGGAGTAAGTTGGTAGAAAATGAAACTAATGTTAATAATGGAAATGCATGTGACATTCTGAATGTTGTTCCTTATATACGAAGAAACATGGTGGGCTTTTGAAATATGAGAATGCTTATGCAGAAAAGTTAATACGTAAAAAATGTTTTCATGTGAAGTTTGAAAAATTAAATGCAGGAGAACAAAGACAGACATAGGAAGATGTGTGCAATGCATTGGAAGAAATAGTCAAGTATGCTAGTCAAAGAATAGGAGATGATTCCATCTTCAAGAACTACCTAAAATACACAAATACTCAAGGACCAAGGGCTAAGAAGAATGGGAGGGAGAGGAAAGAAAGAATAGTTGTGTGCTTTTTTTTTAATCAAGAGAAGAATTCATTGACTCTTGTAAGCCATGATGATACTAAGTCAATGACAACTAATAAGAAAACTATCACCCAGGTGGTGGTGGCTTGGTGGGAGAATCATCATCATTCGTGAATGAGGACCAATTTGATTCTAGCCAGTGTACAACATGCCCAGCCACCAGCTCTCTGTCACCGGAAGTTTACCATAAACTACGATGGTGCACAGCCTGAAGTAGAGTTTCTACTTTGAGCCAAACTCTATGAACCACCATGAATGGTCTGACCACCTTTGGAAAACAGTACAACTTTCCATTGTGCATGAGGAAGGAAGCTATCAAGGTACTTAACAACAACATCATTCGGTTGAAAAGATTCCAATGTTTCTTGTGATCGGAGCTCTCATGGTCTAGTGGGCAGGGAGTTGTGTTTGTAATACTAAAGGAACTGAGTTGAATCCACCAAGCCACCAACCTCTCCTCGGGAGAAAGATGAGCAATGACCTTTCATGAGATTTACAGCCTCTGGAAACCCACCGGAGGCTCAACTCTGAGTTGGTCCTGATTCTACAGCAACGAGTTGAGTTGAGTTTTCTTCTGATGTATTTGTAGGCTTGTGGGTATTGGCTAGGTTAGTGACGGAGCATTTGGAAATTTTTGTGAGCTGTTTTTATTGATTTATGATACAGACCACGGTACTCATAAAACGCAGTGTAAATTATTGCCATCTTGTAGAATCTGTTCAACATCCTTTAGGATTCAACATAGAAATCTTGATAACTGATGAAGGAACCACTTCAAAAAAGTGTGTGTTCTGTCTTTGGGTGGAAGCTATGTCTCCGCCCTCATTAAGTCAATATTGTTAATTTTTATATGTGCTTATTTTTATGAATAGTATATGCACTTACTAAGTTAGATTTTTAAGTTAGATGAATTTTGATTCACAGAGATCTTAAATGACAGAAAATGACCACCCTTGATCACCAACTATTTTCTCCCCAGGACTGGCTGGGGTGTTCACACTGTGGATCTTTAAGGTAATATTTAAATGCTACACCATTCCACCACCAAAGCTCTTTACCCAGGAGTATGAAACCTGTCTATTGTTGTTAGTTTATCTACTGCTCTAAATGGTCCTGTCAACTTCTGTATATTATGATCTCAAGTCATGTACTGGGTTCAAAACAATTTATAGTATATTCTTATTGAACTGCCTCTATTGCATGGAAGCGAATCTTCTTCCACCTACTCTTAGGAATTGAATTGTGTGTCCCCTTCCCTGCCCCCCCAAAGAGGCATTTAAATCCTAACCTCTACACATGTGAATGTAGACTCTCAATGGGAATTTTCTGTCATGTTATTTCAACTTTGTCATTGTAAGGTTGTTATAGCCTGTCACTTCTGAGACAGAAAAGGAACATATCAAACACAGATAAAGGAAGGCAAATGGAGCAAGGTCCATTCAATGTGTAAATCACCAAGGAAAAGAAGAACAATAGATGCAAAAAACAAAGATCTTCCAACAATAGATAATTTTTCTGTATAGCCACTATTCTGAATGCTGTTTTTAAGCTTATAAATTGTGTGAAATAAATTTATGTTTGTCAAAGTAACCTACTTGTGGTATTCTTCTATCAGTACTGAGAAAGTAAGATCACTGTCTGCAAGATGAACTGTGGAAGTAAGGTATGTCAAGTGTGGGGGGAGGCAGAAGGGAGGGAACAACAGCCTTGTCTCCTTCTCACACGTGCATTAAAGAACTTCCCTAAAAATGAAATATCCACTCATTTAAAATACAAAATACCAGAAAAACACTAATATTCTTGTCACTGTTGCATATTTAGGAAACTACGAAGCATAGACTAAAGCACTTGTGTTACTGAACACAAGGGGTTCTTTCTGTATTCAATCGCCAATAAGACAAAGGTATTGCAATATCCATAAATGCACTTTATTACATAGATCTGGGAGACAGTGAGTCACCTCCAAGACTGTCTCCCCATCTGGGAGTGGTCATGGACTTTTATAGGAGGGTGAGACACCAACTTACTTAACAATAAACTTTTAGTAAAATCAAAGAATTTCTGTATCTGAAAGAAAATCATTCACACACAGATACTCCCTTTCCAGGCAAACAGGCAGATTAAATTACATTTTATATATTATTGGGGAAAACAGCTTCAAAGAGACAACAGCTAATCTAGGAGATGCATCTCCTCTTCTGATTAACAGACAGATCAAAGAAAGGACACTAAGAACTCCAAGGTCAAGCAGGCTGGAGAAAACTAGTTTTAGAATTGATACTGAGGGGACAGCATAAACCCCATTTTTTTACAACCCCCATTAATACCAGAAGTAGAAGCGGTCCATAAAAATTCTTAGCTTAAGGCAAACATGAATGCCCCAGGTAAAGTCTTATCTGTCCTTGCAAAGTAAAGAATAAACTAGTGTCTATGTGACACAAAAAGAATACAGGTGGACAAAGTAGCCAGCCCATCAAAAGTCGACCCACATGATTGATCCCCCGACCCACCAACCATGATCTCAATCTCCCTGCCCCAACAGTAGCACCCAGGAAAGCCTTAAAAACAATTGAGCAGGGGGACTCGAGCCTTCTTCCCTCACCACCTTTCTACTGAAGGAGAAAGTCTCCACATGTAGATATTCTCTGGAATAAAGTACATTTTTGTATTTACATATGTGTGGATTATTCTTTTGAGGGGCATTTTGTGGGCAGAACAATACCTATAAAGAGAATTCTGAACTTATTAATACCACTCTATCATTTACATCAGTATTAAATGTCATTGTTGTTTTGTGCTGTTGGGTCAGTTCACTACGTGCAACAGAGTGAAAACACGTCCAACCCACCCTATCCTCACAAGCAACACTGCAGTTGACTACCTTGTTGCAGCAGCCTCCATGTCAACCATTCTCCTGAACATCTTCCTTTTTCTTCCTTTTAGTTTCTTTCTATAAATGTACAACCAATAGTGAAACTTAAAAAGCTCTGCCAGGAAATTCTACGTATAGATAAAAATCATGGAGATATCTCACCTGTGATGACTTTTTTAGAAACTATTAGCAGAGACCTGGGGAACCCAAGAAGCTTATACACAATGCTAGCTTACTATGTTCCAGAAACTGCACTTACTTAACAAGTATGAATTTATTTATTCTGAGGAGCAACCTTGTTGATTTTCTTTTGTCAATCCATTTCATCAAGTGTTCTCTCATTTTCATTGACTCCCTCTACCAACATGATAGCCTTTTCTACTGACTGTTCTTCCAAAGAACAGTATCCAAAGAAAGCAAGTTGAAATCTCACAATCCTTCCATGTGGGAAGCCAATAATAAATATGTTTAATAAACCGAATGCTATTTCAGGATTTGGGAGAGGCACGGTTCAAACTGGAGATCACCCTGAGGCACTAAGGCAATCCTTATGGCTTTATGGATTCCTGCATTGCATTTGCTGACCCCTCCCTCCTGAGTTAAGTGGAAGGTTTTCAATAGAAAGAGCTTGGCTTCTTTTGCATTGAATTCTCTTTGTGATTTACTTCCTGATAATTTTCAGTAAAGATACAGGGAAGATGGAATCCAGGCCTTCAGTCAGTTGGAACTGCTGGCCCTGTCTTTTATGTTCTCTGTTTTATCTCATTCCTGCCTGTCTGTCTCATTATTAATAATTATCAAAATACTTTACCCTTGGTCTGCAACACTTCTAGACATATTCTATACTGGGATTATTAATGTGTACATTTATAAGTGCACATCTTTTCATCATGAAAATGTTAAGACAAATTTTATAGCTCAAGTCTCCTAATGATCCAAATAAGCACAGGTGGAGGAAATAATTGGCGTATTTCCAATTCTGGGAGCCATGAAATTTACAAAATTTCCATCAATATCTCACATGGTCTTGGCTCCATGGCAGAGGAACTCGAGTCTGTATATGAAAGATCTAGTCAACCATCCTAAATCATGTGTATAAACTACTTCATTACATAAGATTTCCCTCGTTTGATTTCCAACATAGATCTCAATAAATAAACTTGTTTCTGAGCAGAACTCAGTCCTCTCCACCCCAATTCTCCCAAAAATGTAAGACACTTTGGTTACTTGAGAGTCTCATATTCTAGGTTCATAGAGCACCAAGAGGAGTAAAGGTCAGTATTCCCAGGGAATGGTGTGGGCACATATTCCTTTACATACACTGTTCTCTGTTTTACAAGTTCACCTCCTTGTTTGGCACGGTTCTAAGGGATTTGCATTGCTAATTGCAAAGCTCTGTCTCTCTGATGGTTACATTCCATCAGAAGTTCCAAGGAAGAAAGACGGGCCATTCCCTTCCATGCAATTTACTGTTTCAGAAATGCAATGGAGAACCAGCTTTCATGGTCTTTTTCCTGTGCTGCAGCTATGAAAAAAACAAAACCAAAGGAAACACCTCAGGTCGCCAGAGTGGCCTTCATGATGTCATTCTACAATTAAAGCACTGGAGTCTTCTAAAAATAGAAGTAGTTCTTCAGTGATGACATTTTTCTAAGACCTTCCACAGAATGCTCTACTTGTTGTTTCATTGTTAATTGTCATCAAGTTAAATATAATTTATAGTGACCTTATACCAACAAAAGGGTTACTTTTCAAGAAAACCAAAATTCTCACCGATGAGCATATAAGCAACATCATGATCAAGAAAAATTTGAAACAATTTCATTTTACTGGAATCCACAATCAATATCCTTGACACTAGGAACCAATATTGAAGGGACAGCATAAACCCCATTTTTTTTATAAATCCCCATTAATGCCAGAAGTAGAAACTGGCCATAAAAATTCTTAGCTTAAGGCAAACACAAATGCCCGAGTAAAGTCTTATCTGTCCTTGCAAAGTAAAGAATTAACTAGTGTCTCCGTGTCACAAAAAGAGTAAAGGCGGGCAAAGTAGCCAGCCCGTCAAAAGCCAACCCACATGACTGATCCCCCACTCCACCAACCATGATCTCAATCTCCCCGCCCCAACAGGGACACTCAAAAAGCTATAAAAGCAATTATAGGGGGTGACTCGGGGCTTTTCCCCCTCACCACCTTCCTAAGGAGGGAGAAAGTCTCCACATGTGGAATTAATAAATGCTCTTGAAATTTTCAGACGTGTGATTGGATATCCTTTGAGGGGCATTTCGTGGGCAGAATAAATATATCAAAAGATGTGTTGCAATGGGAAAGCCTACTGTCAGGGTCCTCTCTAAAGTCCTGAGGAGCAATGATAAAAGTTTAAAGACTAAAGTGTTTCTAATTCAGGTCATGATTTTTTTTTCCCAGTGATTTTTTACGTAACTGAGAGGTGGACAGTAAGTAAAGATGACTGGATAAGAAGTAATGCCTTTGCGTTGTGACGTTTTAAGACTACAGAATACCCCATGCGGTTGTTAATTGTGTGCTGTAGAGTCAGAACAGATTCAGAGCTGACACTCCAGTGGGTTTTCAGAGGCAATTAATCACATGGGAGAAAATTGCCCATCCTTCTCCCATGGAGTAGCTCATAGATTCAAACTGTATATCTTTGGATTTGCAGTGCAGCTTCTTCTCATGAGGCCATCATAGCGACTAACAGAAAGAGATATATATGTCTTGGAGAAAATGTGGCCAGAATACTCTTCAAGAGCAAAGATGACAAAGCTTTGATTCACATGCTTTGGGTAAGTTGCTAGGAGAGGCTATTCCTTGCAAAGGGAAATCATGATTGGAAAGGTGGAAGGTCAGCAAACGAGAGAAAGACCGTCAACAACAGAGAAAGCAGAACTAGACACTAGTAAGTCAGATACAATTCGATGACTCAGAATAGGACAGGGTTAAAATCTGTAGTCCATGGGGTCCCTATGAGTCAAACTCAACTTGATGGCACACAACAACAACAACAACAACAACAACAACAACTATTTATAATAATAATAATAAAAATAAGGACAAGAACATAAATTTAACAATTTTTGTACATTTAAATGTGTTGTGGGGGGAGATTGTATATCAATGAAAGAATTTTTCTTTTACTTTTCAAAGAGAAGAGTGAACTGGGGGAGGGGCAGGGGAGGAGTGGAGAAAAATGCAACAATGAATGAATGGAAATCCAATGTCCCTGTAAACGTTCATTAAAATTAGTTAAAAAGAAAGAAAAATGTGTTGCCATTGTTTTTCATTCTTCATTTCTCATCTGACAAATATTGATCTCTTCCAAGTTTTCTCTCATACACTAGTGAGCCCATCCAGGGCTGCATTTGTTAATTGAAACATGTCAATTGATATTCCATTAATTCCTAGGGCCTTATTTTGTTGCCAATATCTTCAGTGTAGCTTGAACCTCTTCCTTCATTATCATTGGCCCTTGTTCACATAGTTATTCCTAAAATATTTCCGTGTCTATCAATGCTTTTAGGTGCAGTGACTCGCATGTATTTTCTCCAAAATCATGCCGGATTTTGCCCATAGCGTCTCTCAGTATTGCAACTCAAGGCCTGATTTTCTCTTTCAGTTCTTTCAGCCTCAGAAATGCTGACTCAGTGAGTTCTTCCCTTTTTATCCTCTGATTCCCATTCCAGTTCTCTACATACATTCCATTATAATATTTTGCTTTCTTTTCTCAAGCTACCCTCTGAAAATCATCAATTCAGTTCTCTTTTTTCTTCATCTCTTTCTTTTGTTTTGGCTTCTTGACACTATTGCAATTTTCAGAGTCTTTTCTGACATCCAGTTTGGTTTTTTCTTTCTCTTCTGTCTTTGTAATGACCTTTTGCTCTCTTCATGGGTGATATTCTTGATGTCATCTCAAAACTCATCTGATCTTTGATCACTGGTGTTCAACACTTCAAACCTATCTGACATGATTTTTTATTTTGGTTCCTTTGGACTTCATATTCACAGGCTCACTGTCATTCATATTTGACACAATGACACCTAACAACAGCAACAATATCTCTCATCAGATCAAATTCCCAACCAAGAAAATTAAGTTCTACACAGGTGACTCCAGATCTCGGCTTCAGCAGTTATTTATAGCCTAACTTTCCATCTGCAGCATGTGAGGTTTCTAACTACAGGAATCTCAATGGATTAAAAAAAGAATCATTTTAATGCATTTGGAGGCCCACCAGGCACATGTGATGCATAAAATTGATTGTAAAAAAAATGGGATTATTAATGCGAGTTGGAGGCTGGATGGTTTACACAGGCAGAACCATGTGTCTTCATCCCTTATATAAAAACAGAGGAGATTGAAGAAATTCAAAGTGAAAGTTCAGACAATATTAAGGTCTTTTTAAACCAAATAGTTTATTCCTGCATCTTTTCAAATAATGCACTTTCAGAAAAAATATTAGAAGAGTGAGAAGACCTGAGGAAACAGCCCTCAGTTCTAAAAGCCCTCTTCTCTATGAACCTCAATGTTGTTTATTTTCCCTGAAAGTAATTCTTCTGGAATTTGAACCCATGAGCCCAAACAGTTAATGTAAAATAGCTTAAAAATTGGAGATACTGTTATCAGTTCTAGGAAAAACACTAAGATGCCTTCAATTGGAACTAATATAGGAGAAGAGTTTTTGTCATATGCTTCTGAGATCTGGTCTTGTCAAAGCCAGCCAGCACATGCATCCCTTTATTTGCCACATAAAAAGCAGAGACATATTTCCCATTAGATTTTGAGTAATAAATTTCCCTTCACTTCTCACATCACCCAGAAAATGAGTTGCACGGTTCTCATCTGAATTTGCGATTGCCAACATGACTGACTCAGTCTCACTTTATATTTAATGCCTTTCCTTCCTCACAAGACCAAGGAATACTGGCTTTCGACCTTCAGGGAGAACACACCTCTCCCTCACAATCTCGAATGAGCGTTTGCCTTCAGAATCCTTCCAACCTGATATTTTTTTGCTGACGTAATACAGATCAAAACTTAAATGCCACCTTATAGTCATTCAATGAAACACTACCATCCAACATTACTCTAACATATTATTTTGTTTTTTATCTCACCACTGAGCATGGATAACAATCTTATATTTAACTGTATGATTTACTTCTTCAATAGATGCATTTGGTATCAAGGATGCCTTGGTGGCCAAAAAATGGCTTGTCATACTGCATAGTGCCGCTGTTGTAGAATGGGACTGACATCAGGGTTGGGGTAGGATATTATGTATACTGCATTAAAACAGATGAGGGAGAGAACTGTTTAAAAGCAATATATGATTGGGTATTATGGTTATGACAAGAGTCCAGAATGAAGGTTGCATACTGCAGTGTACTCAGTGTGTGTGTGGGATTGTATTCCAACAGAAGAATTTTTCTTTCACTTTTCAAAGCCAAGAGAGAACTGAGGAGTAGGCGTGGGCAGGGAGAAAAATGCAACAATGAATGAATGGAAATCCAAAGTCTTGGTAAATGTTCATTAAAATTAATTAAAAAAAAAGACTTAAAAAACAGTGGCTTGCCCTTGACTACTAATCTGAAAGTTCAAGATTTGGACCCACTTAGTCATGAAAAAAAAAGATTCTGATGATCTGCTTTTATAAAGATTATAGTCAAGAAAACCCAAGGGAGCAGTTTGATGCTGTAACTCATGAGGGTATCACAAATTGGACTTGACTCAAAGACAAAAATTTGTTCTTGTTTTGTTGTTTTTGCTGTTGTGTGCTGTCAAGTCAGAACCAACGCACAGCTGACCCTCCAGAAATATTTCTGAGACAGTAATTGGATGGGCAAAGATTGCCCACCCTTCTCCCTCAGAGCTGCTGGTGAATTAAAACCACATGACTTAAAAACAAAACAAAACAAAACAACCACATGCCTTCTGGATTGCGATGCAAATTTCGGTTAAAATAGAGCCTTCTGGCTGTGACTATTGTTTTGTTCAGACTGGTTATTTCTTCAGCAAGTTGCCTCAGTCTTGAAAGGGGTTGTAAATGGTTCTAATTTGCAAAGTGAAGAAATGCATGACGATCTATTGATAGAATGATTACAGTCTAGACAACTTCAGGGAAACAATCTTGCCTAAATGAGAAAGGGTTGCAATTCACTTGAGTAGACTTGTTAATAGCTGATAATTTCTTCAGAAATTATTATGGACATAGTGTATTTTCCTCGAACATTGCCATTTCATTTGAGTCTCCTGGATAACTTGTGTTGAGTTCGTTGTTGTCTGTCTCCTGGATAACTTGTATTGAGTTAGTTCGTTGTTGTCTGCAGTGAAGTCAGAACCAATTTGTATCTGACCCTCCAGTGGGCTTTGGTTTTCACAGGCTGTAAATTACGCCATGAAGACTAAACATCTTTTTCTTGAGGAGCAGATGGGAGATTTGAACTGCGTGACTTTGGGTTGCCAGTGCGAATCTTTTTACCACTAGGCCACCAGAACTCTTATTGAACTAGAAATGAAGAAAATGTTTTACTCCTACTGTTGATGTACTAAGGAGGATAGAAAAAGAATCGATGCCTTTGAGCTGTGGTGCTGGAGAAGAGTGTTGAACATACCATGACCTGCCAGGAGAACAAACAGGTCTGTCCTAGAGAGGGTGAAACCAGGCTGCTCCCTGGAGGTAAGGATTTTGAAGCTCTGTCTCACACATATATTTTGGGTACCTAACCAGGAGGGACCTCTCCTAGGAGAAGAACATTATGCTTGGAAGGCGGGAAGGACAACACAGGAGAAGAAGATGTAGGGTGAGATAGATTGACTCAGTGACTGGAAAACGGGATTAGGTCTGTCAGAGACAATGAAATTGGCTCAGGATTGGGCAGGGTACAGCGCTGACGTACAGATGTACTATGGTCGTTATGAGTTGCAGGTGAGGCACATAACAACAACAACAACAACAACAACAAACAGCAACAATGAATTGTTGATGTCAGGGAGCACTGGTGGCCTAGGGGCAAGAAGCTGAGCTGCAATCTTGAAGGCATGAGGTTTGAGGCCATCAGCGGCTCCATGGGAGAAGACTGGACAATCTCTTCCCATGTGACTACTGCCTCAGAAAACCCACTGGAAGGTCAGCCATGGGTAAGTTCCAACTCTATAATACACGACAACAACAACTGCTGATGTCATGATCTTACTTTCAACATTAGAATTTGAAATGATAATTGTACATACAGGGCTGAGGCTTGATAAAACATTAGGTTTTGGTAAAAGAAAATTTCAGAGAGCAGAGAGTGAACTGTGAAACATGTGCTGTTCAGTTCTGCCAGGCCCTGCTGGCCCCCACCTCAGCCTCTCCCGCTCCCTCCATGGGAGCCCTGTCTTCCTCCAGGGATGATGGAAAATGAAGTGTCTCAAAGATACTCCAGTGCTCTCTTTGGACACGCTCACAAAACACTGGAGTTCCTGGAATTAAAAAGTGTGGCCAACTTTTCCTGAACTTTCCTTAGCTCTCCGGAGGCGGACTGTCACGTCTGCTCTGGGTGAGGTGGTAATTGCAGTTCTGTGGGGAGGTGAGGTCACGCAGTCTCGGAGCCATATTTCAGGGTCTGCCTGCTGACCGTTCACACCTCTTTTGCCTGTTGTGACCATCACAGACGCCACTGTCCTGCCAGTAGGTGAGAGTCAGGAGACTACTTTCTATTTCAACTCAAAGGTACATTCTAGAAAAGGAAAAGGTGGATCAGGAGCCGCACGAGTGACGATGTCTGAAAAACTTATTTCTCTGAAGTAGAAACTTGTTGAGTCGTAGGTTTACATAGGAAGAGACAATTCCCAAGACCTGAGCTGAGATTTGGAGGGGGATGGAGTTGTGAGATGTGTTATCAACCATTGAATACTTACAGTTTTTAAATCCATAAAGAAACAGAGTCTTGATATTGGGTCCAAGTGACAGAAAAGTCTTCGTTTTACGGTGTTGCAATATCGTAATTTAAATGTTAGTCTGGTGTTCAGCAAGGTGTATTGAAATCATAAAGACTATTTCTTAGACTACTATAGCTATTTTTGTAAATGGACTATTCATGTAATAACGGAAATGTTGAAATTAATAGAATTATGGCATTCTCCGGAAAAAATAGTTAAAATATGCTAAATTTATCCATAACTTGGGTAGAAAGTGCTTAACAAAGCCAGTATATGTACTTACACTGGATGTGTGAATAAAGAAAAGACATTTTAAAAGACCATTTTTTTCCATTCTTGAACATTTTAGACATCTAGAGGGAAATATTAAGACGTCAGGCGACCAAACAAAGGTAAAATATTTATTGTTACATTTTCTCTGGTTTAAACATATTTCCCTAGTATTTATCAGCTCTCTCATTTAAATTTATCTAATATAGAAGAATCAATTCCTCCCAAATCTGTTTTTAGTATTTGTCTGATCTTTCAGTATCTTTTGTAAAATAAATCTCAATTGCGGTTTCTCTTCATTTTGAGAAACCAACCGCACAGGCATGCTTGCATGGTCAATGGGAGAATGAACTCTTTTCACTCCTAATCCTTTGTCAATTATGAGGTTGTACAACCTGTAATTTGTATCACGGCATCACTTTGTCAAAGTTTGTTGGTGGACAGTATGGTATTTTAATGCTAGTGTGAAATATAGAATGATTCCATTACCATGTTTATTTTATTGAATGACTATAGCTCATTTAGAAAAAAATTATCCAGGTTATCTGCATTTTGCTAAAGTAGGCTAAATTTTTGATACATTAATACTGCTGGTCTCTAAGTGATATGGAATAAATTCTTGGGGAAAAGATGACAATTAAGCACGAAATGTATTTAAATACAAGACGAATTTGGGTTATTTCACGAACATAATGAAGGAGCTATGAGAGAAAAGCCGAGCAGTAAACAAGAGTGACACTAGGAGCGTGTTACTGAAGTTCAAATCCTGCCAGTCCTTATTTTAGATAAGTTCCTTATCTTCCTGGACGCTAAATTCTCTCTGACGAAGGAGAGTAACAATAGCTTTTAAGACCACAGAATCATGCGTATGAAATAATTTCCTACAGGCAAAGCCTTCACAACGGGGAACGAATACGTAATGAGTGCTACAATGGCAAGAAGGTGCTAGGGTTTTCCAAAGAAAAATTTTACTTAGAAATCCATTTTTAGAATTATGTAATAAAAGGCGGAAATATTCAGATTTCTATTTCCATGAACAATATCGTTTCTAGTTGTTTCTACGTCAAGTTCTCTGCTTGCGAATTTGAACCGAAAAACCTCAAATAATGACAAAAGTCACTTCTCTGGATCTGAAAATAGCACCGATCCACATATTTCAGGTAATCATTGGAATCCTGGGGAATTTCTCACTCTTAGTTCACTATATTTTCTTACACATCCGTGGAAGCAGGTTACGACCCACAGACTTCATTCTAATGCACTTGACTGTGGCCAATTCCATGACTATTTTCTTTAGTGGAGTCCCGCAGACCATGGTAGCTTTTGGAATGAAGGATTTTCTCAATGAGTTAGAGTGTGAATTTGTTTTATATGTTCTTAGAGTGGCCAGAGGGGTGTCCATGGACAGCACCTGCCTCTTGAGTGTCTTCCAGGTGGTCACTATCAGCCCCGGGAACTCCAGGTGGGCAGCACTTAAACCACAAGTCATCAGTTACTTTGGGTCCTTCAATATCCTCTCCTGGGTCCTGAACTTGATGGTCAACGCCATTTATCCCATCTATGTGTCTGTTCCAAGAAGCAACAAAACTATCACAAGGAAAACAAATGCAGGTTACTGTTCTTTTGTATGTGACGACAATACAATATTACTAATATTTACAGCATTTGTGTCTTCTCATGATGTTTTCTGTCTGGGGCTCATGTCTTGGGCCAGCGGCTCCATGGTTTTCATCCTGTACAGACACAGGCAGCAGGTCAAATACATGTATATGAACAAACTCTTCCACAGATCCTCCCCCGAGATGAGAATCTCCCAAAGAGTACTCGTTCTCGTGAGCACTTTTGTAACTTTTTATACCATCTCTTCTATTATTTATGTTTATATAGCTCTTTCTCGTAATTCCAGTTGGTGGCTGGTGAATGTACCGACGTTCATCACGTCATGTTTCCCCACCATCAGCCCCTTTATTCTCATGACCAGTAACCCCCATATATTGAGATTTTGGCATACCTGTTGTGGGAGGAATGCACAATTGGCATCTCTTACTTAAAACAGAAAATTCATATTTTTATACCATATGAAATCATTGATTTAACCATCCTTCACTAAATCTTAAACGAAAAGAAAAAAGAGGAACAAAAAAAGTCTCCCAGATCATCCTCATTGCAGTGTGATGAACTAGGCCAAGTGAGATTCTGTCCCATGATGTTGTTGTTGTTATGTGCCATCGAGTTGCTTGCGACTCATAGAGACCCTATATACAAGAGCCCTAAATGTCGCTGTATCCTGTGCCAACCTCGCTGTCTCAAACGCACTCATTCCCACCACTGCAGTCACAGAATTGATCCATTTCATTGAGGGTCTTCCTCTCCTGTGCGCCCCCCTCCACTCTGCTAAACATGACATCCCTCTCCAAGGAGCAGTCCTTCCTTGCAGCATGCCCAAAGTGTGTCAGATGAAGCTTCAGAATCCTTGCCTCCAAGGAGCATTCTGGCTTCACCTTCTCCAGGACAAACCTATTTGTTCTCCTAGCAGTCCATGGTATATTCAACACTCTTCTCCAGCACCACAGCTCAAAGGCATCAATTCTCTTTCTACCCTCTCTAGTCACTGTCCAACTCTCTGATGCATAGCACGTAATTGCAAAGACTATAGCCTGGATCAGGCACACCTTAGTCTCCAGCCTGACGTCATTGCACTTCAGTACTCTGGAGAGGTCCCTCACAGCCGACTTTCCCAATGCAATTCATCTCCTGATTTCCTGCCTGCTATTACCAAGAGTGTTGACTGTGGAACCAAGTCAACTAAAACTGTTAACTCTCTCAATCTCTTCACCATCCATACTGATGCTGCCAATTGGCCCAGGGGTGAGAATCTTTGTTTTCTTGATGTTGAGCTTCAATTCATAAAGGAGGCTGCAGTCCTTGACCTTCTGCAGCAAGCGCTTCAGGTCTTCCTCAATTCCAGCAAGCAGGGTTGTGTCATCTGCATGATAGAGAATAAATAATTGTTGTTTTTGTTGATGTTATGTGTCGTTGAGTTGCTTGCAACTCCTTGAGACCCTATGTACAGTAGCCCTGAAACCTGCTCTATCCTGTGCTAACTTTCCTGTCTCGGACACACCTACCCTGATTACCCCAGTCACTGACTCAATCTATCTCAACAATGATCTTCTTTTTCTCTGTCCCTCCACCCTTCTAAGCATGATGTCCCTCTCCAAGGAATGGTCCCTTGTCCCTCCTTGCAACATACCCAAAGCATGTCAGATGAAGTCTCAGAATCCTTCCCTCCAAGGAGCACCCTGGTTTCACCCTCTCTAGTGCTAACCTATTCTCTTAGCAGTCCATGGTATATTCAACACTCTTTTCCAGCACCACAGATTAAAGGAATCAATTATCTTTCTATCACCTCCAATAATTGTCCAGCTCTCTGATGCAAAACTATGGCCTGGATCAGGCACACTTTAGTCTCCAGACTGTGATAGCAGTAGTAAAATGAAATTGGATGTCTGATATCCTGATACTGTTTTTACAGAGGATTTTTGAGCTTCATTTTAATGGAGAAGTTCTTTTTTTTTCCTATAATTATATTTTATTAATTTTCATAAACATTTACAGAGATTTTGGGTTTCCACTCATTCATTGTTGCACTATTCTCTCTACCCTCCTCCCAGTTTGTTCTTGTCCAAATGCCACAGTGCTTGTCAAAGCCAGTTCTGATTAATCTCCTTTGTCAGTGTGTCCTTTGCCATTCCCTATCACTCCTCCCTGAGAGAGACTTCACCCTGAGTCATAAGGAAAAGGGGATGGCGTATTCTCTTAGTTACTTTTAATGGAGAAGTTCTAAGCATGTAAAAGAGTAAAATGGGATACCTCTAGTAAACTAACTATTATCAAATTAATTCAGAGTCATGGCAAGCCTGAATTATCGAGCAGAGCAGTTTTAAAGATTTTCCAAGAATGTAAGTCTCTTCCAAAGCTGATTGTCTCATATTTCTGACATGGAGCGGGCGATGGGTTCAAACTTCATCTAAGTAAAACTGTCATTTGCTTAGGTGGGAAGTCTTACAGTTGCTAAATGATATTTAAGTGGTTATTGATAATGGTTACCAAGTAGCTACAACTCAACAGCTCTACTGTTGAACACAACAAGATGTTGATTGCTCCTGTACCACTCACAGCTGTTATGTTAAAGCACTGTTGCAATCAGTGTATTAGTCTAACACGTGGAGAGTTCACCTGATGATATGATGTATTTGGAAATCTATGGACATTGACACTTAGCCAGGTTATTTATTGAGCACCGGGGAGTTGTTGTCAACAGAGATATTTTATGGCTTAGGATACAAAACTATGATATTAACAAAACATAGTCTAGATGATGGCAATCTTTTGGACTCTGTTATGATATGATACCACTTAATGATCCACTCTATGGACAATTTTGGTGCCTGGGTAGCATTCACCTCAAAAAACGTGTGTTCTCTCCTTTGGGTGAAGATGTATCTGACAGTGAAAAGCAAAGGAAATACCAGCAAAGCATATAAATCGGAAAATATTCTTGGTCAAGATGCGTGACTGTGGCAATACAACCAGAAAAACAGACTCTCCAGGAAAAACAAAAACAAGATAGCAGTAGAAGCAGATCACCATACATCTTTTAGAAGGGATGCACCACCAGCTGTGTAAAGCACACCGTCCACTGGCAAATGATATATAAATCCTTTTGTAGGATAAAGATGCAGTCTTTCTTAATCCATTCACAGTCTGTTCTGAACATCTAATAAATCTCCGTTTCTGTCTCGTGCTCTCGCCTGGTATTTATATGTTTCTTGTATATCAGAGTTAGAACTTCCTAGTTCTTACTCAAAGAGGCCACCCTGGACCTCTTTTGGAAATCATCTCCTTGATATTTCTGGGAGCTCAGTCTGGGATAGAATTTCTGAGGACTCCTAACTACTAAGTGAAAGGTTTCAGATGGAAGGCCAAGAACTATGCTGAGGTATAAGCATTTCTCAAAGTTTATTGCACACTGGGCTACTCAGAAAGGGAAATCACACGGGGGGTTGGGTTTGGGAAGCTTATATAGAACTTTAGTAAGCATGTTATTTCTTTATAGGCTAGTACACTTAGGAGGGTTGTGAGATACGTTCAGGTTGCAGTAACTAATTGATGCATTAGCTTTCTGGGACTTTCTGGTTTGGGGAAAAATCCTGACATGGGCCTTTTTGGTTTTGGGAAAAGTCCTGACTCGGGACTTTCGAAGTTCTGGTTTTGGGAAAAGTTCTGACATGAGACTTTTTGGTTTGGGGAATGGTCTTAACGTGAGATTTCTTGGTTTTTGAAAAAGTTCTGACCTGGGACTTCCTGAGTTGATCTTCAACCTCATTTTGATTTTTAGCCTAACACTATGGACCCTTCTACTGGACAGTTTTTACGCTCTGTGCTTCTAAGCCTGGCCCTTTGAGCCCTACTTCCTCTTTAGATTGATTATGGGATCCTGTGTCTGACAAAGTCTCAGTGGGAGATCTGGGAGCCAGCCTTCTGTGAGATAAGGAGATCACTCCACGAGTTCCCTTGTAAGGAAGGGTCCTGTTGGTGAGTGCCCAGACTGGGGGATTATACTGGTGTTCTAGTCCTCACAGAGGGTCTTCTCTGTCCCTGAGATAGCAGCAGACACCTCATATCCTTCCCTTTCGGCTTGATCGGGGTGTCCGATTCCTCTGTGTGGCCGTGAATTATGGGGCACTGTGGTGAATTCTCTTAAAAGTCATTGGAAAACAGGAGGCATGTCCAGGGATGAAGGAATCTGTAGCTTTCATTCATATCCAGTTCTCTGAAGTGAAAACTGAGACAGGAGTCACCCAGACAGCACATCATGTCTCTGTGGTCTTGTTTCCTCTGCCTCAAGCTGTTAAACTAGGTATTGTCTCTCACTCCCTTGTTCGTTTTGTGTTTATCTCCCTCCCAAAGCTGAGGCCAGAGTCCCTGCCTTTCTGGGCACCGTGGACTGTTTTACCTCTAGATGCTTATTTACTCACCTGAGATCTCCCAAGACAGTCTTGATTTTGCAAGATGCAGTTTGGATGGGGACTCTTAGAGAAATTCGGCAAAATTATAGAGGTTGAAAGGATGTTCTTGTTATGAGTCCCAGACACAGAGACACTCAGGACCAATGTCCACAAGGAGAGCGTTTTGAACTTCTGACCTGAAGCTTTCTGTCAGTGAGGGGGTCTTGTAAAGACTTTGTCCCCTTACTTTCTTGCCTAAGCAGTCAGTTTTACCTGTTTACTCTTCCAAACTTCCTGCATGAAGCATGAAGCAGGATTGTAAGGAAACTTTTACTTTTGTTAATATTGTTAGTTAATGTAGGTGAAGTAAAATGTGTTGGTAGCCAATTGGTGTTTCTCCTGTACCTGACAAATATTTACAGGGCAATAGTAGAGAGATTTGTCCACAGGGCTTTGTTGTTTTATTTTTCTCTGTTGAGAGCTAGTCGGTTTGGGGTTGAGTTAGGAATTTTAGTAGCTAGTTGGGGCCCCTACCTCTTGATTTTATGATCTCACCCAATCTTGCACAGATCTGCAGTAAACAGAGAGAGAGAGAGTGAGCAAATGAGAGAGAGAGAGAGAGAAAGAGAGAGAGAGAGAGAAGTGATACAGACATGGCCCTCTGATAGACTTGGGTAAGATATTGCACAGCAATCCCAGAGGCACATGGTTGGAAGCTTCCAGAGATGCTCTGTGGGAGGATGGAAAATCTCCTCTCCTGGAATTTACTGCCTCTTAGAACAGACTGGAGCGAGCTCTGGTGGCCTAGTGGCAAGAAGCTGCACTGTAATCCCAGAGGTACACGGTTCATATCCACCAGATGCTTTGCTGGAGAAGGAGAAACAATCTTCTCCTGTACCAGTCAAATCCGATTTGACGGTACACACACACACACACAAATAGTAAAAAAAAAATAAAATAAACCACACAACAGGCTGGAGAGTCAACCATGAGTCAATCATGACACGATAGCATAAAACAACAACCACTTGACTTAAATTGATGAAAATGAACACTATTTACTATTGTAGAAGTAATGACCAGTGAAGGTAAAGAAAGTCAGTTTAACTATTGTCTATATATTAAAAGGGAGCTGTGGTGGCCTAGTGTCAAGAACCTGTACTGCAATCACAAAGGAACAGGGTTCGAGGCCAACAGCTGCTCAGCAGGAGAAGCATGGGCAGTCTCCTCCCCTGTGATTAAGTGAAAATCCTCTGGAGGGTCAGGTATGGGTCAGTCAACAACAACAACAACAAACATCAACAGAGACAAAATAAAAATCCTTACAATTTGACACATTAGCAAAATCATGAAAAAATAAATGTAGTTGTCAAAGATTTTTCCATGTCATGGATACACAAAGATACTCATTGAAGTAGCATCCAAAGGATCAAATAATGTTTTACATTAGGCAAATCTTCAAAAGAACTCTTTAAAATGTTCAAAAGAAAAGCTGTCACTTTGAGGAAAAAGTCATCCTGACCAAATCTTACTGTCATTACTTTCATCAAAGGCATGAAAAGTAGCATAATGGATAACAGAGGCCAAATTAAATAGGGATGCCGTGGAATTATAGGTTGGTGAAGAGTATTGAGAAACAAACAGCTCTTTCTTGCAAAACATCCAGCTAGAATATTGTGTAACAATGAGGATGGTGGGACTGTGTGTCATACCCTGTGGACATGCTATCAAGCGGGAGCAATCCTAGAGGAAGGACATGATGCTTGATAAAGAAGAGAACCAGAAGGGAATAAAAGGAAGATCTTCAATGAGAATGATGGGCACAGTGGCTTCTGCAACAATGAAGTCAAATAGCCGTGGGTCTGAGGATGGGGCAGGACGGGCAGGGTTTCACTCTGTTGTACACAGTGTTGCTAGGAATTGGAGCTGATGCAGCAGATCTAACGACAGTGACATTTAACATAGACTCATGTGTTTTACCTGTTTTAGAATTTCTCAGTAACAATGATGAAGTGACTAGTGATGTTTTCTACCATTTTCTAGAATTAAATATTTGATTCTTGTGGATGTTCCTTGATTTTATGTATGAAACAGAGACAAGGCTGTTCTTTCCTCTCCAATGTTTCCCTCCATTATTGACTTTCCCTAACCCCACAGTGGATTTTGTAGACAGAGTTGTTACTTTCTTAGTACTTATAGAAGAGAAAAAAAATCATTAGCATGTTGATTTGACAAACATACATTTATTAATTCAAAATTCAGGAGGGTAGAAATGGGAGCACAGTGTTCTGTCTCTAGAGAAAAATTCACTATTGGGGAACATCCTCATTTCTTCCAGCTTTTGTTCTCTCTTCCTTGGCGTCCATGGCATCATTCCCCCTCCATTGTCCCTCCTTGTCCTGTGTCTGTTGTGTCCTTCTTACATCTCAGAAGTGATTGATTGACTCATTGTATACTTCTCAGTTCTTAAACTTCAGTTAGTTAAACAGAAAACCTTATTTGCAAAAGGAGACTACACACACATATTTAGAGTCTAGGATTAAAATTCAACTTATGGTGGAACACATTTCAATCTATAATGTGTAGTGAGGGCACTTGTACCTCCATTCAATGGAGGGAACTCAGCAAGAATTGCTTTGAATCCATTACACGACTTGTATAATAAATAAAGGAACAACAAAAATAGAAGAAAGTCATCATCTAAGATAAGGAACCTCACTGGTGAAACGAGGGAGCATTTTGATGCTCTTTTAAAGGTCTACAGTGTGAATCCACCAGCAAGTCCTGAGAAAAAAAGACTCGGGATCAGGTGCCATGAGGATGTCAACCCAGACAACCCAAGGGTGGTTTGTGTCCTCACCTACAGGGTCTCTATGCATCAGAACTGACCCAGTGACACGCAACAACTCAAAATCAAACATCACAAGAGACTAAATTGTTTACAAAAATGTACATGTGAAAAAAGTAACAAAATTAACATGAAAAGTGTATAGACACACCTGCATCCAAAGAGAGAACACACGCTTTTGAGGTGAATGAGATTCAGACACCGAAACCGGTCATAGAGTGGATCGTAAACATTATTCCAACAGGATACAAAAGGTGCAACCAGCTAGACAATGTTTTATTAATATCATAGTTTTATATTGTAAAGCATAAAATGATAAGCCTGGAAGCAGGAGTGGCATCCACTTCTGAAATGGCTTGCCTCTGGAAACTCTATGAAGAGTGCTCAGGCCTTTCGTTCACAGGGTTGCTACGAGTCATCTATAACAACAACGACGACAACATAGAGAGAGTTCTGTTAGCCTAGTGGACAGAAAGTGATGCTACCAAGCCGAAGGTGGGTGATTTTAATCTGCGGCCCTCAGGCCTGGTTTAAATTGTTTTTCTGTCAAACATTCTTCTAGGTGGTATAGCACTGGTCTGTGCGTTGCTGTACAGAGGTAACTCGTGGTTGCTGTGATGCTGAAGCCTGTGACAGTGATGTGCCAATCGTGGTAATGGGTACCCATGGTGGACAGCGTTTGGTAGTACTCCCCAATTAACACAAGCCTGGAAGCAGGATTGGCGTCCACTTCCGAAATGGCTTGCCTCCAGAAACTCTATGAACAGTACTCAGACCTTTCATTCACAGGGTCACTATAAGTCGTCTACAACTCGATGGCAGTTAACAACAACAATAACAAACCATAAAATACCATTGTTAAACACTCCCCAATATTCAAGAAATAACTCAGCTACCCCACACTCCTACAAATCCGTCAGAGGACAAAGGATATTTTTAACGGAATTGTTTTTAATTGTCATGATTGGTTGCCAACTCATATACAACAGAAAACTACACCATCATCCATAGGGAGACCTTTGTGCATTGTAGAGTTTGTCTCACTGTACAAACTGCCATAAGCCAGTGCAGCATCACAGCTCTATGGAAACTTTGAATGCCACACAAGTGATGGCTCTATATAATATACATTGACTCAGTAGTTCCCTGGTTCTCTTGAATGCAAGGTGACAATTCTACAACTGACCCACCATTGTGTAAGTGATATTCTTCTCATTAGTTGCTATAATCATCAAACACAGTAACATAATCAATCACAAAGAAGAATCAATGGATTCTTTTCTTTTTTTTTAAAATTTTATTGTTTTTGTGTGCATGTACCATCTAATCAGATCTGACTGGTACAGGAGGAGATTGTCCCTCCTTCTCCAGCAGAGCATCTGGTGGATTCGAACCAGGGATTCTTTTCATTATGAGAAAAAGCCAGTCTTTCTTCCTCTTTCCTTCACATTCCTCTTATGATAGGGCTGCATGGATTTGCCTTTTCTAGACAGTTCCTAAATTGGAATCATATCATATTTGTACTCATGTATTTCACTTACTCATTTTTTTCTATTCAATACACATATCTTCTTATGCCTCTCTTTGTTTCTTGAATTTCATTCTTTAATATTTCAATGCAAGTATTTTTCAGTGTTCATTTCTGCATGATCATTTTCATGTAACAAAAGTTGACTATTTTTTCTTAGCATATAAGGAATAAAATTCAGAGTTTGGCACCCAGGCCCTTTAGTAAAATTAGTGTCACTTCCTCCAAAATTGTTCCAGGCCTGTTTAATTAATGTTCTTTAATATATATCCCTATTTTGTGTAAAATAATGATTCCCCAGAGGTCTATTCCAGATAATATTCTAAATTATAACGTTGACTCTAAATATTTATAGACGCTCAAGTCTCAGTAACTGTATATGTCTGGGTTAAAAATACATGTATTTAATAATTCCACATTGTTTACTCAATCTTTGAACAAATACAATGAAAAGTTTCCTTACAAACAGGAATGATCACACTTAATCTCATTCCATGGGCATGTCATCAGGTAGACACTCCAACTGATAGACTGACACAGTTATTACAACAACGGTGTAATACATCAACAACTGAGAGGTGGTACAGGAGCAGATAACATCTTGTTCTGTTCAAAAATAGAGTTGTTGAGCTGCAGCTGCTGGGTAACAATTATCAATGAGAACTTAAATATTATTTACCAATTTTCAGTCTTCCCACCTAAGCAAATGTCAGTTTTTCTTTGTTGAAGTTTGAACCCATTACCCACTTCATGTCAGAAAAATAAGCCAATCAGTTTTGGGAGAGAGGTACATCATTGGAAAATCTACAGATAGGTTTTGCTGTATAATTCAGGATTGCTATGAATTGGAAATAACTTGATAATAGTGAGTTTTCTGGGGTTTACCCACTTTGTTCTTTTACATAGTCTGAACTTTAGCACGAAAATGAAGCAAAAATGCCCCCTGTAAGTACTTAATATTGTCCAGATATCAGACATAGATCTCATTTTATTACTGCTATGTTTATCTATCTATATAAACTCTATCATGAGATGTAATCTCAATATAAACTCTATCACGAGACATAATCTCAGTTGAACTAGTTCCTCACACTCTGTAATAAGAAGGATCTGGGAGACTTGTTTTGTTCTTCGTTTGTTTGCTTGTTTAGGATTTGATGAAGGATGATGTAAGCAATGACTTTTAGTAGCTTAAAAAAATACATATTTTTCCAGAGTGAAGACTGCACAGCAGAGTGGACTTGGGGGGAGGCATCGCATAACAATGAAAGAGATTTTCTTTTACCTTTCAAGGAGAAGAGTGAACTTGGGGGGCGGGGTGGGCAGGGAGAAAAGAGCAAAAATGAATTACTGGAAACTCTAAGGCTCTGTAAATGTTCATTAAAATTAATAAAAAAATAAATTTAAAAAAATATTAAATTTATATTTTTAAGTAAAAGATGGAAATTGTGCCTTCCTTCCCCAACAGGCACGACAAATTCTCAATACATGGGGGTCACTGGTCACGAGAATAAAGGGGCTGATTGTGTGGAAAGATAAACTGACAACTGTAGATATGCTCACCAGCCACCAACTGGGATCATAATTTAAAAAAACGAAATACGCCTAAATAACAGAAGAGGCAGCATAAAAGGTTACAAAAGTGCCCACCAGAACAAGTACTCTTTGAGAAATTCTCATCTCAGGGGAGGATCTGTGGAAGAGTTTGTTCTCATAAATGTATTTGACCTGCTGCCTGTGTCTGTACAGGAGGAAAACCATGGAGCCGCTGGCACAAGACATGAGCCCCAGACAGAAAATGTCATGGGAAGACACACATCCTATAAAGATTAGTAAAAGAATATTGTCACCACGTGGAAAAGAACAGTATTCCAAGTTACTTTGTCTTACGATAGTTTTGCTAGTCCTTTGAACAGACACATAGATGGGATAAATGGCGTTGACCATCAAGTGCAGTATCCAGGAGAGGACACTCAGGGGCCCAATACAATTGATGGCTTGTGGTTTAAGTGCTGCCCACCTGGAGTTCCCGGGACTGATAGTGACCACCTGGAAGACACTCAAGAGGCAGGTGATGTCAATGGACACCCCTCTGGCCACTCTAAGAATAAATACAACAAACTTGCACACATCATCACTAAGAAAATCTTTCATTCCACAAGCTACCATGGTGTGTAGGACTCCACTGAAGAAAATAAACAAGGAACTGACTACAGTCAAATGCATAAGAATGAAGTCTGTGGATCGTAACCTGCTTCCACAGATGTGTAAGGAGCTATAGTGAACTAAGGGTGAGGCATTTCCCATTATTCTAATCATTGTCTGAAATGTGTGAATCAGTAATATTTTCAGATTCAGAGTAGAAAATTTTGTCATTATTTGAGGTTCTCAGTTTAAATTCACAAGCAGAGGACTTCAAGTGAAAACAATGGGAGATCACATTGTTCATGGAAATAAAAATCCAAATATTTCCACACACTATTATTTAATTCTAAGAATTAATTTCTAAGTACATTTTTTATTTAGAAAATCCTAGCATCTTCTTCCAATTGGTTGCACTCATCACATATTAGGTCACTGCCGTGAAGGCTTTGCTGATAGGAAACGATTCAATATGCATGATTCTATATTTTAAGGGTATTGGTACTCTCCCTTCTCAGATAGGATTTAGCTACAAAGAGAATAAGATACTTCTCTAAAATACCAATTGACAGCATCAGGATGGATGATGAAGAGATTGAGATTGTTCACAGCTTTAGTTTGCTTGGCTCCACAGTCAACACTCTTGGCACCAGCAGCCAGGAAATTAAAAGACGTATTGCCATGGGAAAGTCTGCTGTTACGGACCTCTCCAAAGTACAGAAGAGCAATGGTGTCTCTCTGGAGACTAAGGTGCGTCTGATACAGGCCATGGTCTTTGCAATCACTTGTTATGCATCAGAGAGTTGGACAATGACTAGGGAGGATAGAAGGAGAATTGACGCCTTTGAGCTGTCGTGCTGGAGAAGAGTATTGAAAATACCATGGACTGCTAGGAAAACAGATCCATCCTGGAAACAGTCAAATTGGGTGGCTCCTTGGAGGCAAGCATTCTGAGGCTCTGTCTGACATAGTTTGGACATGTTGTAAGAAGGGGAGAGGTCCTTGGAGAGGGACATCATCCTTGGGAAGGTGGAGGGACAGCCCAGGAGGGGAAGGCCTTCTATGAGGTGGATTGATTCAGTGACTTGGGGTAATCAGGATGGGTGTGTCAGAGGCAGGGTGACTGGCACAGGACAGAGCAGAATTTAGGACTCGACGACACATGACAACAAAACAACAACAACAAGACGATATGAGTTTTCTATTTTAAGTAAGAGATAGAAATTGTGCATTCCTTCTACAACAGGCATGGAAAAATCTCAGTACATGGAGGTTCCTAGTCATGAGAATAAAGGGGCTGATGGTGGGGAAATATGAAGTGATGAATGTAGACATGTTCAACAGCCACGGACTGGGATCGTAATAAAAAAGAGCCAGATAAGCATAAATAATGGAAGAGATGGCATAAAAGGTTACAAAAGTGCCCACGAGAACAAGTACTCTTTGGGAGATTCTCATCTCGGGGGAGGATCTGTGGAAGAGTTTGTTCTCATAAATGTATTTGACCCGCTGCCTGTGTCTGTACAGAATGAAAACCATGGAGCTGCTGGCCCAAGACATGAGCCCCAGACAGAAAAAATCATGGGAAGACACAAATGCTGTAAAGATTAGTAATATAATATTGTCATCACGTGGACTAGAACAGTATCTCAAATTCTTTTTCCTTGCGATGGTTTTGTTGCCCATTTGAACAGACATATAGATGGGATATGTGGCATTGACCATCAAGTGCAGGACCCAGGAGAGGACACTACAAGGCCCAATATAACTAATGGCTTGTAGTTTAAGTGCTGCCCACCTGGAGTTCCCGGGACTGATAGTGATGGCCTGGAAGACACTCAAGAGACAAGTGCTGTCCATGGACACCCCTCTAGCCACTCTACAAACATACAAAACAAACTTGCACCCAAAGTCACTGAGAATATCTTTCATTCCACAAGCTACCATGGTGTGGGGGACTCCACTAAAGAAAATAAACAAGGAATTGGCTACAGTCAAGTGCATCAGAATGAAGTCTGTGGCTCGTAACCTGCTTCCACGGATGTGTAAGCAGATATAGTGAATTAAGAGTGAGAAATTTCCCAGGATTCCAATGATTAGCTGGAATACGTGGACCAGTGCTATTTTCAGATCCGGAGAAGAGAATTTTGTCATTATTTGCAGCTTTAGGTTCAAATTCACAAATAAGGGATTTGACTGGAAACAATTGGTGATCAAATTTTTCATGGAAATAAAAACATATAGATCTCCACTTACTATTACTTAATTCTAAGAGTTCTTTGTAAGTGATTTTTTATTTAGAAAATCCCATAATCTACTATTTTTATCATTCATTGTGCATTTGGTCACTGTCATGAAGGTTTTGCCTCTAAGAAATGACTTAATATGCCTGATTTGGTTTTAAAAGCTGCTGTTACTCTCCTTTGTCAAAGAGAATTTAGCTACAAGGAGGGTAAGGCACTTACCAGGGTTTGAACTTGGCTAGCATGTTTGCAATGAATTCATATTTATTAGTCTGCTTTTCTACCATAGCTCCTTCACTGTATTCTTTAAGTAACCCAAATTCCTCTTCTACTTTAAATACATTGCATGCTTAATTGTGATTTATTTCCTGCTTCCAAAAAGTTTATTCCGTGAACCAGTATCACCTAGGGATCAGCAGTGTTAAAGCATCCAAAGTTTAATTCATTTTAACACCATGTAAATACCCTGAATAATTTTTCCTAACTGAGCTCATATTTATTCAATAAGTATAAACATGGTAATGGAATCATCCTATATTTTAAATCAGGATAAAATATACTGCTATCCACCACCCAAATTTTACAAAACGATGCCATGATACAAATTACAGGCTGGACAACATCATAATTGATAAAGAAAAGGGAGTTAAAACAGTTAATCCTTGACATTAATCCTTGGGACATGCACGGTCATTTCTTACAATGACGATAAACCACAATTAACATTTGTTTGATAAAAGCTATGGAAACATTGGAATAATATTCAAAATAGAATTGGGAGGAATGGATAAATTGGATTTATCGGGTAAATAAATTCACCAATGGATTTATTGAATCAAATGGATCAACTGGATATATTGAATACGTTTAAGTGAGAGAGCTCATAAATTACATGGAAATCATTCTAAGCCACAGAAAATGTAACAATAAATATTTTACCTTTATTTGGTGACCTGGAGTTTTCATATTTCCTCCTAGCTTTCTAAAGTGTTCAAGTATGAAATATTTCTTTAAAAAGCCTTTTCCTCACCCCCTTGAAAATCTGTTTTAATTTTCCATTTGTCACAGTGCTTGTCAAAGCCAGTTCTGATTAATCTCCTTTGTCAGTGTGTCCTTTGCCATTCCCTATCACTCCTCCCTGAGAGAGACTTCACCCTGATTCATAAGGAAAAGGGGACGGCGTATTCTCTTAGCTACTTCCTGCTGAAAAGGGACGCTGTGGGTTTCAGGGTGAAGATCTTCTCTCACTACTCTAAAGGGCCCCTTTGGCAGTAGGAAACACATAGACTATTGTGGAGATTGATTTTGGAATTTAGATGCACTGTTATCAATTGTGCTTAGCCGTACATGTTCATATCCTTGAAGATGCATCATGGAAGTGTTGCAGCCTAGAAGACACAAATTTAACTAACAAGTTAAAAGTACATGAGTCAAAAATTAAAAAGCATTAATATTCCAAGTAGAGGCTCTAATAGTGGCACAAATCAAGTTACAGAGGGAAGGTAGTTCTTACAATAAAAGGCCTATTGACTAGAAGATAGTGCAACAATGAATGAATGAAAACCCAAAATCACTGTAAATGTTCATTAAAATTAATAAAATTTATTTAAAAAAAGAAGTTAAAAAAAGCCTTTTCCTTATTCACACGTATCAGTGTATAAACATGTACAGATGTCTTTAAACACATCACACCCAAATTATGGTCAAATAATTTCCTCTTAGCAAATGTTAACTACTTTTTCCTAACAATTCCACAATTCTGTTCATTCCAACATTCTCATTCTTCCAAGCACAGTGCATTTCTAAAATGACTCCAGTACTTTTAGAAAAAGCCTTTATGGTTTCAATACACCATACTGAATGCCAGACTAATGTTTTAATTTTAATATTAAAGCACCAAATAATTAAGAATGTGATGCCACTTAGACTCAACACAAAGAATCAATTTCATTGTGCCTTTTATAAATTATGAACATCCAAAGATTGGTATCATATCTTACAACACCACCTCCCTCCAAATCTCAGCTGAGGCCTCAGGAATTGTGTTCCTTCCTCCATAAACCTACCACTCAACAAGTTTTTACTTCAGAGAAATCTGTTGTTCAGACATCGTCCCTCATGTAGCTCACGATGCACTTCTTCCTTTTGTAAACCCTACCTTGCAGTAGAAATAGAAAGTTTTCTCTTGACTCTCAGCTGATGGCAGGGCAGTGGCGTCTGTGATGGTCACAACAGGCAAAAGAGGAGTGAACGGTCAGCAGGCAGGCCCTGAAATATGGTTTAGAGACT
>NW_006399958.1:3485994-3487792 GCF_000299155.1 Elephantulus edwardii
CAGGCTCACAGCTGACCCTCCAGGAGATTTTGAGAGACTGTGACTTCATGGAATAGAATTGTCCCTCTTTCTTCCTCCTAGCAGCTGGAGGATTTGAACCACGTGTCTTTGGGTTGGCAGCACAAATCCTTACACCAGAGCTTTCTACTCCAAGAAGGGTGAGCCTAAATTTAGTGGGTGGTTCCTGTCCTTTGTTCTTGATGTCACTAGACTGTTTGGTGGAGGGGTAGGCAGTGGGTGAGAGGGTGGAGGAACAGCCTTTACTGCAAAAGTCAGGGCTGAGGCACTCTGCTTAATGCTGTCCACGTCCTGGTTCTGATGATTCTTACATTTTATTAAAGTGGCTCCCACCTTTCTTACCCCATTGGCATTTGTCTCGACTTTCTCTGCACCCCACCTCTTCTCACTTCTGCCCGATTCCGATCCTAACACAATGGTCGTCTAGACTGTAATCTTTGTGGTAGCAGGCCTTCGTGAATTTTTTTTTTTCACTTTGTGGATTAGAATTATTTACAAAACACTTTGGAAATCTAGGCTACTTTCTGAAGAAATAGCAAGTGTTAACAGAAAACAACAATAGGCAGAAGTTAACAAAATATTTTGTCACCACAGAAGTACCAGCCTCACAAATTACACCAAGAACAAGCCTTTGCCTTTGAATCAATTCCAACTCATGGTTCCATCATACAGTAGTCAGAGTCAAATTTGGTTTCCTGGGTTCTGATATTTATAAAACTAGATCCTCAGGACCATCTCTGTGATGACTGGTTGTGTTCAAACCTCCAGACTTCACATTAGGAGTCAAGGCAAACCATTTCTGGCATCTAGGGTTCCTTAATACTAAACATATCAATTTGGAAAATAAATGATATCATTAAAATTCAGATTGTTGCCAAAGCTTTGTGGTGACATGAAAGAAAAGTGCTAGGATTGTGTTTGATGGCATGCAATGAATTGAAGGACCATAAAATGACATTTAAGTTATAATCCCATATATCAGTAGTCAGCAAGATTCATTTGAACATAAATTAGTGTAGTGGGATTCTCACTTTTCTCATATTAGCCACAGTTTACTCTGATCCACCTCCTCACATTCTTTTGCATAGTCGATACAACACAAATAGACGGATATATGGTGACTTTTTCCAAGGGATATCCAGTCTTCGATAGTGAGCTGATACTTGGGTGGTTTTAGTCCATATGCTTAGGCTTTAGATGGGCTGACACAGAAAAAAAGGATATTTTTCTTCCTGTAGCTTCAAAATATTTTAACATCGTCCCTACCTAAAGGAGGTATTTTCTTTTGTAATACCCTTCTTGTTGTCCCTGGTACTATAATGGGTACCATGCACAATTCTAAATGAAAGGTGAAGGGTTCGAAACCATCAGCCTCTATTTGCAAGTAGAATGAACAGTCTCCTCATGTGAAGGTTCACAGTCTAGAAAAATGATGAAGACTTATTCTGAATCAGAACTGACCCAAGGGCAGTGGGAATCCACTCTGATAACTTACTTGTATGTTATTTTCAGGCTGTTCTGAAGGAAGTTCTGTTCTACTATATAACTCCAAGATTCCTGCTTTCATTTTAGGCAACAAAGAATTTCTTATCTATCCCCACTGTGTGAGGCACATTTATGATGCTTTTGTTTGCTTGTTTTATTGATTTTGTCTACAACCAAGTGGAGCAAGTGAAACCAGGGTACTACTTCAAGGTAAGAATGAGAAAACTCCATCTCACACACCTGGGCATCTTCTAAAGAGGGTCCCATCTTTGGAAAGGATTTCCTACTTGGCACT
>NW_006399958.1:3488807-3503355 GCF_000299155.1 Elephantulus edwardii
TGTTGTACATAGGGTCGCTATGAGTCGCAGGCGACTCGACGGCACATAACAACAACAACAACAACAACAACAACAACAACAACCCCTTCCTGAGATAAACATAAGGTAAACAATAGAGAGGAACTTGGCCTTATGTGCAGAAGACTTCCCCATGATCCCTTGTTTTTTGCTTTCTACTCCCTTGTGATTTTCCTTTGTTTACCTTCATTATGATTCTCAATAAATACAGAAAGAGGCGTGGCTTGGTGGCCTCAGTCATGGAACTGCTGGTCCCCTGTTCTTCGCTCTCTCTAGTCTATGTTCTATTTCATTCTTGGTTGTCTGTCTCGCTATTAATAATTCTAAAAATACTTTACCCTCGGTCTGCAACATACGCCATCTGGATGTCCTAATGGAGGCAAGGCTGTTCTTCCCTCACTATCTCTTCTCTCCATCACTGACTTTCCTTTACCCCAGAGGTGAATTTGTAGATGGAAGTCTTACTTTCTTAGTACTTATAGGAGGTAAAAGAATACATCAACGGTGCTAATTTGACAAACACACATTTATTAATTCACAATTTAGGAGGGTAGAAATGGGAACTCCGTGGACTATCTTTAGGAAAACTTTTCTGTTAGGGAAGATCCTCGTCTCTTCCAGCTTCTTGTTCTCTCTTCAGTGGCGGCCGTGGCATCAGTCCTCCTCCATTGTCCCTCCTTAGTTCTCTGTCTGATGTGCTCTTCTTACTTCCCAGAAGTGATTGACTCCTTACACACGTCTCAGTTTTTATACTTCAGTAAGTCAAACAAAAGACGTTATTTAAAAAAGAAGACTGCACACACGTTTATGTAGAGTTTAGGATTAAAATTCAAACTATGGTGGAACTCAATCCAAAATTGGGGGTGAAGGTACATGTGCTTCCATTCAATGGTGGAAACTCAACAAGATTTGCTTTGAATCCATTACACGACTTGTATAATGAATAAAGTAGCAACAAAAATAGACAAAGGTCATCATCCTAAACAAAGAACGCCCATAGTGAAATGAGGTAGCAATTGGATTCTGTCCTAAAGGTCCAGAGTGTGAACCCACCATCCAGTCTGAGGAGAAGAGACTCGGGATCAGGAGCCAGGAGGACGTCAGCCCAGACAACCCGAGGGTGGTTGTGTCCCCTCCTACAGGGTCTCTATGCGTCAGAACTAACCCAGTGACACTCAACAACTCAAAATCTAACGTAGTGAGAGTATAAACTGTTGACAAAAATGTACATGTGAAAAAGTAGCAATATTAAACTGGAAAGTGTATAGATAAATCTCCAACCAAAGGAGAGAAGACACGTTTTTTGAAGTGAACGCTACACAGACACCAAAACTGGTCCTCGAGTGGATCATAAACGTTATCCCGACAGAATCCACAAGACTGCAATAATCTAGACTACTTTTGAGTAGTATCATAGTTCTGTATCATAAACCATGAAATACCATTGTTCACAAGTCCCCAGTGCTTAATATATAACCTAGCTAAGTGTCTATGTCCACAGACCTACAAAACATCACACAAAAGGAAAAAGAATATTTTTGATAAGATGACATTGCTTTTAGCTGCCATGATAGGTAACCAACTCATGCACAACAGAAAGTCGTGCCATCATCCACGGGGAGACCACTGTGCTTCAAAGGGTTTATCTCAGGGTACAAACTGCCATAAGCCTGTGCAGCCTCATAGCTCCGTTGAAACCTTCAATGACACACGAGTGGTGGGTCTATATGAGGTACAATGACTCACTTGCCACTGCTTTTCTTGCACTCAAAGCGACAAGTCGACCACTAAGCCACTATTGTGTAAGTGACATTCTTCTCAATAGTTGCTGTTATCATCAATCACAGTAACATCATCAATCACAATGAAGAATCAATGGATTCTTCTCCTGATAAGAAAAAGCCAAGTCTCTCTTCTTCCTCTCCTCACGTTCCTCTTACGATGGGTCTGTATTGATTTGCTTACTCTAGATCAACCCTAAGGTGCAATCATATCACATTGTACTCATCTATTTCACTTACTCATTATTTTTTCATTCAATGCCTATATCTTCCTATATCTTTCTTGCTTCTCCTGAATTCCATTTTTTAACATTTGCATGAAAACATGCTTGTACTCGTTTCAGCGTGAGCCATTCTCCTGTTACAAAAGTCCACTTTTTTCTTAGCATTGTTGTTGTTTGTTGTTGATTGCCGTAGAGTCAAGCACGACTCATAAACTCATAGCAACTCTGAGAACAAAAGACCTGATGCCTTTCGTTTCTGTAACTATTGTCATTTCTCAAGGCTCTTTTTGTTTCCAGAAACGTGTTGTTTATGAACGAGATTCCACTTCTGCTTCCAAACCTATCTTAAGCTGGGAGTTCCACCAAACACTGTCCGCCATGTCTAACCATTATGCCATTTGACATCCCAATGGCACAAGGTTCACCATCACAGCAACCCCAGATCACCTCAGTAGAGCATGTTGACAGAAGAGTGCAGTACTTCATAGAAGAATGTTTCTCTAAAATATAACCTACTTTTAAATACAAAAGCCATCCCAGAGGACTTGTTGATTCGAAACAAGAAGTTTAAATAAAAAAACAACCAATATAATATGTTGCTGTTGTTATGTGCCTGCAACTGATAAGAAGTTGGCATCCCGCCCCAACATTATTCCAGGCCTATTTGACTAAAGTAATTTAATATAAACCCCTAATTCTGTCTAAAAATAGTGGTTTCCTAAAGTCTACCGCAGTAGTATAATAAACAATAATATTCCAAATTTTAGTTTTTCTGTCCACTTAAGTATTCAAAATTTATACATACAGATTAATTATATGTGTATCTAATAATTCCACAATATCTCTTCTGTCTTTGAACAAATACAAGTAAAAACTAAATGTTTCTTAGAAACGGGAATGATCAGACGTATTCTCATTCCATTGGGCATGTCGTGAGATAGACCCTTTAAGTGATAGACTGACACAGTTATTCCAACAGTGGTGTCACACACCCACAACTGAGAGGTGGTGCAGGAGCAGTTAACATCTTATTCTGTTCAACAATGGAGTTGGTGAGGTGTGTATAGTTGACAACAATTATCAGTCTCAGCGTTGATGTTATTTAAAAATGTTAAGACTTCCCACCAAAGCAAATGAGAGTTTTCCTCAGTTGAAATTTGAACCCATCACCCACTCTATGAGAGGAATAAAGAGACAATCTGCTATGGAACAGACTTTACATTCTTGGAAAATCTCTAGAACTCATCTGCTCTATAATTCAGGGTTGCAATGGCTTTCAACTAACTTGAGAATAGTGAGTTTACTAGAGATTATCCATTTTAATCTTTCACATACTCTGAATTTCACTATTAAAATGAACCAAAGAAACTCCCAGTAAGTACTTAGCACTAACCAGATATCATACACATACATTAGATTGTGGTTGCTGTGAAGCTGAACACTGTGTCATTGATGTGTCAAATGCATTAATGGTTACCACGGCGGACAGTGTTTGGTGGAGCTCACCAATTAAATCAAGGTTGGAAGCAGGAATGGCATCCATTTCCAAAATAGCTTGCCTCTGCAAACCCTATGAATCTGGAGAAAGAATAAAAGTCACATAAGTGTTGAAGACTTTCATTCATAAGGTCGCCATGAGTCGCCTATGACTCGATGGCATTTAACAACAGCAACAACTCTATGATAATCAATTCTCTATCGAGGGGCAGGATCTCAGTCGGCTTAGTTCCTCACATTCTGCAATATGAATGATCTGGGGGATTCCCCTCCTTTTTTGGGTTTACGATTCGGTGAAGGATGGTTAAAAAATGACTTCATATGGTATAAAAACATGAACTTTACATTTTAAGTAAGTGATGGAAATTGTGTATTCCTTCCACAAAGGGCATAGCAAAATCTCAATACCTGGGGGTCACTGGTCATGAGAATAAAGGGGCTGACTGTGGGGAAACATGACGTGATGAATATCGACATGTTCATCAGCTGCGAAGTAGGGTCATAAAAAAATATAGCCAAATAAGCGTAAATAACAGAAGAGGCGGCATAAAAGGTTACAAAGGTGCCCACCAGAACAAGTACTCTTTGGGAGATTCTCATCTCAGAGGAAGATCTGTGGAAGAGTTTGTTCTTATAAATGTATTTGACCTGCTGCCTGTGTCTGTACAGGATGAAAACCATGGAGCTGCTGGCCCAAGACATGAGCCCAAGACATAAAATGTCATGAGAAGACATAAATGTTGTAAAGATTAGTAACATAATATTGTCATCATGTGGTAAAGAACAGTATCCCACATGCATTTTCCTTGTGATGGTTTTGTTGCTCATTTGAGCAGAGAAATAGATGGGATAAATGGCATTGACCATCAAGTGCAGGACCCAGGAGAGGACACTGAAGGACCTGATATAATTGGTGACTTGTGGATTAAGTGCTGCCCACCTGGAGTTCCTAGGACTGATCGTGACGACCTGGAAGACACTCAAGAGACAAGTGCTGTCAATGGACACCCCTCTGGCCATTCTAGGGACATATAAAACAAACTTGCACCCAAAGTCACTGAGAAAGTTTTTCATTCCTAAAGCTAGCATGGTCTGGGGGACTCCACTAAAGGAAATGAACAAGGAATTGGCTACGGTCAAGTGCATAAGAATGAAGTCTGTGGATCGTAACCTGCTTCCACGGATGTGTAAGGAGATATAGTGAACTAAGAGTGAGAAATTCCCCAGGATTCCAATGATCGTCTGAAATAGATGGATCATTGCCATTTTCACATCCAGAGAAGGGAATTCTGCCCTCATTCACGCTTTAGGTTCAAATTCACAAATAGAGGATTAGACTGGAAACAATTGGAGATCACATTGTTCATGGGGGGAAAAATATACATATTTCCATTCACTATTTCTTAATTCTAAGAATTGCTTTCTAAGTAAATTCTTTATATAGAAAATTCCACCATCTCCTTTCTGTTTATAACATTCACTATGTAGTTGATCACTGTCATGAAGGAATTTTTTTCTGTTTTTTCTTATTAATTTTAATGAAAGTTTACAGAGACTTTGGATTTCCATTCATTAACTGTTGCACTTTTCTCTCTGACCACCCCTCCCTCCCAGTTTGCTCTTATTTTTGAAAAGTAAAAGGGAAATTCTTCCGTTGTTATAAAATCCCTACCCTCAAGTGCACTCCACTATGCTGCCTTAATTCTGGACTCCTTTCATGGTAATAATACCTAATCATATATCCCTTTTAAACAGTTCTCCCCCTCATCTGTTTCAATACGGTATACATTATTATCCCATTTTTCTCAGTCTCCCCCCAACCCTGATGCCAGTCCCATTTTACAACAACAGTGGCACTCTGCAGTATTTGTCCTTTTCTGACTGAGATATTTCACTCAGTATCATGTCCTCCAGGCTCACACATTTTGTATAATATTTCACGAGTTCCTCCTATTTCAATGCAGCCTAGTATTCTAGTGTGTGAATATACCAGAGCTCCTCTATCCGTTCGTTTGTTGATGGGCTCTTAGGTTGTTTCCAACTCCTTGCGATTATGAGCAAAGCCACAATAAACATGAGTTTGCATATACCTGCTTGGGTGGCAGTTACAGTTTGTCAAGAAGGTTTTACATATCAGAAATTATTTAATATGCATGAGTCTATGTTTTAAAAGCTACTGTTACTCTCTTTTGTCAAAGAGAAATTAGCTACAAGGAGGGTAAGGCACTTATCAGGGTAAGAACTTGGGGAGCATCTTTGCAATGAATTTATATTTATCAGTCTGCTTTTCTATCCTAGCTCCCTCATTGTATTCTTTAAGTAACCTGAATTCCTCTTCTATTTTAAAGACATTGCCCGCTTAATTGTGATCTTTTGAAATTATTTCCAAAAGTTTACTCCATGAACCAGTCCCACTCACCGATTGGCAGTGTTAAAGCAACAAAAATTTAATTCACTTTGTCAATATATAGATATCCTGGATAATTCTTCCTAACTCAACCATTCAATGTACTCAATAAATATAAACATGGTAATGGAATCATCCTGTATCTTAAATCAGGATTAAAATACACAGCTATAAAAAAAAATACACTGCTATCCACCACCAAAATTTTACAAAACAATGCCATGATACAAATTACAGGCTAGACAGCATCATAATTGATAGAGAATCGGGAGTTAAAACAGTTAATCTTCAACATCGATCCAGTGGATATGCACGGTCATTTCATACAATGACGAGAAATAAAAATTAAGGTTTGATTGATAGAAGCAACCGGAAACACCAGAAGAATATTCAAAATAGTATTGGGAGGAATGGATAAATTGGTTTTACCAGATAAATTAGCCAGTGAATTTATTGGATTAAGTGCATAAATTGGATATACTGAATATATTTAAGTGAAAGAGCTGATAAGTTCCATGGAAATCTTTCTCAGCCAAAGAAAATGTAACAAGAAATATTTTACCTTTATTTGGTGACCTGGAATTTTCATATTTTCCCCTATCTTTAAAGTGTTCAAGTCTGAAAACAAATATTTATTTAAAAATTAATTCCTTATTCATATGTGACAGTGTATGTATACGTATTGACTTCTTTGAGTACATCAGACCCAAGTTATTATAAAATCATTTTATCTTAGAAAATGTTAACTACACTTTTTCCTAAGAATTTGATAACTATTAGTTCCAACATTCCCATTATTCCATGCATAGTGTGTTTCCAAAAATGACTCTAGTACTCTTAGGAAAAGTCTTTAGGGTTTCAATACACCATATTGAACACCAGACTAATATTTACATTTTAATATTGGAGCACCATATATTTAACAATGAGATGTCACTTAGACCCGTATAATACCAAGAATCGATATCTTTGTGGCTTTATACATTATGAACATTCCAAGATTGATATCAGATCTTACAACTCCATCTCCCTCAAATCTTAGCTCAGGCCTGGGAAATTGTGTTCCTTCCTCGGTAAACCTACCACTCCACAAGCTTCTACTTCAGAGAAATCTGTTTTCCAGACACTGTCACGCATGCAGCTCCTGATTTATGTCTTCCTTTTCTAGAACCTACCTTACAGTTGAAACAGAAAGTTCTCTATGGACTCTCAGCTGATGGCAGGGCAATGGCATCTGTGATGGTCACATCAGGCAAAAGAGGTGTGAACGGTCAGCAGGCAGACCCTGAAATATGGCTTAGAGACTGTGTGACCTCACCTCCCCACAGAACAGCAATTACCACCTCACCCACAGCAACCATGACAGTCCACCTCCAGGGAGCGGAGGAAAGTTCAGGAAAAGTTGACCACACTTTGTAATTCTGGGAACTCCAGTTTCTGGTGAGCATGTCCAAAGAGACCATTGGAGTAGCCTTGAGACTCTTCCTTTTCCATCATCCCTGGAGGCAGACAGGGCTGCCATGGAGGGAGCGGGAGAGGCTGAGGTGGGGGCCAGCAGGGACTGGCAGAGCAGAACAGGACATGCCTCTCACTGCATTCTCTGCCTCTCAGAAATGTTTTTTCTATGAGAACCTAATATTTTACCAGTCCTCAGCTGCATAAGAACAACTATCATTTCATGTTCTAATAGTAACAGTAAGATCACGATGTCAAAAATAGTATAAAATATTTTCCTCATTTATTTTTTAAATTTTCTTGTTATTATCATTAATTTTAATGAAGATTTACAGAGATTTTGGATTTCCATTCATTCATCGTTGCACTTTTCTCCCTGCCCACCCCTCTCAATATGTTATGTAGGAAATTTAATAAAAAGAAAATTTTCGACAAAAATACACTATCCTCGATGAAGATGACGCCGAAAGTGAAGAAGGAAGCCCCTGTCCCTCCCAAAACTAATGCAAACGCAAGGGCATGAAAGTCCGAGAAGGTGTCCTGAAGGGGCATCCACAGCCAAAAAAAAAAAAAAAGGAAGATCCGCACGTCACCCACCTTCCGGCGGCCTAAGATGCTGAGACTCCGAAGGCAGCCCAGATACCCCCAGAAGAGCGCCCCCAGGAGAAACAAGCTTGACCACTATGCCATCATCAAAATTCCCCTGACCACTGAGTCAGCCATGAAGAAGATAGAAGATAACAACACACTTGTGTTCATACTGGACGTCAAGGCCAACAAGTACCAAATTAAAGAAGCTCTGTGACATCGATGTGGCCAAGGTCAACACCTGGATCAGGCCTGATGGAGGGAAGAAGGCCTGTGTTCACTTGCTCCTGACTATGATGCTTTGGATGTTGCCAACAAAATTGGGATCACCTAAACGGAATCCACCTGGCTAATTCTAGATATATATTTTTCCTCACAAAAACAGCAACAACAACAACAAAAACCAAAACAACAAACCAACCCCCAAAACAAAACAAAAAAATCCCCACAAACGGCTATCTTCATATTCCTTTCTGAAGAAATTGTTAGCTATCTGACAAGACTGTAGAATGAATGGCAGTCCCCCCTCAGTCAGAGGTAAATTGTTTCCTAGGTGTTGTAAACAGTGAATAGCCTAGTTTGGTCTTCCTTGCCTGAAGCAAAGAAGTGAGTCCACTGGAAAACAACAGGAAGATTAACCATCAATAGATCCCTAGTTCTGTGCTGCTGAGAATTCATCCCAGTGGGGGCTGAGGCCTTGTTAGTATATTTGCTTTAGAGGGAAGGCGAGGACACAGAAATGAAGATATAAACAAGTACAATTGTCTAGGAAGAGAACAGGGCCATTTCTGTTCCAGTAGAGAAGCGAGGGAAAGTCCTTCTCCATGATGCTGTGGTTGTTAATGGGCCATAAAATCGGACCAGGCTCATAGCTGACCCTCCAGGAGATTGTGAGAGACTGTGACTTCATGTAATAGAATTGTCCCTCTTTCTTCCTCCATTGGGCATGTCATGAAGTAGACCCTTTCAGTGATAGACTGACAGAGTGATTCCAACAGTGGTGTCACACACCCAAAACTGTGAGGTGGTGTGGAGCAGTTAACATCTTGTTCTGTTCAACAAGAGAGTTGGTGAGGTGTGTATAGTTGCCAACAATTATCAGTCTCAGTGTTGATGTTATTGAAAAACGTTAAGACTTCCCACCAAAGCAAATGACAGTTTTTCTTAGTTGAAATTTGAACCCATCACCCACTCTATGAGAGGAATAAAGAAACAATCTCCTAGGGAACAGACTTTACATTCTTGGAAAATCTCTAGATCTCTTCTGCTCTATAATTCAGGGTTGCAATGGCTTTCAACTAACTTGAGAATAGTGAGTTTACTAGAGATTATCCATTTTAATCTTTCACATACTCTGAATTTCACTATTAAAATGAACCAAAGAAACTCCCAGTAAGTATTTAGCACTAACCAGGTATCATACACATACATTAGATTGTGGTTGCTGTGAAGCTGAACACTGTGTCACTGATGTGTCAAATGCATTAATGGTTACCACGGCGGACCGTGTTTGGTGGAGCTCACCAATTAAATCAAGGTTGGAAGCAGGAGTGGCATCCATTTCCAAAATAGCTTGCCTCTGGAAACCCTATGAATTTGGAGAAAGGATAAAAGGCACATGTCCAACAAGTTCAGGTGACCTGCTTCAATGAGTTAGAGATCTATATCCATCCTGATGGAATCATCCCAGAGCTGACTTTCCTCAGAGATCACACCAATGCACAGTTCAGATCCTTGGCTGACTTAACAGCAGTGGACATCCCAACCCGGAAAAACCGTTTTGAGATTGTCTACAACCTGCTGTCTCTGAGTTTCAACCCTCGGATCCGTGTGAAGACCTATACAGATGAGCTGCCACCCATTGAGTCTACTGTCCCTGTGTACAAGGCAGCCAACTGGTATGAGAGAGAGATCTGGGACATGTTCGGAGTCTTCTTTGCTAATCACCCTGACTTAAGAAGGATCCTGACAGACTATGGCTTTGAGGGACATCCATTCCGGAAGGACTTCCCCTTGTCTGGCTACGTTGACCTTCGCTATGATGATGAGGTGAAGCGGGTGGTGGCTGAGCCGGTGGAGTTGGCCAAGGAGTTCCGCAAATTTGACCTCAACAGCCCCTGGGAGGCTTTCCCTGCCTATCGCCAGCTCCCTGAGAGTCCCAAGCTTGAGGCTGGGGACAAAAAGCCTGAAACCAAGTAGCTCCATGGAAGACACGTGGGCGTGTAGATACTCAGAAGCGCCTTACCTATAATTAAGTGTTCGTGTAAATAAAGTCCTTCTTAGACCAAAAAAAAAAAAAAAGTCACATAAGTGTTGAAGACTTTCATTCATAAGGTCGCTATGAGTGGCCTATGACTCGACGGCACTTAACAACAACAACAACAACTCTATGATAATCTATTCTCTATCGAGGGGCAGGATCTCAGTCTGCTTAGTTCCTCACATTCTGCAATATGAATGATCTGGGGGATTCCCTCCCTCCCCTTTTTTTTTTGGTTTAAGATTCGGTGAAGGATGGTTAAAAAGTGACTTCATATGGTGTAAAAACATGAACTTTACATTTTAAGTAAGTGATGGAAATTGTGTATTCCTTCCACAAAGGGCATAGCAAAATCTCAAAACCTGGGGGTCACTGGTCATGAGAATAAAGGGGCTGACTGTGGGGAAACATGATGTGATGAATATAGACATGTTCATCAGCTGCGAACTAGGGTCATAATTAAAAAGAGCCAAATAAGCATAAGTAACAGAAGAGATGGCATAAAAGGTTACAAAGGTGCCCACCAGAACAAGTACTCTTCGGGAGATTCTAATCTCAGGGGAGGATCTGTGGAAGAGTTTGTTCTTATAAATGTATTTGACCTGCTGCCTGTGTCTGTACAGGATGAAAACCATGGAGCTGCTGGCCCAAGACATGAGCCCCAGACAGAAAACATCATGGGAAGGCACAAAAGCTGTATAGATTATTAATACAGTATTGTCATCAAGTGGAAAATAACAGTATCCCACATTCGTTTTCTTTGTGATGGTTTTGTTGCTCATTTGAACAGCGAAATAGATGGGATAAATGGCATTGACCATCATGTGTAGGACCCAGGAGAGGACACTGAAAGACCCAACATAATTGATGACTTGTGGTTTAAGTGCTGCCCACCTGGAGTTCCTAGCGCTGATCGTGATGACCTGGAAGACACTCAAGAGGCAGGTGCTGTCCATGGACACCCCTCTGGCCACTCTAGGAACATATAAAACAAACTTGCACCCAAAGTCACTGAGAAAATCTTTCATTCCTAAAGCTAGCATGGTGTGGGGGACTCCACTAAAGGAAATAAACATGGAATTGGCTACGGTCAAGTGCAAAAGAATGAAGTCTGTGGATCGTAACCTGCATCCGCGGATGTGTAAGGAGATATAGTGAATCGAGAGTGAGAAATTCCCCAGGATTCCAATGATCGTCTGAAATAGATGGATCATTGCCATTTTCAGATCCAGCGAAGGGAATTCTGCCATTATTCATGCTTTAGGTTCAAATTCACAAATCGAGGATTTGACTGGAAACAATCGGAGATGAAATTTTTCATGTAAATATATACATATTCCCATTCGCTATTTCTTAATGCCAAGAATTTCTTTCTAAGTAAGTTGTTTATATGGAAAAAGCCCACCATCTACTTTCTAGTTGTAACATTCACTATGTATTTGGTCACTGTCATGAATATTTTTCTTTTTCTCTATCTTTCCCCCCTTTTATTCTTATTTATTATTAATTTTAATGTAAATTTACAGACTTTGGATTTCCATTCCTTCATTGTTGCACTTTTCTCCATACCCACGACTCCCCCACCAGTTCGCTGTTCTGTTTGAAAAGTAAAAACGATCTATGATTATGGTTGTGGCAGGAGTCCAGAATGAAGGTTTCATAGTGGAGTGTACTCAGGGCGAGGGGATTGTATAACAATGAAGGACTTTTTCCTTTTCTTTTCAAACAGAAGAGCGAACTGGGTGTGGGGAGGGGAGAAAATGCAACAATGAATGAATGGAAATCCAAAATCTCTGTAAAATGTTCATTAAAATTAATAAAATAAAATTTAAAAAGCGCTTCAATCTTAATCTTTTCACAAAAATATAATTTCTGATGTCAGAGTAATTTTAAATGAAAGTAGAATTTCAAAAAGATGTTCACCTGTGTTGTATTGGCTATGTCACGGCCTTCAACTGTGTGAGTCACAAGAAATGAGAATTTTAGAATACTTTGCTGAGCTCACATGGAACCGGTACATAGACCAAGTGACAGTCATTTGAAGAGACAAGGGATTATCATATGGTTTAAAATCAGAGAAAGTGTAGGTCAAAGTTCTATCCTGTCACCACAGACAGTTATTCAGTCTATATGCTAAGCAAACAATTGAAAAAAACTGGACTTTATGAAGAAGGGCATGGCTTCAGGACTGGAGGATGACTCATTAACAATCTGTAATATACAGATGACACAACATTGTTTGCTGAAAGAAAAGAAAAATTAAAGCATTTGCTGAGGATGAAACAAGAAAAGTAAAAGAAAACTTCTTTCATTGTTATACAATCCCTCCCCCCACCTCCCCCCCAAGCCCACTCCACTATGCAGCCTTTGTTCTGTACCTCTGTCATGACAATAATACCTAATCATATATCCCATTTTAACAGTTTTCTCCCTCATCTGTTTCAATGCAGTATACATCATTTATCCCATCTTTCTCAGTCTCCCCCCAGCCCTTATGTCAGTACCATTTAACAACAGTGGCACTATGCAGTATTTGTCCTTTTGTGACTGAGATATTTCACTCAGCATAATGTCCTCTAGGGTCACCCATTTTGTATAATATTTCATGAGTTCCTTGTTTTTCAATGCAGCATAGTATTCTACTGTGTGAACATACCAGAGCTTCTCTATCCATTCAATGATGGGCACTTGGGTTGTTTCCAACTCCTTGTTACTGTGAACAAAGCCACAATAAACATGAGTTTGCATTTATCTCCTTGGGTGGCAGTTATGGTTTGTCATGAAGATTTTACATATAAGAAATAATTTAATATACACGATTCCATGTTTTAAAAGCTACTGTTACTCTCCTTTGTTAAAGAGAATTTAGCTACAAGAAGTGTAAGGCCCTTATCAGGGTTTAAACTTGGGTAGCATGCTTGCAATGAATTCTTATTTATTAGTCTGCTTTTCTACCATAGCGCCTTCATTGTATTATTTAAAGAATCCAAATTCCTCTTCTACTGTATATACACTGCATGCTTAATTGTGATTTATTTCAATTGTTTCCTAAAAATTTAATCAGTGAACCAATATCACTTAGGCATCAGCAGTGTTTACGCATCAAAAATGTAATTTATTTTATCAACATGTAGATATCCTGAATAATTTTTCCTACCCGAGCTGTATTTATTCAGTAAGTATAAACACAGTAATGAAATCATCCTGCATTTTAAATCAGGATAAAATACATTGCTTTCCACCACCAGAATTTTACAAAACGATGCCGTAATACAAATTACATACTGGTTAGCATCATAATTTATAAAGAATAAGGAGTTAAACGATTTAATCCTCGACATTGATCCTGTGAACATGCACGGTCATTTCTCACAATGACAAGAAACCCCAATTAAGGTTTGTTTAATAAAAACTACTGAAACATCAGACAAATATTCAAAACAGAATTGCATGAACGGGCAAATGGGATTTATTGGGTAAGTAGATTCACCAATGGATTTATTGGATCAAATGGGTAAATTAGATACATTGAATACATTTAAGTGAGAGAGCTGATAAATAACGTGGAAATATTTCTAAGCCAAAGAAAATGCAGCAATAAATATTTCACCTTTATTTGGTGACCCGGAGTTTTCCTATTTCCCTGTAGCTTTCTAAAGTGTTCAAGTATGAAAACAGATATTCTTTAATAAGTCTTTTACTTATTCATATATAACAGTGTATGTGTATGTACTGACTTCTTTGAAAACATCAGACCCAAGTTATGGTCCAATAATTTTATCTTAGCAAATGTTAACTATTTTTTTCCTCTAAGAATTCCATAATTGTATTCATGCCAAAATCCCATTATTCCATGCATAGTGCATTTCCAAAAATGACTCTTGTACTCTTAAGAAAAGTCTTTAGGGTTTCAATACACCATATTGAAAACTCGATTAATGTTGATATTTTAATATTGGAGCACAATATAATTAAGAATGAGCTGCCACTTAGACCCAATATGAAGACTCAATTTCTCTGTGGCTTTCATAAATTATGAACGTTAAAAGATTGGTATCATGTCTCACAACTTCCACCAAATATCAACTCAGGTATCAGAAATTGTATCTCTTCCTACATAAACCTACCACTCAACAGGTTTCTATGTCAGAGAAATCTGTTTTTCAGACATCTTCACTCGTGCAGCTCCTGATTCATCTCTTCCTTTTTGAGAACGTACCTTGCAGTTGAAATAGAAAGTTCTCTCCTGACTCTCAGCTGATGTCAGGGCAGTGGCAAAAGAGGTGTGAACGGTCAGCAGGCAGACCCTGAAATATGG
>NW_006399958.1:3503745-3507715 GCF_000299155.1 Elephantulus edwardii
TTATCAGTCCTCAGCCGCATAAGAGCAATTACCATTTCACGTTCTAATAGTAACAGAACGATCATGATATCAATAATAGTATAAAATATTTTCCTCATTTATTTAATTTTTTACTATTATCATTAATTTTAATGAAAATTTACAGAGATTTTGGATTTCCATTCATTCATCGTTGTACTTTTCTCCCTGTCTACCCCTCTCAATATAAGTTATGTAGGAAACTCAATGAAATGAAAATTTTCTACAAATATACACTATCCTCATATTCCTTTCTGAAGAAATGGGTAGCTCTCTAACAAACCTACCAAATGAATAGCAGTCCTCCCTCAGTCAGAGGTAAATTGTTGTCTCTGAGCTATAAATAGTGAATAGTCTAGTTTGGTCTTCCTTGCCTGAAGCAAAGAAGTGAACCCACTGGAAAACAATAGAAAGATTAACCTTCAATAGATCCCTAGTTCTGTCCTGCTGAGAATTCATCCCAGTGGGGGCTGAGGCCTTGTTAGTATATTTGCTTTAGAGGGAAGGTGAGGACACAGAAATGAAGATACAAACAAGTACAGTTCTGTAGGAAGAGTTGAAGGCCATTTCTGCTCCAGTAGAGAAGCGAGGGAAAGCCCTTCTCCATGATGTTGTGGTTGTTAACTGGCCATAAAATCGGACCAGGCTCATAGCTGACCCTCCAGGAGATTTTGAGAGACTGTAAATTCCATGGAATGGATTTGCCCTTCTTAGTTTCATCTGGCAGCTGGAGGATTTGAATCACGTGTCTTTGGGTTGACCCACAAATCCTCACTCCCTAGGCCACCAGAGCTCCCTACTCCAAGAAGAGTGAGCCTGAATGTAGTAAGTGGTTCAAGTCCGTTGTACTTGATGTCACTCTTCTTCCTAAAAGACTAGACTGTTTGGTGGAGTGGTCGGGAGTGGGGTGAGAGGGTAGAGGAACAGCCTTTACTGCAAGAGTCAGGGCTGAGGTGAGGCACTCTGCCTAATGCTGTCCATGACCTGGTTCTGATGACTCTCACATTTTATTAATTGTGAGATTCTGCCTCTCTTACTCCATTGGTGTTTGTTGTGACCTTTCCTGCACTCCAGCCCTCCTCAGTTCTATCTGATTCAGACCCTGAATTGTTTCTGACACTAGATCTTCATGTGGTTTTTTTTTTAACTTCATGTATTAGAACTGTTTGCTAAACTCTTGTAAGACCTAGGCTACTTTCTAAAGAAATAGAAAATATGAACAGAAAAAAAGCAACAGTCAAAACTTAACAAAATACTTTGTCACCACAGGAGCACCAGGTTCACAAAATACAAGAGCAAGCACTTTGCCTTTGAGTCAATTCCAACTCATGATCACCTCGTCCAATACCTGGAGTCAAACTCGGTCTCCTGGACTCTGATATTTAGAAAACTAGATTCTCAGGACCATCTTTGTGATGCCTGGTTGTGTTCAAACCTCCAGACTCAGATTAGGAGTGAAGGCAAAACATTGTGACATCTAGAATTCCTTAATACTAACATATGTCAATTGGGAAAAGAAATTACATCGTTATGTATCAGATTTTGTCCACGTTTTGTGCTGATGTAATAGAAAAGTGTTAGGATTTTCTTGGATGGCGAACAATGAATTGAAGGACCATAAGATGACATGTAAGTTACAATCTTCTATAACTGTAGTTAGTAAGTTTCATATGAACATTAATTAGCATTGTGGGAGTCTCACTTTTCTTATATTAAGCCACAGTGTATTATGATCTGCACAGTCAATAACTTTTGCATCGTTGATAAAACACAAATAGTCTGATATATTGTGACTTTTTTCCATGGATATCCAGTCTTTCACTGGGCTCTGATATGTGAGTGGTTTTAGTCCATGAGCCTAACCTTGGACAGGTCAACCCAGAAATAAAGGATAATATTGTTACTATAGCTTCAAAATACTTTAAAGTCTAAGTCATCTATTCTCAAAGAGGGTATTTTTCCTTGTAATAGCCTTTTTGTTATCCTTGGTGGTATAATGGGTACCATGTGGAGTGCTTACTGAAAGCCAGTGGTTCAAATCCATGAGTCTCTATATTCAAGTAAAATGAATACTCTTCTTATATGAAGGTTCACAGCCTAGAAAAATGATGAAGAGTTACTCTGAGTCAGAGCTGAGCCAAGGGCAGTGGGCATCCTCTCTGGTAACATACTCTTATGCTACTTCAGGCTGTTCTCAAGGAAGTTCTGGGTTATACAACTCTGAGATTCCTGCTTTCATTTTAGGCAGAAATAATTTCTTATCTATCCCCACTGTCCCTCTCCAAGGACCGGTCTCTCCTCACTACATGTCCGAAGTAAGTTAGAAGGAGCCTCAGAATCCTTGCCTCCAAGGAGCCACCCGGTTTAACCCTCTCCAGGACAAATCTATTTGTTTTCCTAGCAGTCCATGGTATTCTCAGTACTCTTCTTCAGCACCACAGCTCAAAGGCATCAGTTCTCCTTCTATCCTCCTTGGTCATTGTCCAACTCTCTGATGCATAACAGGTGATTGCGAAGACTATGGGACATCATGCTTGGGAGGGTAGAGGGACGGCGCAGGAGAGGAAGGCCCTCTATGAGGTGGATTGATTCAGTGACTGGGATAATGGGGATGGGAGTATCAGAGACAGTGCGATTGGCACAGGACAGAGCGGAGTTTAGGGCTGTTGTACATAGGGTCGCTATGAGTCGCAGGCGACTCGACGGCACATAACAACAACAACAACAACAACAACATCCCCACTGTGGCGAAGAACCGTTAAAATGGTTTTGTTTTCTTGATTTTGTCTTCAACCAAGGGAGCTAATGTGTCTCTCTTGGAGCAAGGGAAACCAGAGTGCTGCTTCAAGGCAAGGAGGAGAAAACTCCACCTCATATACACTGGATGTCTTCTAAGGAGGGGCCCATCTTTAGAAAGGGACACCACACTTGACAAGGTGGGAGGCCAGCATTGGAGGGAAGACCCTCCCGTGATGGGTCCACACCGTGACTGTAACAATGGGCTCAAGCGTGTCAGAGACGGTAAGGACGGCGCAGGGTAGGGCGAGGTTCAGAGCTAATGTTTGTGGGATTGTCCTGAGTCATAGTCAAAGTGTAGGCACAAAATAACAATTATAGGCACGGACATGGATCTATCCATGAGCAAAGTGGAAGTCTGGGATGGAGAGAAGATAAAGGAAGGAGTCAACACTCTGCCCTCGTCTGGATGCCTCGTCCTAATGCTCACTCCCCTGCTCTCTGGCTGTTCTTTCTTCCCTTACAGTCTGTGAAAGGAAATGCTCTATTTACAGATTAAACTGGCTTCATGGGCTCTTCCCTCTTAGATAGAAAGAGATGATACTGACATTGACCTCTGATGGCCTTGGGGTAAGGCGGTGTACTGCAATCCCAGGGACACATGGTTGGAAACCACCAGAAGCTCAGTGAAGGGATGGGCAATCTCGTCTCTTGAGATTTACTGAATCTGAAAAACCCACTGGAGGAGTAACCCTGAGCTGATTATGACACGATGGCACAAACAACAACCACAAAATGACTTAAATTGAAGAAACAGAACACTGCTTAGTATTGTTGTAGCAATTACCAGTGAAGGTAAAAAATGGCAGCTTAATAATTATCTATACATCCATATAGAGCTCTAATGGCCTAGTGGCAAGACCCTGTGCTGCAATTCCAAAGGACCGGGGTTCGAGTCAATCAGCTGCCCTGCATGAGAAGTACGGGCAATCTTCTCACCTGTGACTGTCTCCAAAAACCCACTGGAAGGTCAGCTTTGGGTCGGGCAACAACATTGCCTTCGAGTTGAGCACGACTCACAGAGACACTATAAACAAAAGGCTTGAAACTCCTCTAAAACTATCGACATTTATCATAGTTCATGGAGTTTCTGGACGCATGATATTTAGGAAGTGGATACCACTCACAGAGACTAAGTTAAAATCCTTACAAATTG
>NW_006399958.1:3508060-3539847 GCF_000299155.1 Elephantulus edwardii
TAACAATGAGGATGGTGGGACTGTGTGTCATACCCTGTGGACATGCTATCAAGCGGGAGCAATCCTAGAGGAAGGACATGATGCTTGATAAAGAAGAGAGTCAGAAGGGAATAAAGGGAAGATCTTCCGTGAGAATGATGGGCACAGTGGCTTCTGCAACAATGAAGTCAAATAGCTGTGGGTCTAAGAATGGAGCAGGACAGGCAGGGTTTCACTCTGTTGTACACAGTGTTGCTAGGAATTGGAGCTGATGCAACAGATCTAACGACAGTGACATTTAACATTGACTCGTGTGTTTCAGTGAGTGTTTTAGAATTTCTACATAACAATGATGAAGTAAGTAGTGATTTGTTCTACCATTTTCTATTATTAAGTATTTTATTCCTGTGGAAGTTCTTTGCTTGTATGTGTGAAGAGGAGACAAGGCCGTTCTTCCCTCTCTACTTCTTCCCTCCATCATTGACTTTCTTTAACCCCACGGTGATTTTGTAGACAGAGGTCTTAGTGTCTTAGTATTTATGGAAGAGGGGGGGAAAAGATTTCATAAGGGTGTTAATTGGTCAAACACACATTTATTAATTAATAATTTAGGAGGGTAGAAATGGAAGCTCAGTGTACTGTCTCTAGAGAAAAAGTCACTACTGGGGAAGGTCCTCGTCTCTTCCAGCTTCTTGTTCTCTCTTCCATAGTGCCCGTGACATCAGTCTTCCTCCATGGTCAATCCTTTCTTCTGTGTCTTACGTGTTCTTCTTATATCCCAGAAGTGATTGACTCATTGCACAATTCTCAGTTCTTAAACTTCAGTTAGTTAAACAGACAACCTTATTTGTAAATGGAGATTACACACATATGTCGAGTTTAGGATTAAAATTCAAACTATGGTGGAACACAATTCAATCCATAATTTGAAGTGAAGGTACCTGTGCTTCCATTCAATGGAATGAACTCAGCAAGAATTGCTTTGAATCCCTCACATGACTTGTATAATAAATAAAGTAACAACAAAAATAGACAAAAGTCATCATCCTAAATAAGGAATCCCTGTAATGAAATGAGGTATCGTTTGGACGCTGTCCTAAAGGTCCACAGTGGGAACCCACCAGCCAGGCCTGAAGAGAAAAGACTCGGGATCAGGTGCCATTAGGATGGCGGCCCAGACAGCCCAAGGGTGGTTGTGTCCTCTCCTACAGGGTCTCTATGCGTCAGAACTGACCCAGTGACACTCAACAACTCATATCCTTACATGACAAGAATGTAAACTGTTTACAAAAATGCATCTCTGAAAAAAAAGTAACACAGTTAACGTGAATAATGTATATATCTACCTGTCCCCAATAGAGAGAACACACATTTTTGAAGTGAATGCTACACAGACACAAAAATGCGTCCTAGAGTGGATCAGAAACGTTATCCCGACAGAATGCACAAGACTGCAATCCTCTTGTAGTTGTTGTTATGTGACATCGAGTTGCGTGCGACTCATAGTGACCTTATGTACAAGAGCTCTAAACACTGTTCCATCCTGTGCCAATCTCGCCGTCTCAAACACACTCATTCCCACCACTCCACTCACAGAATTGATCCATCATCGAGGGCCTTCGTCTCCTGCGCCGTCCCTCCACTCTCCCAAACATGATGTCCCTCTCCAAGGGCCAGTCCCTCCTTGCAACATGCCCAAAGTATGTCAGACGAAGCTTCAGAATCCTTGACTCCAAGGAACACTCCGGCTTCACCCTCGCCAGGATAAACCTGTTTGTTCTGCAATCATCTAGTCTATGTTTTGTTAATAAAATAATTTTGTATTATAAACCCTAAAACTTGGAAGCAAGAGTGCATCCACTTCCATAAACAGCTTGCCTCCGGAAACCCTATGAACCTGGAGAAACGATGAAAGTCACGCAATTGTCAAGGACTTTCATTCAGAGGGTCGCTGTGAGTCACCTGCGACTCAAAGACACTTAACAACATAGAAAGAGACCAGTTGGCCTAGCAGACTGAAAATGATGCTACCAAGCAAACAGTGAATGACTCTAATCCGCAGCCCTAAGGCCTGTTGTTCATTGTTTTTGGTGAAACATTCTTCTAGGTCGTATAGCCCTAGTGTGTCCACTTGCTGTACAGAGGCAACTTGTGGTCGCTGTGAAGCTGAACACTATGACACTGATGTGTCAAATGTGTTAATGGTCACCCATCGTAGTCAGTGTTTGGTGAAGCTCCCCGATTAAAACAAGCTTGGAACTGTGGCATTTGGACAAGAACAAACTGGGAGGATGGTAGAGAGAATAGTGCAACAATGAATGAGTGGAAGCCCAAAATCTCTGTAAATGTTTATGAAAATTAATAAAATATAATTAAAAAAATAAAATAAAATATAAAAAAAAAATAAAACAAGCTTGGAATCAGGAGTGGCATCCACTTCTGTAATAGCTTGCCTCTGGAAACCCTATGAACCTCGAGAAAGGATGAAAGTCACCCAATTGTTCAGGACTTTTGTTCATAGGGGCGCTATGAATCAACTACGACTTGACGGCACTTAACAACAACAACAACAGCAACAAACCCTAACACACCTTTGCTGACAACTCTCCAACGCTCAATAAATAAACTAGCTTAAGTGCCAATATCCACAGACCTACAAATCCATGACAAGAAAAAATTTGTTGGTTTTCTTTTTTTTACTGCATGGTACTGTTTTGAGTTGCCATGATTGGTTCCCAACTCAAGCACAACAGAAAGTATCGCCACCATCCATAGCGAGACCACTGTGCTCCATAGGGTTTGTCTCAGAGTCCAAACTGTCGTAAGCCCGTGTAGCATCATAGCTCCATGGAAACCTTTAACGACACACATGTGCTGGGCCTATACCATGTATGTGGACCCAGTTGCAACTGTTTTCTTCCATGCAACATGACAAGTCTACCATTAAGCCATCACTGTGTAAGCGGTATTCTTCTCATTAGCTGCTATTTTTATCAAGTACAGTAGAATCGTCAGCTTAACACAAGAGTGTCATCGATCACAATGAAAAAAAAATCTTTGGTTTCTTTTCACGATAAGAAAAAGCCAAGTCTCTCTTCCTTCCCTCACATTCTTCTTACCATGTGTCTGCATGGATTTGCCAACTCTAGATCATCCCTAAGGTGGGTGGAATCAGATCATATTTGTACTCATCTATTTTACTCCATTTTTGCATAAACATTCTTTTAAAATTTTTAAAATTTTATTAGTTTTTGTGCGTGTACTGTCAAATAGGATCTGACTGGTACAGGAGGAGATTGCCCCTCCTTCTCCAGCAGAGTGTCTGGTGGATTCGAACCACGTTCATCTGGGATAGCAGTGCAGCTTCTTGTCACCAGGCCACCAAAGCTCCCCTCAATGCATATATATTCTTATGCCTCTCTTCGTTCTCTTGAATTTCATTTTTTGACATTTACATGAAAACACTTTCCTGTGCTCGCTTCTGCATGAGCATTCATTCTCATGTTACAAAAGTCCATTATTTTTCTCAGCATCGAAGGAACAAAATTCAAACTTGGCATCCAGATACTTTAATAAAATAAAATTAGTGTCATTTCCACCAAAATTACTGCAGGCCTATTTCACGAAAGTTGTTTGACACGTATATTACTTCTGTCTAAGATAATGATTTTCCAAAAGTCTATCCCAGATACTATTCTAGATTATAACATGGACTCCAGATATTTATATATTTTAAGTGTTAGTAAACATATACATCTAGATTAAAAATATGGGTATTTAATAATTTCACATGATTTCAAAAATTGTGGAACAAATAAAACTAAAAGTTTCCTTAGAAACAGGAATGATCAGACTTATTCTCATTCCATGGGGCCTGGCATCAGGTAGATCCTCCAAGTCATGGACTGATACAATCATTACAACAATGATGTAACACAACAACAGCTGCGAGTTGGTGCAGGAGCAGATAACATCTTGTTCAACATAGAGTTGTTAATCTGTAGCTACTTGGCAGCAATTACCAATGACAGCTTAAATATTACTTAACAACTTTTAAGACTTCCCATCTAAGCAAAGGACAATTATTCTTAGTTGAAATGTGAACCCATCACCCACTCCATGAGAGAAACAGGGAGAAAATCAACTTTGGGAGTGACATACATTTTTGGAAAATCTATGGATGTTGTGCGCTATAATTCATGGTTGCAATGGCTCTCGAGTAACTTGATAATAACGAGTTTACAAGAGTTTACCTATGTTATTCTTTTACACACATTGAACTTCACTATTAAAATGAACAAAATAAACCTTCTATAAATACTTAGCATTATATAGATATAAGATTTCATTTTACTACTCTATGATTATTTATTGTCTATCATGGGGCAGACTCTCAGTTGGGCTAGTCCCTCACACTCTGCAGTAAGAATGATCTGGGGGATTTCTTTCTTTCTTTCTTTTTTAGGTTTAAGATATAGTGAAAGATGGTTTAAGCAATGACTTCCTATGGTATAAAAACATGAACTTTCTATTTTAAATCGGAGATGAAAATTCCTTTCACAATAGACATAACAAAATCTTAACACATGGGACTTACTGGTCATGAGAATAAAGGGGCTGATTGTAGGGAAACATGAACTGATGAATGAAGACACATTCACCAGCCACCGCCTGGGGTCATAATAAAAAAGAGCTAAATAAGCATTAATAACAGAAGAGATGGTATAAAAGGTTACAAAAGTGCCCACCAGAACAAGTACTCTTTGGGAGATTCTCATCTCAGGGGAGGATCTGTGGAAGAGTTTGTTCTCATAAATGTATTTGACCTGCTGCCTATGTCTGTACAGAATGAAAACCATGGAGCCGCTGGCCCAACACATGAGCCCCAGACAGAAAACATCATGGGAAGACACAAATACCGTATAGATTAGTAATGTAATATTGTCATCACGTGGAAAAGAACAGTATCCCAAATTCCTTTTCCTTGTGATAGTTCTGTTGCTCCTTTGGACAGACACATAGATGGGATAAATGCTGTTGACCATCAAGTGTAGGACCCAGGAGAGGACAATGAAGGGTCCAATATAATTGATGGCTTGTGGTTTAAGTGCTGCCCACCTGGAGTTCCGAGGGCTGATAGTGACGACCTGGAAGACACTCAAGAGACCAGTGCTGCCAATGGACATACCTCTGGTCACTCTAAGAACATAGAAAACAAATCTACACCCTAAGTCATTGAGAAAATCTTTCCTTCCAAAAGCTACCATGGTGTGGGGGACTCCACTAAAGAAAATGAACAAGGAATTGGCTACAGTCAAGTGCATAAGAATGAATTCCGTGGATCGTAACCTACTTCCACGGATGTGTAAGCAGATATAGCGAATTAAGAGTAAGAAATTCCCCAGGATTCCAATGATTATCTGAATTATGAGAATCAGTGCTATTTTTAGATCTAGAGAAGAGAATTTAGTCATTATTCATTGTTTTCCATTCCAATTCACAAGTAGAGGACTTGACATGGAAACAACTGGAGATCACATTGTTCATGGAAATAGAAGTTCAAATATTTCCATTATTATGATTTAATTCTAAGAACTGAATTCTAAGTACATTTTTTATTTAGTAAATCCGAGCACCTTCTTTCTATTTGTAGCACTCATCACGTATAAGGTCACTGTTATGAAGGCTTCGTCTACGGGGAATGATTCACTATGTATGATTCTGTTTTAAAAACTATTGTTTGAAAAAAATGTAAAAAAAACCCAACAAACCCCAAACCAAACTATTGTTAGTTTCCTTAATCAGAGACAATTTAGCTACAAGAAGAAAAAGGCACTTATCTGAAATAAGGACAAGCAGAATTTGACCTTGACTAGTACACTTGTGTTTATTACTCTGTTCCTCTAACATAGCTCCCTCACTGTGATGTTGAAATAACCCTAATTTTTCTTCTATTCAAATACATTTCATGGTTAATTGTAGTCTTTCCCATTTTCCCCCAAAGAATGTATTCCATGTACTAATATCACCTAGGGGTCAGCAGTGTTAAAGCATCAAAAATTTAATCCATTTTAGCAAATTGAGGATATCCTGAATCATTTTTTGTAACTGAGCTGTTTCTTTAATAATATAAACACGGTAATCGAATCATTCTCTGTTTTACACTAGGGTGAGACTACCATGCTGTCCACCAACAAAATGTTACTAAATTATGCTGTGATACAAATTACAGGCAGTACAACATCACAATTGATAAAAGGATTAGGAGTTAGAAGAGTGAATCCTCACACTGACCTGTGTGATTTGTCAAAATGAAAAGAACCCATATTGAAAATTTCTTTTATAAAAGGATACTGAATCATCAGACATATATTAAAAATAGGGTTGGGAAGAATGGAATCCTCTATATTGGGTAAATTTAAATGAATGAGCTGATAAATAATATGGAAATATTTTAAGCCAGAGAAAATGTAACAATAAATATTTTCTCTTTCTTTGATGGCCTGAAGTCTTAATATTTTCCTCTAGCTGTCGAAAAGTATTCTAGTATGAAAACAATTTTTCTTTTAAACAGTCTTCTTTATTCACACATATCAGTGTTTGTACATGTATGGCTTCTTTAAGCACATTTTGCCCAAGTTATGCATAAAAAATTCTACCTTAGCAAACTTGAAATATTTTTTTCCTGAGAATTTCATGAGTCTATTAATTCCAACATTTCCATTAATACATGCATAACCCATTTCCAAAAAGCACTATCGTAGTCTTAAAAAAATCAGTATCATTTTAATACACTTTAGTGAACACAAGACAAACATTTAAATTACGAGATTGGAACACCATAAAATTAAAAATTGGATATCACTTGGACCCAATACCATGAATACATTTTTTTCTGGTTTTCATAAATTATGAACATTCAAAGATTGGCTGGTTTTCATAAATTATGAACATTCAAAGATTGGTATCATAACTCACAATTCCATCTTCTTCCAAATTTCAGCTCCGGTCTTGGGAATTGTGTCTCTTCCTACACAAACCTACAACTCAACAAGTTTCTATTTCAGAGGAATATGTTTTCCAGACATTTCACTCGTGCAGCTCCTGATCCATCTCTTCCTTTTCTATGACCTACCTTTCAGTTCGTATAGAAAATACTCCCCTGACTGTTACCTATCGGGAGGTCAGTGGCATCTGTGACGATCACAACAGGCAAAAGAGGTGTGAGAGTCAGCAGGCAGACCCTGAAATATGGCTTAGAGACTGCGTGACCTCACCTCCCCACAGAACTGCAATTACCACCTCACCCACAGAAGTCGTGGCAGTCCACCTTCAGGGAGCTGAGGAAAGTTCAGGAAAGGTTGATGACACTTTGTAATTCCGGGAACATCAGTGTCTTGTGAGCTTCTCCAGAGAGACCATTGGAGCATCTTTGAGACTCTTCAAGGAGGGAGCGGGAGAGGCTGAGGTGGGGGCCAGCAGGGACTAGCAGAGCCAAACATGCCTCTCACTGCATTCTCTGCTTCTCGGAAATGTTTTTCTAACAGAACCTAATATTTTATCAATCCCCAGCCCCATAAGTACAATTATCATTTCATGTTCTAATAGTGACTGTAAGATCATGATGTGAATAATAGTATAAAATGTTTTCCTCATTTCCAACTCTATACAAGTTACCGAGGAAATTCAATGAAATAGAAATTTTCTAGGAAAATACACTCTTCTCCTATTACTTTCTGGCAAAATTGTTAGCTATCTGACAAGGCTACGCAAGTGAATGTCAACCCTCCCTCAGTCAGAGAAAAAAATGTTTCCTCGGTGCTGTGTGTGCAGTGAGTAGCCTCTTCCGATCTTCCTTGACAAAAGCAAAGAAGTGAGCTGAGTGGAAGACGACGCAAAGATCAGCCCTGGCCGGATCCCTAGGCATGTCCTGCTCAGAATTCATCCCAGTGTGTGCCGAGGCCTTGTTAATGTACTTGCTTAAGAGAGAAGACGAGGACACAGAAATGAAGATAGAAATAAGGAGCATTTTCTTGGAAGAGATAAGAGTCATGTCTGTTAAAGTAGAGAACTGAGAAAAAGCCCTTCTCCATGATGCTGCAGTTGTTAGGGCACCATCAAATTGGACTCATAGCTTGCCATCCAGTCTATTCTCAGAGTCTATAAATTACGGGAAACGGAACTGCCCCTCTGTTCCACCTAGCAACTGGAGGTTTTGAATCATGTGTTTTTGGGTTGGCAGAACAACTCCCTATCCATTGGTTCACCAGAGCCTGATTGTAGTGGGCACTTCCAGGCCTTTGTTCCTGAAAGCACCCTGGTGCCTAAACCCCTAGACTGCTTGATGGAGAAATAAGAAGTGGGGTGTGAGGGTGGAGGGAAAGCCTTTCCTGCAAGTGTCAGGGCTGAGGCCCTATGCCTAATGCTGTCCATGTCCTGGTTCTGGCGACTCTTATGTTTTATTAATTGCGAGCTCCTGCCTCTCTTACCTCAATGGTATTTGTTTTGACATTCCCTGCACCCTACCTCTCCTCAGTTCTGCCTGATTTGGACCCTAATATGAGAGCTGTCTTGGCTGTAATCTTTCTGAAAATAGATCTTCATGCATTTTTTTTTCACTTTGTGGATTAGAACTGTTTGCAAAAAACTTTGGAGACTTAGACTACTTTCTGAAGAAATAGCAAGTGTGAACAGAAAACAGCAATACGCAGGAGATAACAAAATAGTTTGTCACCACAGAAGCATCAGGTTCACAAAATACAAGAACAAGCCCTTTGCCTTTGAGTTTATTCCAACTCATGACCCCCTTGTACAGTATTCAGTCACACTCGATATCCTGGGATTTGATATTTCCAAAAGTAGAGCCTCAGGGCCGTCTTTGTGATGACTGGTTGTGTTCAAACCCCCAGACTTCAGATTACTAGTCAATGCAAACAATTTCTTCCATGTAGGGTTCCTTAATACCAAATAGATCAAGCGGGAAAATTAATGATATCATTAAATATCAGATTTTTGTCAGAGCTTTGTGGGGATGTCAAAGAAACGTGTTAGGATTGTGTTGGATGGCCTACATTGAACTGAAGGACCGTGAGATGACATGTAAATGATAACCCTCTATAACTGTAGTCAGCAAGTTTCATATGAACGTAAATTAGCCTTGTGGGACTCTCACTTTTCTCATTCTTTGCCACAGTGTATTATAACCCACACAGTCAAACGCTCTTGCATAGTCAATAAAACACAAATAGACTGATGTACTGTGACTTTTTTCAAGGGGAGCCCAGTCTTACACAAGCCTCAGATATGTGTGTGGTTTTAGTCCATATGCCTATTCTTTAGATGGGTTGGCTCAGAGGAAAAGGATTATTATTACTGTTGTTGTTGTTATGTGCCGTCGAGTCGCCTGCGACTCATAGCGACCCTATGTACAACAGCCCTAAACTCCGCTCTGTCCTGTGCCAATCACACTGTCTCTGACACTCCCATCCCAATTATCCCAGTCACTGAATCAATCCACCTCATAGAGGGCCTTCCTCTCCTGCGCTGTCCCTCTACCCTCCCAAGCATGATGTCCCTCTCCAAAGACCGGTCTCTCCTCACAACATGTCCAAAGTATGTTAGACGGAGCCTCAGAATCCTTGCCTCCAAGGAGCCACCCGGTTTAACCCTTTCCAGGACAAATCTGTTTGTTTTCCTAGCAGTCCATGGTATTCTCAATACTCTTCTCCAGCACCACAGCTCAAAGGCATCAATTCTCCTTCTATCCTCCTTGGTCATTGTCCAACTCTCTGATGCATAACAAGTGATTGCCTTTTCTTGATAGTCCCTAACTGGAATCATATCATATTTGCACTCATCTATTTGACTTACTCAATTTTTTTCTATTCAATGCGCATATCTTCTTATGCCTCCATTTGTTCTCTTGAATGTCATTCTTTAACATTTACACACAAGTATTTTTCAGTTCTCGTTTCTGCATGAGTATGCTCATGTAACAAAAGTCCACTATTTTTCTTAGCATGTATGGAATAAAATTCAGAGTTTGGCATCCGTGTCCTTTAATAAAATTAGTGTCACTTCCTCCAAAATATTCCAGGCCTATTTTATTAAAGTTATTTAATACATATCCCTATTATGTAGAAAATAATAGTTTCCCAAAGGTCTATTCCAAATTATATTATAAATTATAACATTGCCTCTAGATATTTATACATTCTTAAGTCTTGGTAAATATATACATCCAGATTAAAAATATGTGTATTCAATAACTGTACATTATTTCCTCAATCTTTGAACAAATACGACTAAAAGATTCCATAGAAACAGGAAGGATCAGACTTAGTCTCATTACATTAGACATGTCATCAGGTAGACCCTCCAATTGATAGACTGACACAGTGATTTAAACAACGGTGTCACATATCAACAATTGTAATATGTTATAGGAGCAGGTAACATCTTGTTTTTTTCAGCCTCAGAGTTGTTGAGCTGCAGCTGCTTGGTAACAATTATCAATGAGAACTTAAATATTATTTAACAACTTTAAGTCTTCCCACTTAAGCAAATGACAGTTTTACTTAGTTGAAGTTTGAACCCATCACCCACTCCATGCCAGAAAAAATAAGACGATCAGCTTTGGGAGTGACTTATTTCTGGGAAAATCTACAAAATGGTTTTGCTCTGTAATTCGGGATTTGCTATGACTTGAAATAACTTGATAATAGTGAATTTTCTAGGTTTTACCATTTCCCCCCCTTTTACATAAGGGAACTTTACCATTAAGATGAACCGGAAACATTCTCAGAAAGTACTTAATATTATCCAGATATCAGACATAGATTTCATTTTACTACTGCTATGATTATTTATTGTCTATCATGGGGCAGAGTCTCAGTTGGACTAGTTCTGTACACTTTGCAGTAACACTGATCCTGAAGATTTTTTTTCTACATTATTTTTTGTTTAGGATTTGGTGAAGGATGTTTAAGTAATGGCTTCAAATGGTTTAAAAAACATGAATTTTCTATTTAAGTAAGAGATGGAAATTTTTCATTCCTTCCCCAACAGGCACGGCAAAATCTCAATACGTGGGGTTCACTCATCATGAGAATAAAGGGGCTGATTGTGGGGAAAGATAAACTGACAAATGTAGCCATGTTCACCAGCCACCAACTGGAATCATAATAAAAAAGAACCAGATAAGCATAAATAACTGAAGAGATGGCATAAAAGGTTACAAAGGTGCCCACCAGAACAAGTACTCTTTGGGAGATTCTCATCTCAGAGGAGGATCTATGGAAGATTTTGTTCTTATAAATGTATTTGACCTGCTGCCTGTGTCTGGACAGGAGGAAAATCATGGAGCCGCTGGCCCAAGACGTAAGACCAAGACAGAAAACATCATGGGAAGACATACATCCTGTAAAGATCAGGAATATAATATTGTCATCACGCGGGAAAGAACAGTATCCCACATGCCTCATTCTTGTGATGGTTTTGTTGCTCATTTGAACAGTCACATAGATGGGATAGATGGTGTTGACCATCAAGTGTAGGACCCAGGAGAGGACATTGAAGGGCCTGATGTAACTAATGGCTTGTGGTTTAAGTGCTGCCCACCTGGAGTTCCTAGGGCTGATAGTGACCACCTGGAAGACACTCAAGAGGCAGGTGCTATCAATGGACACCCCTCTGGCCACTCTAAGAATAAATACAACAAATTTGCACCCAAAGTCATTGTGAAAATCTTTCCTTCCAAAAGCTACCATGGTCTGGGAGACTCCACTAAAGAAAATGAACAAGGAATTGGCTACAGTCAAGTGCATAAGAATGAAGTCTGTGGATCGTAACCTACTTCCACGGAAGTGTAAGAATATATAGTGAGTTAAGAGTAAAAAAATTCCCCGTGATTCCAATGATTAACTGAAATATGTAGATCAGTGATATATTCATATCTAAAGAAGAGAATTTTGTGATTATTCAACGTTTTCTGTTCAAATTCACAAACAGGAAACTTGACTTGGAAACAACTGGAGATGACATTGTTCATGGAAATAGAAATGCAAATATTTCTACTCATTGTTACTTAATTCTAAGAACTGATTTCTAAATACATTTTAAATATGGAAAACCCTAGTACTTTCTGTTTGTAGCACTAATCACATATTAGATCACTGTCATGAAGGCTTTGCCTACAGGAAATGATTCAATATGCATGATTCTATATTTTAATTTTTTTTTCAGATTAAAGATTTTAGTCTTTTAATAACGCTTTTAAAAGTTCATTTTAAAATACATGTTTCTCCATTATAAATAAAATGGTGTATAATCTAATGTATTATAGTGCCTCAAAACAAATTCAAACCACTATCTTTGAAAAGGGGGCTGGGAAAAGACATCTTAATTTCAAGGGTTTAGCATAATATAAAGAATGAAGGCTACATTTTAGATTTTATAAATACATAAACACAAAACAAAAATATAAACAAAACATACATATAAACCAAACCCAAAATTATTTCTTAGCTGTTATCAGTGGTGAAAACTTTACATAAACTATAAAAGTCTGCTTTTGAAGAGTTGACTTGCAGGTCTTTGTTGACTTCATTTATAGGAAGATTCTATAGTCAAATTATCATTCATGATTATGCCCCTACATGGGACATGGTAGGCGAATATTTGTAGGGATACAATTTATTGTCTGCTCCTCCACTCAGAAGTAACCCTGTGTCTGTCCAGTCTACACTCAGAACTTTGTTTTCATGAGCGGTCTATATTTTAAAATTACTGTTATTCTCATTTGTGAGAGAGAAAATGGGTAGAAAGAGGATAAGGCACTTATCTAAAATAAGGACAGGCATGATTTGACCTTGAGTAGTACGTTTAGATGCTACTTGTGTTTACTGCTCTGCTCTTCTATCGTAGCTCTCTCATTGTGTTCTTGAAAGAACATAAATTCCTCCTATATTTAAATAGAGTTCATGCCTAACTGTGATCTTTTCCTATTTCTTCAAAGAATTTATTCCATGTACTAATATCATTTAAGGATCAGTAGTGGTAAACTGCCAAAAATGTAATCCATTTTAGCACGATGTAGATATCCTGGATATTTTTTCCTCACTAATGTGTTTTTATTCGATAAATATCAACATGGTAATGGAATCATTCTGTGTTTTAAACTAGGATTGGAATACAGTGCTTTTCTCTAACTAACTTTTACAAAACGAAGCCATGATACAAATTACGGGCTGTACATCGTCATTAATAAAAGGAGTAGGAGTTAAAAGAGTTAGTCCTCACATTAATCATGCAAGCTTGTCTGTCTAGTTTCTCAAAATAAAGAGAAACCTTAATTAAGATTTATGTTATAAAAGATACTGAAACATCAGACAAATTTTAAAAATAGACTAGGGGAGAATAGAATCTTCTATGTTGGATAAAATGAAACAAGAGAGCTGATAAATATTGTGGAAATATTTGTAACAATAAAAATTTTCCTTGATTTGGTGGCTTTAATGATCCCATTTCCCCCCAGCTGTCTAACTTTTTAACTCTGAAAACAATTTATGTTTAAAAAGTCTTCCTTATTCACACATATCAGTGTAAGGAAATGTATTAACTTCTTTAAGCACATTCTACTCATGGTATGGACAAATATTTCCATCTTAGCAAAGGTTAAATCATTTTATTTCCTAAGAATTCCATAGTTATATTAATTCTAACATTTCCATGATTACATGCACAGTCCATTTCCAAAAATGACTACGGTACCCTTAGAAAAAGTCAGTTTGATTTCAATACACCTTACTGAACACCAGACAAACACTTAAATTATGATATTAGAACACTATAAAATTAAGAATTTCATGGTACTTGGAACCAATAGCAAGAATCAATTTCTGTGTGGCTTTCATAAATGATGAACATTCAAAGATTGGTATCTGATCTCACACCTCCTTCTCCCTCCAAATCCCAGCTCAGGCCTCAGGAATTGTGTCCCTTCCTACTTAAACCTATAATCCAACAAGTTTCTACTTTAGAGAAACATGCTTTTCAGACATTGTCACTCATGGACCTCCTGATCTATCACTTCCTTTCCTAGAACTTACCTTTCAGTTGAAATAGAAAGTGCTCTCCTGACTGTCACCTATTGGGAGGACATGGCCTCTGTGATGGTCACAACAGGCAAAAGAGGTGTGAAGGCCACCAGGCAGACCCTGAAATATGGCTTAGAGACTGGGTGACCTCACCTCCCCACAGAACTGCAATTCCCACCTCACCCACAGCGGCCGTGACAGTCCGTCTCCGGGGAGCTGAGAAAAGTTCAGGAAAAGTTGACCACACTTTGTAATTCTGGGAGCATCAGTGTCCTGTGAGCTTCTCCAAAGAGACCATTGGAGTATCTCTGAGACTCTTCAAGGAGGGAGCGGGAGAGGCTGAGGTGGGGGCCAGCAGGGACTAGCAGAGCCAAACATGCCTCTCACTGCATTCTCTGCTTCTAGAAAATGTTTTTCTACTAGAACCTAATATTTGACCAATTCTCAACCCCATAAGTACAATAATCGTTTGATGTTCTGATAGTGACAGTGAGATCGTGATGTCAATAATAGTATAAAGGATTTTCCTCATTTCTAACTCAGTACACGTTACCTAGGACATTCAATGAAAGGGAAATTTTCCAGCGAAATGCACTATTCTTATATTCTTTGCTGAAGAAATTGTTAAGTATCTGACAAGCGTACCCAAGTGAAGGTCAACCCTCCCTCAGTCAGAGAATAAATGCTTCTTCGGTGCTGTGTACAGTGAGGAGTATTTTTTTATCTTCCTTGCCTGAAGGAAGGATGTGAGCTGAGTAGAAAACAACCAAAAGATCAGCCATGGCCGGAACCCAATTACGTCCTGCTCAGAATTCATCCCAGTATAGGGTGAGGCCTTGCTAGTGTACTCGCTTACGAGGGAAGGCGAAGACACAGAAATAAAGATCCAAACAAGAAGCATTTTCTTGGAAGAGATGCAGGCCATTTCTGTTCAGGTAGAGAAATGAGAGAAAGCCCTTCTCCGTGATGTTGCGGTTCTTAGTGCGCCATCAAGTTGGACTCACAGCTTAACATCCGGTCTATTTTCAGAGTCCGTAAATTACATGAAACGCAACTGCCCCTCTGCTCCACCTAGCAACTGGAGGATTTGAAGCAGGTGCCTTTGGGTTGGCAGAACAACTTATCTTATTGGTCCACTAAAGCTTCCTACTCCAAGAAGGGTGAGCCTGATTGTAGTGGGAGCTTCCAGTCTTTTTTTTCCCTGATGGCACTCTTGTGCCTAAAACACTAGACTGGTTGGTGATGGGGTAAGAGGTGGGGTGACAAAGTGGAGGGAAAGCCTTTCCTGAAAGAGTCAAGGCTGACTCCTATGCCTAATGCTGTCCATGTCTTGGTTCTGATGACTCTTACATTTTATTAATTGTGAGCTCCTGCCTCTCGTACCTCGATGGTATTTGTTTCGACATTCCCTGTACCCTCCCTCTCCTCAGTTTTGCTCCATTTGGACCCTAACACGAGGGTTGTCTAGGCTATAAACCATTTGGACAACAGATCTTCATGCTTTCCCCACCCCCTCCCCCACTTTGTGGATTAGAATTATTTGGAAAACGCTTTTGGCGATCTAGCCTACTTTCTGAAGAAATAGCAAGTGTGACAGAAAAATAGCAATAGGCAGAAGTTAACAAAATCGTTTGTCACCACAGAAGCACCAGGTTCACAAAATACAACAAGAACAAGAAACAACAATACAACAAGAACAACAGAAAGATCTGCCACGGCTGAATCCCTAGTTATGTCTTGGTCAGAATTCATCACAGTGTGGGCTGAGGGCTTGTTAGTGTGCTCACTTAAGAGAGAAGAGGAGGTTACAGAAACGAAGACACAAGAAAGGATCATTTTCTTACAAGAGCTACAGGCCATTTCTGTTAAATTAGAGACGTGGGAGAAAGCCCTTCTCCATGATGTTGTTGTGATCAATATGCAATCAAATCAGACCAGAGTTATAGCTGACTCTCCGGTAGATTTTTAGAGACTGTAAATTACATGGAAGGGAATTACCCTTCTTTGTTCCGATGAGCAACTAGAGGATTTGAGTCATGTACCTTTGGTTTGGCAGCACAACTCCTTACCCCCTAGGCCACCAGAACTCCCTACTCCAAGAAGGGTGAGCCTGAAAATAGTGGGTGGTATCAGTCCTTTGTTCTTGATACCACTTTTGTGCCTAAAACACTAGACTGCTTGGTGGAGTGGTAGGGAGTGGGGTAAAAGTATGAAAGGACAGCCTTTACTACAAGTGTCAGGGCTGAGGCACTATGCCTAATACTGTCCATGTCCTGGTTCTGATGGCTCTTTGTCACCATAGAAGCACCAGGCTTTCAAAATGCAATAAGAACAAGCCCTTTCCTTTGACCTTGAGTCAATTCCAACTCATTAGTACATTACCCAGAGTCAAACTGTGTTTCCTTGGTTCTGATATTTCCAAAAGTAGATCATCAAGACCATCTCTGTAATGACTGATTGTGTTCAAACCTCCAGACTCCTGATTATAGTCAAGGCAAACCATTTGAGTCAAACACTTCTGAGACATAAGAACACATCAGACAGAGAAACAGAAAGGAAAAATGGAAGAGGTCTGATGCCATGGACGTCATGGAAGAGAGAATAAGAAGTTGGAAGAGACACAGATCTTCCCTAGTAGTGAAATTTTCCTAGAGAAACTACAATGAGTTCCCATATCTACTCTCCTCTGTTTTGAATTAATAAATGTATGTTTCTCAAATTAACACCTTTACAATATATTTTTCCTTTCTTCTATTGTTGTTATTCTTATGTGCCATTGAGTCACTTGTGACTCGTAGCGACCCTATGTACAACAGCCCTAAACTCTGTTCTGTCCTGTGCCGATCTCATTGTCTCCGACACACTCATCCCAATTACCCCAGTCACCAAATCAATCCATCTCCTAAAGGGCCTTCCACTCTTGAGCCGTCATTCTACCCTCCCAGGCATGATGTCCTTCTCCAAGGACTGATCTCTCCTTACAACATGACCAAAGTATGTCAGATGAAGCCTCAGAATCCTTGCCTCCAAGGAGTAGCCTGTTTAACCCTTTCCAAGATGAATCTGTTTGTTTTCTTAGCAGTCCATGGTACCCACAATACTCTTCTCCAACACCAAAGCTCAAAGGCATCAATTCTCCTTCTATCCTCCTTAGTCATTGTCCAACTCTCTGATGCATAACAAGTGATAAGACCTCTGTCTCCAAAATCAACTGGGGGTAAAGGAAAGCCAATGATGGAGGGAAGCAGCAGGGAGGGAAGGACACCCCTGTATTCTCTTCACACATACAATCAAGAAACTTCCACAGGAATCAAATATTTAGCAATAGAAAATGCTAGAAAACGTCACTACTTAGTTCACCATTTCTATTGAGAAATTCTAAAGCAGGAGTTAAAACACAGGAGTCAATGTTAAATGTCACTGTCGTTAGATCTGCTGCATCAGCTCCAATTCCCAGCAACATTATGTACAAGAGAGTGAAACCCTGCCCGTCCTGCTCCATTCTTAGACCCACGGCTATTTGACTTCATTGTTGCAGAAGCCACTGTGCCCATCATGGTTATTGAAGATCCTCCCTGTATTCTCTTCTGACTCTCTTTTTTATCAAGCATCGTGTCCTTTCTCTAGGATTGCTCCCTCTTGACAGCATGTCCTCAGTGTATGACACACAGTCACACCATTCTCACTCCTATGCAATATTCTAGCTGGATATTTTGCAAGCATGAGCTGTTTGTTTTTTTTTTAATTGGGAAAAACATATTGGGGGTACAAGGAGGTGAGGGTTGGGGGCAGAAGGGTGAGGATGGGCCAGGATGCAGTTGCAGAGCTGCACAGCTTGGTCGGTGGGGGGAGCAGGTGAAGGAAATGATGAGGGTCCAGAGGGGACCAAATACTACAGAGGATTGACAAGCATTTTCCAATGGTAATTAAACCAACTGTCTTATTGATTTGGGAATTGGATGCCGACTCTCTGGCTTCTTCATGCTGAACAGGGGCGTAGATGTATGTACATGACACACAGTCACACCATTCTCATTCCTATGCAATATTCTAGCTGGATATTTTGCAAGCATGAGCTGTCTTTTCTCAATACTCTTTACCAACCCTATAATTCTTAATTTGGCCTTTGTTATCCATTATGCTATTTTTTCCATGCCTATGATGAGAGAAATGACAGTAAGGTTTGGTCAGGATGACTTTCTTCCTCAAAGTGACAGCTTTCCTTTTTAACATTCTAAAGAGTTCCTTTGACGATTTGACTAATGTAATACATCATTTATTTATTCCTTGGATGCTACTTCTACTAATATAGTGGTACATTCACGAGAAACAAAAGCCTTGACAACTACATCTTTGTCATGATTTTGCTAATGGGGCTATTTGTGAGGATTTTGATTTTGTCTCTATTGATTTATATTGTTGTCTTTCACCAGCCGATATTTGGGGGTGCAGCAGATTTTCAGAGGCAGTAGGTCAAAGGGAGGACATTGCTCATCCTTCTCCCACAGAGTAGGTGGTAGCCTCGAACCGCGATTTTTGGTGTAGCAGCACGGTTTCTTGCCACTAGGTCACCAGAGCTCCCTGTTGGTGCATAGACAACAGTTAAACTGTCTTTGTTTATCTCACTGATCATTGCTTCTACAATAGTAAATAGTGTTCATTTTCTTCAATTTAAGTCGTGCTGTGGTTATTATTTTGTATCCTCGTGGCATAATAGACTCGTGGTTGACCCTCCAGTGGGTCTTCAGAAGCAGTAAATCCCAGGGGAGGAGATTGCCCATCTTCTCACAGAGAATCTGGTGGTTTCCAACCATGTACTCCTGGAATTGCAGTGCAGCTTCATACTACAAAGCCATTAAAGGCGCATATCAGTCTCATCTCGCCCTGTCTCCTTCTCTCTAAGATCATAGACTTCATGATGCCAGTTTAAAATGTAAATAGAGCATTTCATTTCACAGAGTGTAAAAGAAGAAAGAACAGCCAGAGAGCAGGGGAGTGAACATTAGGACGAGGCATCCAGATGGGGGCAGAGTGTTGACTTCCTTCCTTTATCTTCTCTCCATCCCCCTATTTCTCTTCGCTCATGGATCACCTCCGCTTCCATGCCTGTAATTTTTGTTATCTGCCTACACATTGGCTATGAACCTCTCCCTACCCTGTGCTGTCCTTACCATCTCTGACACACTTGAGCTCATTGTCACAGTCACTGTGTCAGTCTGTCACAGTGAGGGGCTTCTTCTCCAATGCTAACCTTTCACCTTACCAAGTATGACACCTTTTTCCAAAGATGGGCTGCTCCTTAGAAGATCCTTAGAGTACATGAGACGAAGTTTTCTCATCCTTGCCTGGAAGCAGCACCCTGGTTACCCTTGCTCCAGGAGAGACCCATTCGTTCTCTTGGTTGAAGACAAAATCAGTAAAACAAGCAAACAAGAGCAACATGAAGGGACCTCACCACAGTGGGGATCGATAAGAAAGTCTTTGCTGCCAAAATGAAAGCAGGACTCTCAGGGCTTGGTGGCTGCCCAGAACTTCCCTCAGAACTGCCTAAAAGTAGCATAAGAGCAAGTTCCCAGAGATGATACTCACTGCCGTTGGCTCGGCTCTGAACCAGAGTAACTCTTCATCGTTTTTCTGGGTTGTGAAACTCACATGAGGAGACTGTTCATTTTATTTGCATATAGAGGCTGCTGGATTTGAACCACTGACCTTTCAGTTAGAACCCCACATGGTACGCATTATACCACCAGGGATAATAGGAAGGCTAGTTGAAAAAATTTTTAAAAAAGCCCATTACAGTACGGGCGACGTTAAAATATTTTGAAGCTACAGGAACAATATTAACCTTTCCTTCTGGGTCGACCCATCTAAAGACTAGGCATATAATTAAAACCACAGACATATCAGAAGGCTGTGCAAGACTGGACACTCTTTGAGAAAGTCATAATATATCGATTTATTTGTGTTTTATTGAATATGCAAAAGCATTTGACTGTGCGGGTCATAAAACACTGTGTCTATGTATGAAAAAAGTGAGAAACCCAAACACTAATTTAGGTTCATATGAAACGTATCGACTTCTGTTATACGGGATTATAACTTAAATGTCATCTTACGGTCCTTCAATTTATTGTGTGCCATCCAACACAATCCTAATACTTTTTTATATCACCACAAAGCTTTGACAAAAATATCATATTTAATGATACCATTTCTTTTCCTTATTGATATATTTATTGTTAAGGAACCCTAGATGCCACAAATGGTTTGCCTTGACTGCTAATCTGAAGTCTGGATGTTTGAACACAAGCAGTCATAACAAAGACAGTCCTTATGATCTTTTTTAAAAAAAATATCAGAACTAAGGAAACCCAGTTTAACTTGGGCCCTGTAGGAGGGCAGTACGAGTTGGCATTGACTCAAAGGCAAAGGGCTTGTTTTTGTTGTAAGCCTGGTGCTTCTGTGGTCACAAACTATTTTTATAACTTGTTCCTATTTCTATTTTCTGTTCGCACTTGATATTTCTTCAAGAAATAGTGTAGGTGTTACAAGTGTTTTTGCAAACAATTCTAATCCACAAAGTGAAGAAATGCATGAAGACCTGCTGTCAGAAAGTTTACAGCCTAGACAACCCTCGTGCTAGGGCCCCAATCAGGCAGAACTGAGGAGAAATAGGGTGAAGGAAATATTGAGACAAATACCAACTGGATAAGAGAAGCAGGAGCTCACAACTAATAAAATGTGAGTCAGCAGAACCAGGAAATTGACAGCAGTAGACATAGGGTCTCAGCCCTGACTTTTGCACTAAAGACTGTTCCTCTATCCTCTCTCCCCTCTCCCGACCCCTTCACCAAGCAGTCTAGTGTTTTAGGAACAAGAGTGCCATCCAGAACAAAGGACTGGAACTACCCACTATGTTCAGGCTCACCCTTCTTGAAATCGGGAGCTCTGGTGGCCTAGGGTAACGAGTTGTGCTGCTAACCCAAAGGCACACGGTTCAAATCCTCCATCTGCTCGTTGGAACAAAGAGGGGCAGTTCCGTTCCATGTAATTTACAGTCTCTGAAAATGTACTGGAGGGTCAGCTATGAGTGTGGTCCGGTTTGATGGCACATTAACAACCACAACGTCAGGGAGAAGGGCTTCCACTCACTTCTCTACTTTAAGAGAAATGGCCCTTATCTCTTCCAAGAAAAAGATCCTTGTTTGTGTCCTCATATCCTTGTCCTCGCTTTCCCTCTTAAGCGAGAACAATAACAAGGCTTTGATTCACACTCGGATGAATTCTGAGCGGGATATAAAAAGGACTGACAAGGGGATTGTCCAAGGCTCATCTTTCTGTTGTCTTCCACTTGGCAATCTTCTTTGCTTCAGGCCAGGAACTCCAAACTAGGAAAGGAAACTATTTTCCTTTGAGTAAGGGAGGGCTGCCATTCATTGGGTCGGCTTGTCAGATAGCTAACAGTATCTTCAGTAAGGAATAGAAGGATAGAGCATGTCCCTGGAAAATCTCCATTAAATTAAATTTCCAAGGTAACTTGTATTAAGTTAGAAATAAGGAAAATATCTTATACTATTATTGGATCTTACTGTCACTATTAGAACATGAAATGATAATTGTATTTATGGGGCTGAGGATTGTTAAAATATTATGTTCCATTAGAAAAACATTTCCGAGAAGCAGAGAATTCAATGAGAGGCGTGTCTGGCTCTGCTAGTCCCTGCTGGCCCCCACCTTAGTCTCTCCTGTTCCCTCCTTGTCAAGTCTCAAAGATACTCCAGTGCTCTCTTTGGAGAAGTTCAGAAGACACTGATGTTCCCAGAATGACCAAGTGTGGTCAACTTTTCCTGAACTTTCCTCAGCTCCCAGGAGGTGGACTGTCACTGCTGCTGTGGGTGAGGTGGTAATTGCAGTTCTGTGGGGAGGTGAGATCACACAATTTCTAAGCCATATTTCAGGGTCTGCCTGATGACCGTTCACACCTCTTTTGCCTGATGTGACCATCACAGCTGCTACATCCTTTCAGTAGGTAACAGACGGGAGAGTACTTTCGCTTTGAACTGAAAGGTAGGTTCTCGAGAAGGAAGAAGTGGATCAGAATCTGGATGAGAGACTTTGGAAAACATATCTCTCTAAATTAGAAACATTTTTGTGTTGTAGGTTTATGTAGGAAGAGACAAAATTCCCGAGGCCTAGGCTGAGATTTGGACGGAGATGGAGTTGTGAGATATGTTACCAATCTTTGAATGTTCATAATATATGAAAGCCAAAAAGAAATTGATTCTTGGTATTGGGTCCAAGTGACACCAAATTCTCAATTATATGGTATTCCAAAAATGATAGTTTCAATGTTTGTCTTGTGTTCATTTAGGTATATTGACATCATAGAGACTTTTTAAAAGAGTACTATTGTCATTTTTGTAAATAGACTATAAATGTAATGATGAAAATGTTGGAATTAATAGAATTATGGGGTTCTAAGGAGAAAAATAATTAAAGTTTGCTAAGATAGAATTATTTGTTTATAACTTTGACAAAATGTGCTTAAAGAAGTCAGTCCATGTACGTACAGATATATGTGAATAAGGAAGATTTTTTAAAAGAATAATTGTTTTCATACTTAAACACTTTAAACAGCTTGGGGGGGGAAATTAAGACTTCAGGACAGCAAATGAAGGTAAAATATTTATTGTTACATTTTCTGTGTTTTAAAAAGATTTTCATATTATTTATCAGATCTCTTACTTAAATTTATCCAATATAAAAGTTTCCATTCCTCCTAATTCTATTTTTAGTATTTGTCTGATACTTCAGTATCTTTTATAACATAGATCTTAGTTTTCATTTCTCCTCATTTTGAGAAACCGCACAGACATGCTCTCATGATCAATGTTAATTATTAACTCTTTTAGCTTCAATTTTTTATCAATTATGGTGTTGTACAGCCTGTAATTTGTATCATAGCATCGCTTTGTAAAAGTTTGTTAGAGGACAGGATGGTATTCTAATCTTAGCTTAAAACGTACACTGATTCCATTACCATGCCTATATTTATTTAATAAATATACATTAGGAAAAAATTATAAGGATATCTGTATTATGCTAAAATGGATTAAACTTTTGATTCTTTAACACTGCTGATACCTAAGTGATATTGGTGCATTGAATAAATTCTATGAAAATAAATAGGAAAAGAACACAATTAAGCATGAAATATGTTTAAATATAAGAGGAATTTGTATTTTTTCAAGAACACAAAGAGAGCTACGATAGAAGAGCAGAGTAGTAAACATATGAGTACCATCAAGAACACAATGAGAGGGCTATGTTAGAAGAGCAGAGTGGTAAACTCAAGTGGCATCATAAGCGTACTACTCAAGTTCAAATCCTGCTTGTTCTTATTTTAGATAAGTTCCCTTTCCACTTTATAGCCAAATTTTCTCTGACAAAGGATTGCAAAAATAGCTTTTAAAATATACAATCAGGTGTATTGAATAATTTTATGTAGGCAAAGCCTTCTTGGCAATGACCTAATATTTGATGAGTGCTACAATTAGAAAAAAGGTGCTAGGATTTTCTAAATAAAAAATTTATTTAATGCTCTGCTGGAGAAGGAGGGGCAATCTCCGCCTGTACCAGTCAGATCCAATTTGACAGTACACACACACACACACACACACACACGAATAATAAAATTGTAAAAAATTATTTAGAAATTATTTCTCAGAATTAAGTGAAAATATTAGGATTTCTATTTCAATGAACAATGTGATCTCCAGGTGTTTTCATGTCAAGTCCTCTGCAGGTGAATTTGAACTAAAAATTTTGAATAATGACAAAATTCTCTTCTCTAAATTTGAAAACAGCGCTGATCCACATATTTCAGATAATCATTGGAATCATAGGGAATTTCTCACTCTTAATTCACTATAGCATATTACACATGCGTGGAAGCAGGTTACGATCCACAGACTTCATTCTTCTGCACTTGATTGTAGCCAATTCCTTGTTCATTGTCTTTAGTGGAGTTCCACACACCATGGTAGCTTTTGGAAAGAGATATTTTCTCAATGACTTTGGGTGCCAATTGGTTTTATTTATTCTTAGAGTGGCCAGAGGGGTGTCCATTGACAGCACCTGCCTCTTGAGTGTCTTCCAGGTGGTCACTATCAGCCCTGGGAACTCCAGGTGGGCAGCACTTAAATCACAAGTCATCAATTACATTGGGCCCTTCAGTGTCCTCTCCTGGGTCCTACACATGATGGTCAATGCCATTTATCCCATCTATTTCGCTGTTCAAATGAGCAACAAAACCAACACAAAGAAAATAAATGTGGGATACTGTTCTTTCCCACTTGATGACAATGTTATATTACTAATCTTTGCAGGATATGTGTCTTCCCATGATATTTTCTGTCTTGGTCTCATGTCTTGCTCCAGCGGCTCCATAGTTTTAATCCTGTACAGACACAGACAGCAGGTCAAATACATTTATAAGAACAAACTCTTGCACAGATCCTCTCCTGAAATAAGGATCTCCCAAAGAGTACTTGTTCTGGTGGGCACTTTTGTCACTTTTTATGCCATCTCTTCCCTTATTTACATTTATTTGGCTCTTTTTAATTATGATTCCAGTCAGTGGCTGGTGACCATGTCTATATTCATCACTTCATGTTTCCCCACCATCAGCCCCTTTATTCTCATGATCAGTGACCCCCATATATTGAGAGTTTGCCATGCCTGTTATGGGAGCAATGTACCATTTCCAACTCTTACTTAAAATAGAAAATTCATGTGTTTATACCATCTGAAGTCATTGCTTCCACCACCCTTCACTGAATCTGAAACCAAAAAAGGAATAACAACAACAACTAAAAAATCCACTTGGATCATTCTTATTGCAGAGTGTGTGGAAATCTAATGTCTGATATCTGGATAATGATAAGTACTTAAAGGGGGTTTATTTGGTTCATTTTATTGGCGAAGTTCAGTGTACGTAAAAGAATAAAATGGATAAACTGTAGCACATTCACTATTATCAATATAATTCAGAACCATTGTAATTATGAATTATAGAGGGGAACAGTTCTATAAATTTTCCAGAAATGTAAGTCTCTCGCAAAGCTGATTGTCTCCTTATTCCTCTCATTAAGTGGGTGATGGGTTCAAACTTCAACTTAAAAAACCCTGTCATTTGCTTAGGTGGGAGGACTGAAAGTTCTTAAATAATATTTAAGTTGTCATTGATAATTGTTGCCAAGTGGCTGTAGCTCAACAACTCTGTAGTTGAACACCACAAGATGTTAGCTGCTCCTGCAATACATTACAGTTGTTGTTGATGTGTTACCCAGTTGTTGGAATCACTGTGACAGTCTATCACTTGGAGGGTCTACCTTATGACATGCTCTGTGGAATGGGAATAAGTCTGATCATTCCTGTTTCTGAGGGGACAGCATAAACCCCATTAATACCAGAAGCAGAAGCAGGTCATAAAAATTCTTAGTTTAAAACAAATACAAATGCGCCAGGTTATGTCTTATCTGTGCTTGCAAAGTAAAAAATTAACTAGTGTCTACGTGACACAAAACGAGTAAAGGTGGGCAAAGTAGCCGGCCAATCAAAAGTCGACCCAGATGACTGATCCCCTGGCCCACCAACCATGCTCCCTATCTTTCCGCCCCAACAGCATCACCCGGGAAGGCCTTAAAAACAATTGTGCAGGGGGACTCAGGACTGTTTTATCCCTCACCGCCTTCCTATTGAGGGTAAAGTGTCTCCACATGTGGAATTATTCTGAAGTATAAAGGGCTTTTGTAAATACATGCGTGCCTTTGCATTTCCTTTGAGGGGCATTTCGTGGGCAGAACATTTCCAAGGAAACTTACAGTTTTGTTTGTTCCAAGATGGATAAATTAATGTAGAATTAGTGAATAAATGTATTTTTTAAATTTTTTATTAATTTCAATGAAAATTTACAGAGACCTTGGATTTCCATTCATTCATTGTTGCACTTTTCTCCCCTCCCAATTCTTCCATCTAGTACACTATGTTCTTGGAAAAGTAAAGAAAAATTCGTTCATTGTTCTACCATCCCTACCCACAAGGTCCACTTTACTATGCAGCCTTTGGTCTGGACTCCTGTCATGACAAAAATCCCTAATAACTTTATCTGCTAAACAGTTTTCTCCCTCATCTGTTTCAATGAAGTATACATTACTGAGCCCACCCTTCTTCGTCTCCTCCCAACCCTGATGTCAGTCCTGCTTTACAACAGTGGCACCATGCAGTATTTGTCCTTTTGTGACTGAGATACTTCACTCAGCATAATGTCCTTCAGGGTCACCCATTTTGAATAATATTGCATGAGTTGCTTGTTTTTCAATGCAGCATAGTGTGAATACGTATATTTTTGATCTTCATGTATACATTTACTAACACTTAAGATAGATCAATATTTAGAATCAATATTATAATTTAGAATATTGTGAGTCAATCTCCTGGGCATGTAAGAAGGACTCATTAAACACGGAAGCAAGGAAGGACAATACGGGAGGACTGATGCCACGGGCACCACAGAAGAGAGAACAAGAACCTGGAAGAAATGGGGATCTTTCCCAATACTGAATAGTGAATTTTTCTCTAGAGCCAGTATGCTGAGTTCCCATTTCTACTCTCCTGAATTGTGAATTAATAAATGTATGTTTGTCAAATTAACATGTTAATTATTCCCCCCCCCTCTTCTAAAAGATCTGAAAAAGGAAGACCTCTGTCTACAAAATCAACTGTGGAGTCAAGGAAAGTCAATGATCGAGGGAAACATTAGAGAGGGAAGAACAGCTTTGTCTCCTCCTCTTCACACAAACAGTCAAGGAACTTCCACAGGAATAAAATATTTAGTTATAGAAAACGCTAGTAAGCATCTCTAGTCACTTCATCATTGTTATTGAGACATTCTAAAACATGGGCTAAAACACACGAGTCAGTGTTAAACGCCACTGTTGTTAGATCTGTTGCATCAGCTCCAATTCCGAGCAACACTGTGTACCACAGAGTGAAACCCCCCCATCCTGCTCCGTCCTCATAACCACGGCTGTTTGACTTCATTGCTGCAGAAGCCACCGTGCTCATCATTCTCACAGAACATTTTCCCTTTATTCCCTTCTGACTCTCTTCTTTGTCAAGCATCATGTCCTTCCTCTAGGATTGCTCCCTCTTGAAATCATGCCCACAGTACAGGGCACACAGTCACACCATCCTCATTCCTATTCAGTATTCTAGGTGGATGTTTTGCAAAAAGGTTAAAATTGGGCTGCAGGTTCTCAGGCCCAACTGAATTTAAGAACCAAAGAATGACTCAAACTCCTTCAACTCCGTCATTCCACATTCCTCCATAATCAAGCATTCCCATTGGCTCTCACCACCCAAAAACTCCCGTTGGAAGCATTCCGCTGCTTCCCCAAGCTCCTCCTATTCTGATGCCACATGTCTCTTCATAGAGTCTAACTTCTTGAATGATTTTTTCAGTATATAGTCTGAATACACATGGGAAAAGATACTTATATAAACAAAAGATGAACAGAAGGCCTGAAGCTTTTCTGTAACTCTCATCATTTCTCCAAGTTTACAGACTTTACGGAGGCATGTGGTTTAGGAAGTGGATGCCACTCCTGTTTCCAAACCTGAATCAATCTGGGAGCTCCACCAACCCCTACGAATGATGGGTAACGAATTATGGTGTTTGACACACTTATTGCCTCTTTGTCCATTATTGTAGCAACTCTATGTTAGTTGAGTAGAACAAGTAGACAGACTTCTGCTGTCCCATTCATCCAAAATCAATTAACATGAAGTGGTTCACAATACACTAGTCCTCACCCTGAAGACTTGGCCAAGCATTTCAGTATTTTTAAATTCCTGCACCCCCAAATGTTGGTGGACTGTGAGCCAGAGACCCAAATTCACATGGCAAGTCCCATCGGCTGACACCCACTTGGGATGAAAAGAAAGCTGTAAGAGCCCCAAGTGTTCCATACGTGTCCATCCTCAAAACGTGAGAGGCCATTAAACATCCAGCATAAACTGATTCACAACACACTAGCCGCCAGCCTGCAGGCATGGCCAAGCATTGCAGCATTTTAAAATAACATTTTTAAATTTGTGCGAATGAGGTATTTTTTCCTCAAGACTCTTCACCAATCCTAAAATTCAAAGGCATTCTTTTTTAATTTGGCCCTTCCTTATACTTTACGCTGTCTTTCATGCCTGTGATGAGGGTAAAGACAGTAAGATTTCATCAGGGTGACTTTCTTCCTCAAATGACAGCTTTTAGTTTGAATGTACTAAAGAGTTCCTTTGGAGAAGATTTGTCTAGCGTAAGACATCATTTGTTTCCTTGGATGCTACTTCCATGAGTATCGTTGGGCATCGATGAAAAACAAAACCATTCATAAGTATATCTATTTCATAATTTTCATCATGAGTCGATAAGTAAGGATATTTCTTTTCTCTTTGTTGATGTGTAGACAATATTTTAAACTGTCAATCTTTACCATCACCGGTACTTGCTTCAATAATAGTTAAGAGTATTCATTTTGATCAATTTAAGTCATGTTGTGGTGGCTGTTTTGTGCCATCAGGGCCAAAATTGACTCTTAGTTGATCCTTCAGTGTATTATCAGGGGCAGTACATCTCAGGAGAGGAGACTGCCCATCCTCCCACGGAGCTTCTGGTGGGCTTCCAACTATGTGCCTCTGAGATGGCAGGGAAGTTTCTTACACAAGGCCGGCAGAGGTCTTTGTCAGTATTGTCTGCCTCTCTTTCTAAGACGAAAGACCGTATGGAGCCAGATTAAAATGTAGATACAGCATTTCATTTTCTAGACTGTAAGAGAATAAAGAGCAATGAGAGAGCAGGGGAGTTAACATTAGGATGAGGCATCCAGACGGTGGCACAACGGTGACTCATTCCTTCCACTTTGCTCATGGATCAGCTCATGTCAGTGCCTGTAGTTGTTCTTGCTGTTATGTGAATACAAGCTCACTATGGCTCAGCCCAACCTCACGAATGTTAACTCTGAACGTGACCCTACCCTGTGCCTTCCTTGCCATCTCTGACACACCTGAGCCTATTGTTACAGGCACTGTCTCAATTCATCACAGTTACGGTCTTCCCCTCCAACGTTGATCTTCGAACTTTCCAACTATTATGTCCTTCTCCAAGGATGGACCCCTCTTTAGGACCTGCCCAAATTATGTGAGATGGAGTTTTATCATCCTTGCATTGAAGGTGCACTGTAGTTTCACTTGCTCTAGGCAATCCCTATTAGTTCTCTTGATTGCAGATAAATAAAGAAAACAAGCAATCAAAAGCAATAGTAAGGTACCTCCCCGCCACATGGGGTTAGACAAGAACTTACTTGCATATCAAATGAATGCAGGAATCGCAAATGTGTATAGTACCACAGAACTTCTTTCAGAACTGCCTGGAAGTAGCATAAGAACAAGTTACTCGAGAGGAGCCTCACTGCCCTTAGGTCAGCTCGGACTCAGAATAACTCTGGATCATTTTTCTAGGCTGGGAACTTTTACATGAGAAGACTGCTCATTTTACTTGCATATAGAGGCTGATGGATTTGAACCACTCACCTTTCAGTTAGCACCCCTCATGGTACCCATTATACTACCAGAGGTAAGAAAATGGCTGTTTCCAAAGCCCATTACATTATGTGAGACTTTAAAATATTTTAAAGGTACCTGCACAATACTCTAATTTTCTTTGGGGTCCAGCCATGTAAATACTAGGCATACTAACCAAAGCCATCAACATATCAAAGCCCTGTCCAAGACTGGATACGCCTTGAAAAGAGTCATAATATATCGGTCTACTGGTGTCTTATTGACTATGCAAAAGCGTTTGACTCTGAAGATCATAATACATTGTGGCTAAATGTGAGAAAAGTGAGAATCTCACAATGCTAATTTATGTTCATATGAAACTTGCTGACAACTGTTATAGGAAATTATAACTTACCTGTCATCTCGTGGTCCTTCAATTCAATGTATGCCTTCTAAAACAATCCTAACACTTTTGTTTTACATCACAACAAATATTTGACAAAAAGCTGATATTTAATGATATAATTTCTTTTCCCAATTGATATGTTAATATTAAGGAACCCTAGATGGCACAAACGGTTTCCCTTGACTGTAATCAGAAGTCTGGAAGTTTGAACACAACCAGTCTTCACAAAGACGCTCCTAGTAACCTACTTTTGGAACTATCAGAACCAAGAAAACCCAGTTTGACTCTGGGTACAGAATTCGTGAGTTGAAATTGACTCAAGTCAAAGGGCTTCTTCTTATAGTATTTTTTTTCAGGGTTTTAGAGACAATTTTCTCCATCTTTCACTTTTCTTTTTTTTTCCCATCTTTCACTCTTCATAAAATAGGAAGGTGTTGTTTGTTTGTTGGGTTTGGGGTTTTTTTTATTTTCATGAAATTTTAGAGAGACTTTGTATATTCATTCATTCATTGTTGCTCACTTTCCTTTCTGCCCACTCCTCCCCGAGTTCACTTTTCTCTTTGAAAAGTAAAAAAAAAAAATTCTTTCATTGTTATAAAGTCCTGCCTGCCCAGGCCACTCCACTATGCAGATTTCATTCTGAACTTTTGTGGCACTATGCAGTATTTTCCTTTTGTGACTAAGATATTTCACTCTGTCCTCCAGGGTCACCTATTTTTGTATAATATTTCATGAGTTTCTGGGTTTTCAAGGTAGCATAGTATTTTTTTGTGTGAATATACCACAGCTTCTATATCCATTCATTTGTTGATGGGCACTTGGGTTGTTTCAAACACTTTGCTACTGTGAACAAAGCCACAATAAACATGGATGTCCATTTCTTGTTGTATCTTATAATCCGGGTGATTCTATCTTGACAAAGAATCATCAGAACCAGGACATGGACAGCATGCGGCTAGTGCCTCAGCCTTGACACTTGCAGTAAAGGCTGTCCCTCCACCCTCTTACCCCATTCCCTCCTGCTCCACCAAACAGTCTAGTGTTTTAGGTACAAGAGTGATATCAAGAACAAAGGACTGGAACTGCTCACTATTTTCAGGCTCACTCTTCTTGGAGTAGGGAGCTCTGGTGGCCTAGAGGGTAAGCAGTTCTGCTGACAACCCAAAGACACACGATTCAAATCCTCCAGCTGCTAGTCAGAACTAAGAGGGTAATTCCATTCCATGTAACTTACAGTCTCTGAAAATCTACTGGAAGGGTCACCTACGTCTCTGATCCAATTTATTTGCACATTGACAACAACAACATCATGGAGAAGGGCTTTCTCTCACTTCTTTAACAGAAATGGTCCGTAGCTCTTCCAGGAAAATGATTCAAGTTTGTGTCTTCATTTCTTTGTCCTCGCCTTCCCTCTTAAGTGAGCACACGAACAAGGCCTCAGTCCACACTGGGATACATTCTGAACAAGACATAACTAGGGATCCGGCCATGGCAAATCTTTCTGTTCCGCTCGGTTCACTTCTTTGCGGCTTCTAAGAAAGATCAAAGAAAGACTACTTACAGCACAAAGGAAACACATTTTCTGTGTTGAGAGAGTTAACTATCACTTGGCCTTCTGAGCCATTTAAGTTTAAGAAAACATAACAGTGCTCGCTTCGGCAGCACATATACTAAAATTGGAACGATACAGA
>NW_006399958.1:3541012-3545031 GCF_000299155.1 Elephantulus edwardii
AGTCCTTGACACTCTGCAGCAGGCGCTTCAGGTCCTCCTCAGTAATACATAGGAATTTAATACGTTATATGTTTGTAATAAGAGTAAACATTTTTGTGGAGGAATTTGCTATGTTATATGTTAGATAGTATGTTAGGAATCGTTGTGAAAATTAAACTAAATAGTTAAACAAGCCCAAACTGGCCCTTGGTTTGTATGAGGGCTCACTGACTACGACATTTGTAAAACCCTTGCTAAGGAATTGTGATTTGTTACTGCCCGTGTTACCAAGGTACACAACTGGTATAGAACATGACTGGTCAAACACATGTTCTTTTGAAAGTAATGTGGTTAGTTATGCAATTTGTTTTGAAACTAATATGGTTTGCAAAACCCAAATTTGAAGTGTTGTCATTCATAATATCATTGGTTGATTATTATGTAATACTCAAAGTTTGAATGTTATTGCTTGAATACAATAGCACTCAACAGCCAGGCAAAAGAATATTAACTCTGGGATCCCAACTAATTTCTGCACTTCTGCTGAAGACAAGGAGCTTAACATTGAAGATCGAAAGCCTCTTTCAAAGGCCCTTTTCAGAGTCAAAGACTCAAAGACTCTTTTCAGAGCCAAGGACACAACGATGGACATGAACTGTGTTATGAGCAGTTTAAGTGTAAGAAAAATATATTAATTTTGCTTTAGCACATATTATGAGATATCTTAAATTATAATTTGCTGTACAACACATTATAAAATATGTTTGCTGTGGAAAAATATTATGATGAATGTGATGCTTAAGTACAGAAATAAGAATATTTATGAAAAAATATACTAGCAATTTAACATGCCAAAATGGACCTTTCGGAGGCCTAGAGCCCCACTGACAACAGGAGGTGCAAACTCTTGATAAGGGAATATAACTGATAATAACTTGCTTGTAAATCCACTGTGTGAATCCTAATAAGGGAATGTAACTTGTTACTGCCCATGTTGCTAAGAGAACGCAACTTGTAAATTTAAGAATCAGCTACATAGGTTAGAAATAAGAAATATGTTAAGAACTTACTATGTTATAGGTTAGAAATAGGAAATATGTCAGGAATTTGCTGTTAGACAGTATGTTAAGAATATTTGTGTAAATATACTCTTAGTGGCTCTGGGGCCCTTGATAAGGAGATATGACTGATTACTGTCATGTTGCCAAGGAAACACAACTAGTATTGAACATGATTAGTCAAATCGATATTAGCACTCAACATGTCCCAGCATACCTCACTTGCCTCACCATAATGTGAAGCCAGGAAACCAGAGTCCATAAAACTCCGGTTGTGCCCAGCAACTTCTTTCTGACCCTCACAGTGAGCTGAACAGTGAAAACTCAAAGGATCTTTCTAGAGCCAAAGACAGAAAGGCTCTTTTCAGAGCCAAGAACACTGGCCTACACTCATGGACATGAGCTACTGAGACAGTGGAGGATTCTGCCCACTACAACGGACCCTGGCTCCACTGAATTGTTGAACTAGCTGAGAGTCCCCTGGCTGTATGGAACTGCTGGTCTAGCAGAGAACCCCTCTCTTCCTCCCATGCGTCAAAGACCACGAGAGGTAAAAGAAGGAAATGAGTCGGACCCCGGGGTGAATGAGTGTTCTTCACTGTTGATGAATCAACATATGATGAATTTATGAATTTCAGTGTAGATAAATTGCAAGTAACTCTTTAATGCTTACTATGAATTGATGAATCAATACGTTCTGGTGAATTCATGAATTAAAATGTAGATAAATTTCAATTGTTGCTATGAATGAATGAATGAATGAATCTATAAATTGTAATTGGTTTTTGTAGCATGCCTATGAGTAATTAATTAAGGCTCAAGGCTCATGACAGAGCTTCTTACACAGTGGAGGACTCTGGTCACACCAATAGACATGAGCTGTTGAGACAGCCAAGGACCCTGGCTACACGGAATTGCCGAACTAGCCTAGGACCCTGACTGCATCAATGGCTATGAGACACAAAAGAAGAAGATAAGTTGGGATCCCAGGGGTGAGTGAGCAGTCCCACAATTAATGTATAAATATATTGTGAAAATTTATGAATTGCAAAATAGATAAATTGCATTTAAGTGTGTTATGCTTGTTATAAATTAATGAATCAATATATTGTGACAAATATATGAATTGTCATGTAGAGAAATTGCAATTAACTGTTTAATACTTGATATGAATTCATTAATGCTTTATATGAATTCATTAATCCATAAGTGGTAGTGAATTTACTATTTGCACTCTAGACAAATTGCAATTAACGGTTTAATGCTTGTTATGCAATAATGAATCAATATGTTGTGATGAATTTATAAATGACAATCTATATAAACTGCAATTAACTGTTTAATACTTGCTATGAATTAATGAGTCAATGTGTTGTGATGAATTTATCGATTGTACCATAGGTAAATTGCAATTTATTATGACTGTGAATTAATTAATGAACCAATAAATAATAATTGGCTTTTGTACTGTGTTTTTGAATAATTAATTAAGGCTCAAGGCTTGTGACACCTTGGTACACTTCTCAGATAGTTACCGATTTCTTCAGAAAGTAATAGGAGGATAGTGTATTTTCCTAGAAAATTTCCATTTCATTGAATATCCTTAGTAACTTCTATTGAGTTATAAATAAAGAAAATACTTTATACTATTATTGACATCATGATCTTACTGCCATTATTAGAAATGAAATGATAATTGTACTTATGGGACTGAGGATTAATGAAATTTTACGTTCCATTAGAAAAACTTTTCACGGTAGCAGAGAATGCAGTGAGAGGCATGTTTGGCTCTGCTAGTCCCTGCTGGATCACACCTCAGCCTCTCCCCCTCACTTCAGGAAGAGTCTCAGAGATACTCCAATGGTCTCTTTGGAGATGCTCACAAGACACTGATGTTCCCGGAATTACAAAGTGTGGTCAACTTTTCCTGAACTTTCATCAGCTCCCCAGAGGTGGACTGTCATGACCTCTGTGGGTGAGGTGGTAATTGGAGGTCAGTGGGGAGGTGAGGTCACACAGTCTCTAAGCCATATTTCAGGGTCTGCCTGCTGGCTGTTCACACCTCTTTTGTCTGTTGTGACCATCACAGATGCTACTTCCTTCCATTAAGTGACAGTCAGGAGAGTACTTTGTATTTGAACTGAAAGGTAGGTTCTCGAAAAGGAAGAGGGGGATCGGGATCTGGATGAGTGACTTTGTCTGGAAAACATATTCCTCTGAAGTAGAAACTTTTTGTGCTGTAGGTTTATGTAGGAAGAGACACAATTCTCGAGGCCTGAGCTGAGATATGGAGGGAGATGGAGTTGTGAGATATGATACCAATCTTTGAATGTTCGTAGTTTATGGAAACCACAAAAAAATTGATCCTTGGTATTGGGTCCAAGTGACATCAAATTCTTAATTATATGGTATTTCAATATGATAATCTCAATGTTTGTCATGTGTTCAGGAAGGTATATTGACATCAGACAGACTTTCTTTAAGAGTACTATAGTCATTTTTGTAAATGGACTAGATATGTAACAATGGAAATGTTGGAATTAATAGAATTATGGGGTTCTCAGGAGAAAAAGAATTAAAATTTGCTGAGATAGAATTATTTGTTTATAACTTCTACAAAATATGCTTAAAGAAGGCAGTACATGTACATACACTGATATGTGTGAATAAGGAAGATTTTTTTAAAAGAACAGTTGTTTTCATATTTGAACACTTTCGACAGCTAGGGGGAAAATTAAGATTTCAGGACACCAAATAAAGTTAAAATATTTATTGCTACATTTTCCGTGGTTTAAAATATTTTCATATTATTTATCAGATCTCTCCTTTAAATGTATCCAATATACAAGTTTCCATTCCTCCTAATTCTGTTTTTAATGTTTGTCTGATGTTTCAGTATCTTTTATAAAATAGATCTTAATTTTCATTTCTCCTCATTTTGAGAAACCACACAGACATGCTCGCATGATCAATATTAACTCA
>NW_006399958.1:3548229-3550881 GCF_000299155.1 Elephantulus edwardii
ATTTAATTAAAGAAACTTCTAGAAAACATCTCTAGTTTCTTCGTCATTGTTATTGAGAAATTCTAAAACATGGATAAAGCACATAAGTCAATGTTAAATGTCACTGTTGTTAGATCTGTTGCATCAGCTCCAATTCCGAGCAACACTGTGTACAACAGAGTGAAACCCTGTCCGTCCTGCTTCATTCTCAGACCCACGGCTATTTGACTTCATTCTTGCAGAAGCCACTGTGCCCATCATTCTCATTGAAGATCTTCCCTTTATTCCCTTCTGACTCTGTTCTTTATCAAGCATCATGTCCTTCCTCTAGGATTACTCCCTCTTGATAGCGTGTCCACAGGGTATGCCACACAGTCCCACCATCCTCGTTCCTATGCAATATTCTAGCTGCATGTTTTGCAAGAAAGAGCTGTTTAGTTCTCAATACTCTTCACCAACCCTGTAATTCCAGGGCTTCTGTTCTTAATTTGGTCTTTGTTCTCCATTATGCTATTTTTCATGCCTTTTATGAGAGTAATGACAGTAAGGTTTGATTAGGGTGACTGTATTCCTCAAAGTGTCTGCTTGCCTTTTGAACATGTTAAAGAGTTCTTTTGAAGAAGATTTGTCTAACGTAATACATCATTTAATTCCTTGGATGCTACCTCCATGAATATAGTGATGAGTCCATGAAAAACAAACTCCTTGACAACTGCATCTTTTTCATGATTTTGCTAATGGGTCAATTTGTAAGGATTTTTACTTTTGTCTCTGTGAGTGGCCTTCACGTCCTAAATAACATGCCTCCAGAAACTCGATGAACATTGATAAATGTCGATAGTTGTAGAGGGGCTTCATGCCTTTTCTTCATAGGGTCTCTATGAGTCTTGCTTGACTCGAAGGCAATCTTGTTGACTGACCCATAGCTGACCTTCCAGCAGGTTTTCAGAAGATTGCCCATCCTTTTCCGCACACAAGAGCTGCATATTGATGGATAGGCAATTGTTAGTGTTGTTCTTGACTATCACTGGTAATTACTTCAACGATAGTCATATTGTGGTTGTTATTTTGTGCCATTGTGTCAGAATCAACTCAGGATTAACCCTCCGGTGGGATTTCAGAGGCAGCATACCTCAAGAGATGAGATTGCCCATCCCTTCACAGAACATCTGTTGACTGTGCCCCTGGGTTTGTAGGGCAGCTTCTTACCCCAAACCATCAGAGGTTCCTGTCAGTACCATCTCTCTCTCTCTCTCTCTCTTTCTCTCTCTCCTCCTTGAAGCCAGTTTAATACGTTAATAGAGTATTTTGTTTCAGAGCAAAGGAAGAAAGAGCAGCCAGAGAGTAAGGGAGTGACATCGGGATGAAGTATCCACATGGGGGCAGAGAGTTGATTCCTTCCCTTAAGTTCTCTCCATCGCTGTTTCTGTTTTGTTCAGAGTACGTGAGACGGAGTTTTCTCATCCTTGCCTTGAAGGAGCACCCTGATTTTTGTTACTCCAAGAGACACCCATTAGTTATCTTGGTAGAAGACTAAATCAATAAAAGAAGCAAACAAAAGCATCATAAATGTACCTCACCATGGTGGGGATAGGTAATAAGTTGTTTGCTGCCTAAAATGAAAGCAGGAATCTTGGACTTGTATAGCAGAATAGAACTTTCTTCAGAATGGCCTGAAAGTAGTGTAACAGTAAGTTATCAGAGAAGATCCCAGTGCCCTTGGGTCAACTCTGACTCAGAGTAACTCTTCATCATTTTTTCTAGGCTGTGAACCTTCACATGAGGAGACTGTACATTGCACTTGCATGTAGAGGCTGATGGATTTGAACCACTGACCTTTCATGAAGCACTCCACACGGTACCCATTATATCACCAGGGATAATAAGAAGGGTATTACAAAACAAAAATACCCCCTTTGAGTATGGATGACTTTAAAATATTTTGATGCAAGAGGAAAAAATATTACCCTTTATTTCTGGGACCCATCCAAAGACTTGGCTTATGGACTAAAACTACCCACATATCAGTGCCCTATGCAAGACTGGACACCCCTTGAAAAATGTCACAATATATTGGTCTACTTGTGTTTTATCAACTATGCAAAAGTGTTTGACTGCGTGGATTATAATACACTGTGGCTTAGTATGAGAAAAGTGAGAACCCCACAACGCTAATTTATGTTCATAAGAAACTTGTTGACTACTGTTATAGGGGATTATAAATTCCATGTCATCTCATGGTGCTTTAATTCAATGTATGCCATCCAACGCAATCCTAACACTTTTACGTCACCACAAGGTTGATGTTGTTGTTTTTATGTGCCGTCGAGGCGTTTGTGACTCATAGTGACCCTATGTACAACAGACCTAAACCCTGCTCTACCCTGTTCCAATCGCACTGCTTCTGACACACCCATCCTGATTACCCTAGTCACTGAGTCAGTCCACCTCATAGAGGGTCTTCCTCTCCTGTGCTGTCTGTCCACCCTCCCAAGCATGATGTCCCTCTCCAAGGACCGGTCCCTTCTTACATCATGTCCAAAGTATGTCAGACAAAGCCCCAGAATCCTTGCCTCTTAGGAGCAGCCCAGTTTAACCCTCTCCAGGATGAATCTGTTTGTTTTCTTGGCAGTCCATGGTACATTCAATACTCTTCTCCAGCACCACAGCTCA
>NW_006399958.1:3551706-3570360 GCF_000299155.1 Elephantulus edwardii
TCCTTCTCAACCCAGCCTGGACTTCTGGCAGTTCTCTGCTGATGTGCTGTTCCAGTCGTTTTTGGATAATCTTCAGTAAAATCTTGCTTGCATGTGGAACCAATGACATTGTTCTATAGTTTCCACACTCTGTTGGGTCACCCTTCTTTGGAATGGGAACAAGTGTAGATCTCTTCCAGTCAGTTGGCCAAGTGATATTTGATAATATAATTTATTTTCCCAATTGATACATTTAGTATGAAGGAAGCCTAGATGGCACAAATGTTTTTCCTTGACTACTAATCTGAAGTCTGGAGGTTTGAACACAAGCCGTCATCACAAAGATGGTCCTGATGGTGTACCCAGGAAACTGAATTTTACTCCACGTACTGTATGAGGGTGTCAGGAATTGGATCTCACTCTAAAGCAAAGGACTTGCTCTTCTATTTTGCGAGTGTGATGCTTTTGTGGTGAGAAACTATTTTGTTAACTTCTGCCTATTGCTATTTTCTGTTCAGACTTGCTATTTCTTCAGAATGTAGCCTAGGTCTGGCAAGTGTTTAACCAACAGTTCTGAGCCACAAAATGAAACAAAATTCACCAAGATCTATTGTTGGAATGATTACAGCCTAGACAACTCTCAGGTTAGGGTCTCAATCAGGCAGAACTGAGGATAAGAAAGGCGCAGGGAATGTCGAGATAAATACCAGCAGGGTAAGAGAGGGAGAAGCTCACAACTAATAAAATATAAGTGTCATCAGAACCAGGAAATGGACAGCACTAGGCATAGGACCTCAGCCTTGACTCTTGAAGTAAAGGCTGTGCATCCATCCTCTCACCTAACCTGTTACCCACCCCCCCCCACCACCAAGCAATTTAGTGTTTTAGGTACAAGAGTGCCATCAGGAACAAAGGAATGGAACCACCCATTATATTCAGGCTCATCCTTCTTGGAGTCGGAAGCTCTGGTGGCCCAACGGGAAAGGAATTGTTCTGGCAACCCAAAGGCACATGGTTCAAACCCTCAAGTTGCCAGGTGGAACAGATGGGCAGTTCCGTTTCATGTAATTTATATAGACTTTGAAAATCAAATGGACGGTATGTTATGAGTCCAGTTTGATGGCGCCCTATCAACCACAACATCATGGAGAAGGACTTTCTCTCACTTCTCTACTTTAACAGAAATGACCCATATCTCTTCCAAGAAAATGATCCTTCTTTGTGTCCTCATATCCGTGTCCTGGCCTCGGCCCACGCTGGGAGGAATTCTGAGCAGGATATACTTAGGGATCTGGTCATGTCTGATCTTTCTGTTGTCTTCCACTGGGCTCACTTCTTTGATTCAGTCAAGGTAAATCAATAAAGTCTACTCACTGCACAGAGAACTGAGGGAACCATTTTTCTCTGACTGAGGGAGGGTTGATATGCACTTGGGTAGTCTCATCAGATAGCTAACAATTTCTTCAGAAGGTAATAGGAGGAGAGTGTATGTTCTTAGAAAAGATCCCTTTCATTGAATTTCCCTGATAACTTCTGCAGAGTTTGAAATGAGGAGAATATTTTAGACTCTTATTGAAATCACGATCTTACTGTCACTATTAGAACATGAAATGATAATTGTACTTATGGGGCTGGGGATTGATAAAATATTAGGTTCTGTTAGAAAAACATTTCCGAGAAGCAGAGAATGCAGTGAGAGGCATGTTTGGCTCTGCTAGTCCCTGCTGGCCCCCACCTCAGCCTCTCTCACTCCCTCCTTGAAGAATCTCAGAGATACTCTAGTGGTCTCTCTGGAGGTGCTCACAAGACACTGATGTTCCTGCAATTACAAAGTGTGGTCAACTTTTCCTGAACTTTCCTCAGCTCCCCGGAGGTGGACTATCGTGTCTGCTGTGGGTGAGGTGGTAATTGCAGTTCTGTGGGGAGGTGAGGTCACGCAGTTTCCAAGCCATATTTCAGGGTCTGCTTGCTGGCCTTCACACCTCTTTTGCCTGTTGTGACCATCACAGACTCCACGTCCTCCCAATAGGTGACAGTCAGGAGAGTACTTTCTATTTCAACTGGAAGGTAGGTTCTAGAAAAGGAACAGGTGGATCAGAAGCTGCATGAGCAACAGTGTCTGAAAAACGTATTTCTCTGAAGTAGAAAGTTGTCGAGTTGTAGGTTTAAGTAGGAAGGAAAAACAATTCCTGAGGCCTGAGCTGAGATTTGGAGGGAGAAGAAATCATGAGATCTGATACCAATCTTTGAATGTTCATCATTTATAAAAGCCACACAGAAATTGATTCTTGCTATTGGGTCCAAGTATCATCAAATTCTTAATATTATGGTGTTCTAATATCATAATTTAAATGTTTGTCTGGTGTTCAGAAAGGTGTATTGAAATCATACTGACTTTTTCCAAGGGTACTGTAGTCATTTTTGGAAATGGACTGTGCATGTAATAATAATGGAAATGTTGGAATTAATAGAATTATGGAATTCTTAGGAAACAAAATGAATTAAAGTTTGCTAAGGTAGAAATATTAGCTCATAGAGTGAGTAGAATGTGCTTAAAGAAGTTAATACATTTCCTTATAATGATATGTGTGTATAAGGAAGACTTTTTAACATAAATTGTTTTCAGAGTTAAGAAAGTTAAGCAGCTGGGGGGAAATGGGATCATTAAGGCCACCAAATCAATGTTAGTTTTTATTGTTACAAATATTTCCACAATATTTATCAGCCCTCTCATTTAATTTTATCCTGTATAGAAGATTCCATTCTTCCCAAATCTATTTTTAATATTTGTCTGATGTTTCAGTATCTTTTATAACATAAATCTTAATTATAGTTTCTCTTCATTTTGCGAAATCGGACAGGCGAGCTCGCATGATCAATGTGAGGACTAACTCTTTTAACTCCAAATCCTTAATTAGTTATGGTGTTGTACGGGCTGTAATTTGGGTCATGGCATCGTTTTGCAAGGCTGGTTAGAGAACAGCATGGTATTGCAATCCTAGGTTAAAACATAGCATGAGGCTATTACCATGTTTATATTTATTGAATAAAAATATGTTAGTTAGGAAAAATTATCCAGCATATCTACATTTTGCTAAAACAGATTATATTTTTGATGTATTAACGCTGCTGATGCCTAAGTGATTTTGGTACATGGAATAAATTCTTTGAAAAAAATTGGAAACTATCACAGTTAAGCATGAAATGCATACAAATATAAGAGGAATTTATTTTCTTTCAAAAACAGAAGGAGAGAGCTACGATAGAAGAGCAGAGTAGTAAAAGCACTACTCAAGTGCCTTATCCTCTTTGTAGCTAAATTCTCTCTGACAAAGGAGAGTAAAAATCATGCATATTGAATCGTTTCCTGTAGGCAAAGCCTTCATGACAGTGACCTAATATGTGATGAGTGCTACAAATAGAAAGAAGGTGATCGGATTTTTTTTAATGAAAAATATACTGAGAAATTAATTATTGGAATTATGTAAGAATGAGTGGAAATATTTGGATTTTTATTTCCATGAACCATGTGATCTCCGGTTGTTTCCATGTCAAGTCCTCTGCTTGTGAACTTGAACTGAAAACTTTGAATAATGAGGAAATTCTCACCCCTAAATATGAATAAAGCAGTGGTCCATATGTTTCAGATGACTATAGGAATCATGGGTAATTTTTCACTCATAATTCACTATCTCTTCTTACACATCCGTGGAAGCAGGTTACGATCCACAGACTTCATTCTGATGCACTTGACTGTAGCCAATTCCTTGTTAATTTTCTTTAATGGAGTCTCCCAGACCATGGTAGCTTTTGGAAGGAAACATTTTCTCAATGACTTACGGTGTAGATTTGTTTTATATGTTTCTAGAGTGGCCAGAGGGGTGTCCATTGACAGCACTTGTCTCTTGAGTGTCTTCCAGGTGGTCACTATCAGTCCCGGGAACTCCAGGTGGGCAGCACTTAAACTACAAGTCATCAATTATGTTGGGCCCTTCAATATCCTCTCCTGGATGCTGCACTTGATGGTCAATGCCATTATTCCCATCTATGTGTCTGTTCAAAGGGGCAACAATACTAGCACAAGGAAAAGGAATGTGGGATACTGTTATTTCCCTCGTGATGACAAAATGATATTAATAATCTTTACAGGATTTGTATCTTTCCATGATGTTTTCTGTCTTGGGCTCATGTCTTGGGCCAGCAGCTCCATGGTTTTCCTCCTGTACAGACACAGGCAGCAGGTCAAATACATTTATAATAACAAACTCTTCCACAGATCCTCCCCCGAGATGAGAATCTCCCAAAGAGTACTTGTTCTCGTGGGCACTTTTGTAACCTTTTATGCCATCTCTTCGGTTATTTACGCTTATTTGGCTCTTTTTTATTACGATCCCAGTTGGTGGCTTGTGGACATATGTGTATTTGTCAGTTCATTTTTCCCCACAATCAGCCCCTATATTCTCATTATCAGTGACCCCCATATATTGAGATTTTGCCATGCCTGTTGTGAGAGGAATGCACAATTTCCATCTCTTACTTAAAATAGAAAATTCAGAGTTTTATACAATATGAATTTATTCATTGCTTAAACTACCCTTCACTGAACCTTAAACCAAAAAGGAACAACAACAACAACAACAAAAATCTCCCAGATATTCTTATTACAGAGTGTGAGGAACTAGGTCAACTGAGATTCTGCCCCACGATAGAGAGTAAACAATCATAGCAGTAGTAAAATGAAATCTAATGTCTGCTGGATAATGCTAAGTACTTACAGAGGATTTATTTGGTTCATATTAATGGTGAAGTTTAGAGTATGTAAAAGAGCACAATGGATAAATTCTAGTAAACTCATGATTGTCAAGTTAATTCAGAAGCATTGCAACTCTAAATTATAGAGGAGAACAGTTTTATAAATTTTCAAAGAATGTAAGTCTCTCCCAAAGCTGATTGTCTTCTTATTCGTCTCATGGAGTGGGTGATGGGTTCAAACTTCAGCTAAGAAAAACTGCCATTTGCTTAGGTGGAAAGACTGAAAGTTGGTGAATAATATTTAAGTTGTCATTAATAATTGTTTGTTGAGGAGCTGTAGCTCAACAACACTATTGTCAAACAGAACAAGATGTTAACTGCTCCTGCACCACCTCACAGTTGATGTGTTTCACCATTGTTGCAATCACTCTATCAGTCAATAGCTTGGAGGGTCTACATGATGACATGAACAATGGGATGAGAATAAGTCTGATCATTCCTGTTTGTAAGGAAACTTTAAGTTTTATTTGTTCCAAGATTGATGAAATAATATGGAATTATTGAAATCATATATTTTAATTGAAATGTATGCATTTATGAACACTTAAGGGTATATAAATATTTAGAGTCAATTTTATAATTTTGAATATTATCTGGAATAGACCTTTGGGAAACCATTATTTTATACAAAATAGGGATATCTATTAAACAAGTTTAGTTAAATAGGCCTGGATTAATTTGGGATTTGAATGACAGTAATTTTATTGAAGGACTTGAATGCCAAGTTCTGAATTTTATTCCTTACATGTTAATAAAAATAGTGGACATTTGTAACATGAGAATGCTCACGCAGAAACGAGCACAGAAAAATGTTTGTGTGTAAAAGTTAAAGAATGAAATACAAGAGAACAAAGAGAGGCTTAAGAAAATATGTGCATTGAATAGGAAAAAAAATGAGTATGTAAAATAGAGGAGTATAAATATGATATGATTCCACTTTAGGGTCTATCTAGAGTAGGCAAATCCAGACAGACCCTTCGTCAGAGGATTGTCAGGGAAGGAGGAAAAGAGACTTGGCTTTTTCTTATCATGAAAAGAATTCTTTGATTCTTCTTTGTGATTGATGATGTGACTGTGATTGATGATAATAGCAACTACTGAGAAGAGTATCATTTACACAATGGTGGCTTAGTGGTCGACTTATCATCTTGCATGCAAGAGAACCAGAGAACAACTGAGTCAATGTACCTCATATAGACCACCACTTGTGTGCCACTGAAGGTTCCCATGGAGACATGAGGCTGCACCGGCTTACGGCAGTTTATACACTGCCCTAAACTCTGTGAGCACAATGGTCTCCCCATGGATGATGGTACAACTTTCTGTTGTGCGTGAGTTGGTTACCTGTCATGGCAGCTAAAGCAATATTATCCACTCAAAAATAGTCTTTTTCTTGTGATGTGTTTGTAGGTCTGTGGACCTTGACCCTTAGCTAGGTTATTTACTGTGCACTGGGGACGTGTGAACAATGGTGTTTTATGGTTTATGATACAAAACAATGATGTTAATACAACATAGTTAAAATGATTGCATCTTATAGATTCTGTCTGGATAATGTTTACGATCCACTCTATGATCAGTTTTGGTGTCTGCGTAGCAATTTGCTTCAAGAAACATGTGTTCTCTCCTTGGGTGGAGGTTGATCTATACACTTTTCAGACTAATTTTTTAACTTTTTTTCATACCTACATTTTTGGAAGCAGTTTTTACTCTCGTTATGTTAGATTTTGAGTTGATGATTGTCACTGGATCGGTTCCGATGCATAGAGACCCTGTAGGCGAGGACACAACCACCCTCGGGTTGTCTGGGCTGTCGTCCTCATGGCTCCTGATCCCGAGTCTTTTCTCCTCAGAACTGGCTGTTTGGTTCACAGTGTGGACCTTTAGGACATCATCCCAATGCTACCTCATTTCACCAGGGGGATTTTCATCTATTTTTGTCGTTACTTTCTTTATTATCCAAGCCATAGAATGGATCCAAAACAATTTTTGTAGAGTTCCCTCCATTGAATGGAAGCGCAAAGACCCTCGCCCCCCGTTATGAATTGAATTGTGTCCCACCTTAGTTTGAATATTAATCCTAAACTCTACGTACATATGTGTAGTCTCCATTAGCAAATAAGATTTTCTGTTTCATTTATTACTGAAGTGTAAGAACTGAGAAGTGTGCAGTGAACACATCAGACACAGAAGCCAGGAGGGGCAATGGAGGAGGACTGATGTCACGGACGTCACAGAAGAGAGAACAAGAAGCTAGAAGAAATGAGGATCTTCCCCAATACCAAATTTTTCTCTAGAGCCAGTACACTGAGCTCCCATTTTTATCCTCCTAAATTGTGAATTAATAAATGTATGTTTGACAAATTAACACCTTTATTACATATATATATATATATAAAATTCCCCACCCCCCCTTCCATAAGTACTAAGAAACTAAGACCTCTGTCTACAAAATCAACTGCTGGGTTAAAGAAAGTCAATGATGGAGGGAAGGAGTAGAGAGGGAAGAACGGCCTTGTCTTCTCTTCACACATACAATCAAAGAACTTCCACAGGAATAAAATATTTAATAATTAGAAACGGTACAACAAATCACTACTTACTTCATCATTGTTATTGAGAAATTCGAAAGCATGCACTGAAACACACGAGTCAGTGTTAAATGCCACTGTTGTTAGATCGGTTGCATCAGCTCCAATTCCTAGCAACACTGGGTACAACAGACTGAAACCCTGCCCGTCCTGCTCCATCCCCATACCCACGGCTATTTGACTTCATTGTTGCAGAAGCCACTGTGCCCATCATTCTCACAGAAGATCTGCCCCTTGTTCCCTTCTGACTCTCTTCTTTGTTAAGCATCACCTAGAGGATTGCTTCCTCTGAAAAGCTTGTCCACAGGGTATGACACACAGTCCCACCATCCTCATTATTATGCAATATTCTAGCTGGATGTTTTGCAAGAAAGAGCTGTTTGTTTCTCAATACTGTTCACCAATCTTATAATTCCATGGCACCCATTTTTAATTTGGCCTTTGTTATCCATTATGCTACTTTTCATGCCTTTGATGAGAGTAAAGACAGTAAGGTTTGGTCTTGGTGTCTTTATTCCTCAAAATAACAGCTAGCTTTTTGAACGTATTCAAGAGTTCTTTTGGAGAAGATTTGTCCAATGTAATACATCATTTGATTCCTTAGATGTTACTTCCATGAATATAGTGGTGCATCCATGAAAAACTAAATCCTTGACAACTGCATCTTTTTCATGATTTTGCTAATGGGCCAATTTGTAAGGATTTTAACTTAGTCTCTGTGAGTGGTATCCACTTCCTAAATATCATGCGTCCAGAAACTCCATGAACTATGATAAATGTCGATAGTGTTAGAGAAGCTTCAAGCCTTTTGTTCATAAGATCTCTATGAGTCATGCTTGACTTAAAGGCCATCAACAAACAACAATATTTACGTATATTGTTGTTGTTGTTGACTGACCCATAGCTGACCCTCCAGCGGGTTTTCAGAGGCAGTTAGTCGCAAGGGAGGAGATTGCCTATCCTTCTCTTGCAGAGCACCTTGTGGGCTTCAACCGCTTTCCTTTGGGATTGCAGCACAGGATCTTGCCACTAGGCCACCACAGCTCCCTATTGATGTATAGACAATTGTTAAACTGTCATTCTTCACCTTCACTGGGAATTGCTTCAACAAGAGGAAACAGTGTTCTGTTTCTTCAATTTAAGTCATTTTGTGTGTTTGTTGTTTTGTACCATCGTGTCATAATCAACTCAGAGTTACTCCTCCAATGGATTTTTCAGATTCAGTAAATCTCAAGAGACGAGATTGCCCATCCCTTCACCGAGCTTCTGGTGACTTCCAACCATGTGTCCCTGGGATTGCAGTACACCACCTTACCCCAAGGCCATCAGAGGTCCATGTCAGTACCACCTCTTTCTATCTAAGAGGGAAGAGCCCATGAAACCAGTTTAATATGTAAATAGAGCATTTCATTTCACAGACTGTAAGGGAAGAAAGAACAGCCAGAGAGCAGGGGAGTGACCATTAGGACGAGGCATCCAGACGAGGGCAGAGTGTTGACTCCTTCCTTTATCTTCTCTCCATCCCCAACTTCCACTTTGCTCATGGATAGATCCATGTCCGTGCCTGTAATTGTTGTTTTGTGCCTACACTTTGACTATGACTCAGGACAATCCCACAAACATCAGCTCTGAACCTCACCCTACCCTGCGCCGTCCTTACCGTCTCTGACACACTTGAGCCCATTGTCACAGTCACGGTGTGGACCCATCACGGGAGGGTCTTCCCTCAAATGCTGGCCTCCCACCTTGTCAAGTGTGGTGTCCCTTTCTAAAGATGGGCCCCTCCTTAGAAGACGCCCAGTGTATATGAGGTGGAGTTTTCTCCTTCTTGCCTTGAAGCAGCACTCTGGTTTCTCTTGCTCCAGGAGAAACGCATTAGCTTCCTTGTTTGAAGACAAAATCAAGAAAATAAACCCTTTTAACGGTTCTTCACCACAGTGGGGATAGATAATACATTCTTTGCTGCCTAAAATGAAAGCAGCAATCTCGGAGTTGAATAGTAGAACAGGACTTCCTTCAGAACGGCCTGAAAGTAACATAAGACCAAGTTACCAGAGAGAATCCCCACTGCCCTCCGGTCAGCTCTGACTCAGAGTAACTCTTCATCATTTTTCTAGGCTGTGAACCTTCATTTTACTTGTATATAAAGGCTGATGGATTTGAACCACTGACTTTCAGTAAGCACTCCACATGGTACCCATTATACCACGATAACAAGAAGGCTATTACAAAGGAAAAATACTGCCTTCGAGTATGGACAACTTCGACTTTAAAATATTTTGAAGTTACAGGAACAATATTATCCTTTATTTCTGGGTCGACCCATCCAAAGGGTAGGCTTATGGATTAAAACCACTCACATATCAGAGCCCAGTGAAAGACTGGATACCCCTTGAAAAAAGTCACAATGTATCAGTCTATTTGTGTTTTATGCACTGTGTAGATCACTATGACTTAGTATGAGAAAAATGAGAACCCCACAATGCTAATTTATGTTCGTATGAGACTTACTGACTACAGTTATAGAGGATTATAACTTACACGTAAAACATCTCAATTCATTGTTCGCCATCCAAGAAAACACTTTTCTTTTACATCAGCACAAAACGTTGACAACCTCTGATATTTAATGATTTGCAATTTCTTTTCCCAATTGACATATGTTAGTATTAAGGAATTCTAGATGTCACAATGGGTTGCCTTTACTCCTAATCTGAGTCTGGAGGTTTGAACACAACCAGGCATCACAAAGATGGTCCTGAGGATCTAGTTTTCTAAATATCAGAGCCCAGGAGACCGAGTTTGACTCCAGGTATTGGACGAGGGGATCATGAGTTGGAATTGACTCAAAGGCAAAGTGCTTGCTCTTGTATTTTGTGAACCTGGTGCTCCTGTGGTGACAAAGTATTTTGTTACGTTCTGCCTATTGTTTTTTTCTGTTCATATTTTCTATTTCTTTAGAAAGCAGCCTAGGTCATACAAGTGTTTAGCAAACAGTTCTAATACATGAAGTGAAAAAAAAATGCATGAATGAAGATCTAGTGTCAGAAACATTACAGTCTAGACAACCGTCGTGTTAGGGTCTGAATCAGATAGAACAGAGGAGAGGTGGGGTGCAGGAAACGTCACAACAAAAGTCAATGGGGTAAGAGAGGCAGGAGCTCCCAATTAATAAAATGTGAGAGTCATCAGAACCAGGTCATGGACAGCATTAGGCAGAGTGCCTCAGCCCTGACTCTTGCAGTAAAGGCTGTTCCTCCACCCTCTCACCCCACTCCCGACCCCTCCACCAAACAGTCTAGTGTTTTAAGAACAAGAGTGACATCAAGAGAAAAGGACTTGAACCACTCACTACATTCAGGCTCACTCTTCTTGGAGTAGGGAGCTCTGGCGGCCTAGGGAGTGAGGATTTGTGCGGCCAACCCAAAGACACGTGATTCAGATCCTCCAGATGCCAGATGAAACTAAGTAAGGCAAATCCATTCCATGGAATTTACAATCTCTCAAAATCTCCTGTAGGGTCAGCTATGAGCCTGGTCCGATTTTATGGCCCATTAACAACCACAGCATCATGGAGAAGGGCTTTCCCTCACTTCTCTACTGGAACAGAAATGGCCCTCAACTCTTCCTACAGAACTGTACTTGTTTGTATCTTCATTTCTGTGTCCTCGCCTTTCCTCTAAAGCAAATATACTAACAAGGCCTCAGCCCCCACTGGGATGAATTCTCAGCAGCACAGAACTAGGGATCTATTGAAGGTTAATCTTTCTATTGTTTTCCAGTGGGCTCACGTTTTTTGCATGAGGCAAGGAAGACCAAACTAGGCTATTCACTGTTTATAGCTCAGAGACAACAATTTACCTCTCACTGAGGGAGGACTGCTATACATTTGGTAGGTTTGTTAGATAGCTAACCATGTCTTCAGAAAGGAATATGAAGATAGTATATTTTCCTAGAAAATTTCCATTTAATTTAATTTCCTAGGTAACTTGTATTCAAGTTATAAATAAGGAAAATGTTTTATGCTATTATTGACATCATGATCTTACTGTCACTATTAGAACATGAAATGATTGTTCTTCTGGGGCTGAGAACTGGTAAAATATTAGGTTCTCATAGAAAAACATTTCTGAGAAGCAGAGAATGCAGTGAGAGGCATGTCATGTTCTGCTCTGCCCGTCTCTGCTGGTCCCCACCTCAGCCTCTCCCGCTCCCTCCATGGGAGCCCTGTCTGCCTCCAGAGACGATGGAAAAAGAAGAATCTCAAGGATACTCCAGTGGTCTCTTTGGACATGCTCACCAGAAACTGGAGTTCTCAGAATTACAAAGTGTGGTCAACTTTTCTTGAACTTTCATCATCTCTCAGAGGTGTACTGTCATGGTTGTTGTGGGGGAGGTGGTAATTGCAGTGCTGTGGGGAGGTGAGGTCACGCAGTCCCTAAGCCATATTTCAGGGTCTGCCTGCTGACACAGTTCACACCTCTTTTGCCACTGCCCTGACATCAGCTGAGAGTCAGGAGAGAACTTTCTATTTCAACTGCAAGGTACGTTCTCAAAAAGGAAGAGATGAATCAGGAGCTGCACGAGTGAAGATGTCTGAAAAACAGATTTCGCTGACATAGAAACTTATTGAGTGGTAGGTTTATGTAGGAAGAGATACATTTCTGATACCTGAGTTGAGATTTGGTGGGAGATGGAGTTGTGAGATAGGATACCAATCTTTTAACTTTCATAATTTATGAAAGCCACAAAGAAATTGATTCTTCAGATTGGGTCTAAGTGGCAGCTCATTCTTAATTACATTGTGCTCCAATATTAAAATGTCAACATTAGTCGAGTTTTCAATATGAAGTATTGAAACCCTAAAGACTTTTCCTAAGAGTACGAGAGTCATTTTTGGAAATGCAGTATGCATGGAATAATGGGAATTTTGGCATGAATAGAATTATGGAATTCTTAGAGAAAAAATAGTTAACATTTGCTAAGATAAAATTACTGGACCATAACTTGGGTCTGATGTTTTCAAAGAAGTCAGTACATACAAATACACTACTATGTATGAATAAGGAAAAGACTTATTAAAGAATATCTGTTTTCATATTCGAACACTTTAGAAAGCTACAGGGAAACATGAAAACTCCAGTCACCAAATAAAGGTGAAATATTTATTGTTGCATTTTCTTTGGCTTAGAAATATTTCCACGTTATTTATCAGCTCTCTCACTTAAATGTATTCAATATATCCAATTTATCCATTTGATCCAAGACATCCATTGGTGAATCTACTTACCCAATAAATCCCATTGGCCCGTTCATTCAATTCTATTTTGAATATTTATCTGATGTTTCAGTAGCTTTTATTAAACAAACCCTAATTGTGGTTTCTTGTCATAGTGAGAAATGACCGTGCATGTTCATGGGATCAATGTCGAGGATTAAACTGTTGTGAAGCAGGACTGTTGTGAAGCAGGACTGACATCAGGGTTGCGGGGAGACTGAGAAAGAAGGGATAAATGTTGCATACTGCATTGAAACAGATGAGGGAGAGAACTGTTTAAAACGGATATGTGATTAGGTACTACTGTCCTGACAGGAGTCCAAAATGAAGGCTGCACAGTGGAGTGGGCTTGGAGGGAGGGATTGCATAACAATGAAAGAAGTTTTCTTTTACTTTTCAAAGAGAAGAGCAAACTGGAGGGGAGGGGTGGGCATGGAGAAAAGTGCAACAATGAATGGAAATCCAAAGTCTCTGTAAACTTTCATTAAAATTAATAATAAAAAATATTAAAGAGGGGGAAAAAAGATGGAAAAACCTTCATGACAGTGACCAAATACATAGTGAATGTTACAAATAGAAAGTAGATCGTGGGATTTTCCATATGAACAACTTACTTAGACAGTAATTCTTGGAATTAAGAAATAATGAATGGAAATATGCATATATTTATTTCCATGCACAATCTCATCTCTAATTGTTGCCCGTCAAATCCTCTATTTGTGAATTTGAACTTAAAGCATGAATAATGGCAGAATTCCCTTCTCTGGATCAAAAAATAGCAATGATTCATATATGTCAGTTATTCATTGGAATCCTGGGGAATTTCTCACTCTCGATTCACTATGCCTCCTTACACATCCGTGGATGCAGGTTACGATCCACAGACTTCATTCTTATGCACTTGATGGTAGCCAATTCCTTGTTCATTTCCTTTAGTGGAGTCCCCCAGACCATGCTAGCTTTAGGAATGAAAAACTTTCTAAGTCACTTTGGGTGCAAGTTTGTTTTATATGTCCCTAGAGTGGCCAGAGGGGTGTCCATGGACAGCACCTGCCTCTTGAGTGTCTTCCAGGTCATCACGATCAGCCCTAAGAACTCCAGGTGGACAACACTTAAACCACAAGTCATCAGTTATATCAGGTCTTTCAGTGTCCTCTCCTGGGTCCTGCACTTGATGGTCAACGCCATTTATCCCATCTATTTCGCTGTTCAAATGAGCAATAAAACCATCACAAGGAAAATGCATGTGGGATACTGTTCTTTCCCACGTGATGACAATATTATATTCTTAATCTTTACAGCATTTGTGTCTTCCCATGATTTTTTCTGTCTGGGGCTCATGTCTTGGGCTAGCGGCTCCATGGTTTTCATCCTGTACAGACACAGGCAGCAGGTCAAATACATTTATAATAACAAACTCTTCCACAGATCCTCCCCCGAGATGAGAATCTCCCGAAGAGTACTTGCTCTGGTGGGCACCTTTGTAACCTTTTATGCCGCCTCTTCTGTTATTTATGCTTATTTGGCTCTTTTTAATTATGACCCTAGTTCATGGCTGATGAACGTGTCGATATTCATCACATCATGTTTCCCCACAGTCAGCCCCTTTATTCTCATGACCAGTGACCCCCGGGTATTGAGATTTTGCTATGCCTTTTGTGGAAGGAATACACAATTTCCATCACTTACTTAAAATAGAAAGTTCATATTTTTATACCATATGAAGCCATTTTTTAACCATCTTTCACCAAATGGTAAACAAAAAAAGGGGGGGAGGGAATCCCCCAGATCATTCACATTGCAGAATGTGAGGAACTAAGCCGACTGAGATTCTGCCCCTCAATAGAGAATAGATTTTCATAGAGGTGTTGTTGTTGTTTTTAAGTGCGGTCGAGTCACAGGCGACTCATAGTGACCTTATGAATGAAAGTCCTCAACACTTGTGTGACTTTCATCCTTTCTCCAGGTTCATACGGTTTCAGGAGGTAAGCTATTATGGAAGTGGATGCCACTCCTGCTCCCAGGATTGTTTTAATGGGGGAGTTCACCAACCACTGTCCACCATGGTAACCATTTGACACAACAGTGACACAGTGTTCAGCTTCAAAGCCACCACAATCTAATGTATGATATCTATTTAGTCCTAAGTACTTACTGAGTGTTTATTTGGTTCATTTTAATGGTGAAGTTTAGAGTATGGAAAAGATTAAAATGGATAATCTCTAGTAAACTCACTATTTTCAAGTTAATTGAAAACTATTGCAACCCTGAATTATAGAGCAGCACAGTTCTATAGATTTACCAAGAATGCGAAGTTTGTTCCAAAGCTGATTGTCTCCTTATTCCTCTCATGGAATGGGTGATGGGTTCAAATTTCAAGTACGAAAAACTGTCATTAGCTTTGGTGGTAAGTCTTAAAGTTTTAAAATAACATTAACGCTGAGATTGATAATTGTTATCAACTACACACACCTCACCAACTCTACTGTTGAACAGAACAAGATGTTAACTGCTCCTGCACCACCTAACAGTTGTTGATGTGTGACACCAATTGTTGAAATCACTGTGTCAGTCAATCACTTAAAGGGTTTATCTCATGACATGCCCAACAGAATGAGAATAAGTCTGATCATTCCTGTTTCTAAGGGAACTTCTAGCTTTTAGTTGTATTTGTTCCAAGACAGAAGAAATATTGTGGAATTATTGGATACACATATAATTAATCTGTATGTATAAATTTCTAGTACTTATGTGGGCATAAAAATTAAAATGTAGAATATTTTTGTTTAGAATATTCTCTGCGATAGACTTTAGGAAACCACTATTTTTAAACAGAATTAGGGGTTCATATTAAATGACGTTAGTGAAATAGGCCTGGAATAATGCTGGGCCTGGATGCCTCTTTCTTATCGATAGCTGGCAATGCAATGGCACATAACAACAGCAACGTATTATATTGGTTGTTTTTTTATTTAAGCTTCTTGTTTAGAATCAACAAAGCCTCTGGGATGGCTTTTGTATTTAAAAGTAGGCTATATTTTAGAGAAACATTCTTCCATGAAGTACTGCACTCTTCTGTCAACATGCTCTACTGAGGTGATCTGGGGTTGCTGTGATGCTGGACCTTGTGCCATTGGGATGTCAAATGGGATAATGGTTAGACATGGTGGACAGTGTTTGTTGAAACTCCCAGTTTAAGATAGGTTTGGAGGCAGAAGTGGAATCTCTTTCATAAACAACATGCTTCTGGAAACAAAAAGAACTTTGAGAAATGTCAATAGTTACAGAAACGAAAGGCATCAGGTCTTTTGTTCTCAGGGTTGGTATGAGTCTATGAGTCGTGCTTGACTCTATGGCAATCAACAGCAAACAACAAAAATGTTAAGAAAAAGAGTGGACTTTAGTAACAGGAGAATGCTCGTGCTGAAACGAGTACAAACATGTTTTCATGTAAATGTTAAAAAATGGAATTCAAGAGAACGAAGGAAGGCATAGGAAGATATAGGCATTGAATGAAAAAATAATAAGTGAAATAGATGAGTACAATGTGATATGATTGCACCTTAGGGTTGATCTAGAGCAGGCAAACCGATACAGACCCGTCGTAACAGGAACGTGAGGGAAGAAAGAAGAGAGACTTGGCTTTTTCTTATCAGGAGAAGAATCCATTGACTCTTCATTGTGACTGATGATGTGATGTGACTGTTATTGATAATAATAGCAACTATTGAGAAGAATATCACTTACATAATGGGGACTTACTGGTCGACTTTTTGCCTTACATTCAAGAGAACCAGTGGCAAGTGAGTCACTGTACCTCATATAGACCCACCACTCGTGTGTCATTGAAGGTTTCCACGGAGCTATGAGGCTGCACAGGCTTATGGCAGTTTGTACACTGAGATAAACCCTATTTAGCACAATGGTCTCCCCATGGATGATGGTACGACTTTCTGTTGTACATGAGTTGGTTCCCTATCATGGCAGCTAAAAGCAATATCCTCCAGTCAAAAAGATTCTTTTTCGTTGTGTGTGATGTTTTGTAGGTCTGTGGACCAAGACACTTAGCTAGGTTATGTGTTAAGCACTGGGGACTTGTTAACAATTGTATTGTATGGTTTATGATACAAAACTATGACGCTAATAAAAAGTAGTCTAGATTATTGCAGTCTTGTGGATTCTGTCGGGATAACGTTTATGATCCACTCAAGGACCAGTTTTGGTGTCTGTGTAGCGTTCACTTCAAAAAAACGTGTCTTCTCTCCTTTGGTTGGAGATTTATCTATACACTTTCCAGTTTAATATTGCTACTTTTTCACATGTACATTTTTGTCAACAGTTTATACTCTCACTATGTTAGATTTTGAGTTGTTGAGTGTCACGGAATCAGTTCTGACGCATAGAGACCCTGTAGGAGAGGACACAACCACCCTCGGGTTGTCTGGGCTGACGTCCTCCTGGCTCCTGATCCCGAGTCTCTCCTCCTCAGACTGGATGGTGGGTTCACACTCTGGACCTTTAGGACAGAATCCAATTGCTACCTCATTTCACCACGGGCGTTCTTTGTTTAGGATGATGACTTTTGTCTATTTTTGTTGCTACTTTATTCATTATACAAGTCGTGTAATGGATTCAAAGCAAATCTTGTTGAGTTTCCACCATTGAATGGAAGCACATGTACCTTCACCCCCAATTTTGGATTGAGTTCCACCATAGTTTGAATTTTAATCCTAAACTCTACATAAACGTGTGTGCAGTCTTCTTTTTTAAATAACGTCTTTTGTTTGACTTACTGAAGTATAAAAACTGAGAAGTGTGTAAGGAGTCAATCACTTCTGGGAAGTAAGAAGAACACATCAGACAGAGAACTAAGGAGGGACAATGGAGGAGGACTGATGCCACGGCCGCCACTGAAGAGAGAACAACGAGCTGGAAGAGACGAGGATCTTCCCTAACAGAAAAGTTTTCCTAAAGATACTCCATGGAGTTCCCATTTCTACTGTCCTAAATTGTGAATTAATAAATGTGTGTTTGTCAAATTAACACACCAATGATATATTCTTTTACCTCCTATAAGTACTAAGAAAGTAAGACTTCTGTCTACAAAATCAACTCTGGGGTTAGGGAAAGTCAGGGATGGAGGGAAGAGGTAGGGAGAGAACAGCCTTGTCTCCATTAGGACATCCAGATGGTGTATGCTGCAGACCGAGGGTAAAGTATTTTTAGAATTATTAATAGCAAGACAGACAACCAAGAATGAAATAGAACATAGACTAGAGAGAGTGAAGAACAGGGGACCAGCAGTTCCATGACTGAGGCCCCCAAGCCACATCTCTCTGTGTATTTATTGAGAATCATAATGAAGGTAAACAAAGGAAAATCACAAGGGAGTAGAAAATAAAATACAAAGCATCTTGGGGAAGTCTTTTGCACATAAGGCCAAGTTCCTCTCTATTGTTTACCTTATGCTTATCTCAGGAAGGAGAGATTCAGCAAATACAAACTAAGAAGAATGTTGACTCTTAAGGAATGCCTTAGTGTCACAGGGTGAATTCTAGCTTGTAGTAAGCCTCCCTCATCTCCTGATATAGCACTTGGTTTATTATTAATATTATATATTGTATTCAGCCTCCCACAGGGGCAGAGTGTTGACTTCCTTCCTTTACCTTCCCTCCATCCTCTACTTGCACTTTGCTCGTGGATCAGCTCCATGTCAGTGCCTCTAATTGTTGTTATGTGTCTACACGTTGACTATGGTTCATGGTAACCCCACAAACATCAGCTCTGAACCTGCCCTACCCTGTGCCGTCCTTAGCATCTCGGACACGCTTGAGCCCGTTGATACAGTCACTGTGTCAGGCCCTCACAGGAAGGGTCTTCTCCTCCAGGGCTGACCTCTCACAGTGCCAAGTAGGAAATCCTTTCCAAAGATGGGACCCTCTTTAGAAGATGCCCAGGTGTGTGAGATGGAGTTTTCTCATTCTTACCTTGAAG
>NW_006399958.1:3571030-3577745 GCF_000299155.1 Elephantulus edwardii
CAGCTGACTTTCCCAATGTAATCCATCTCTTGATGTCCTGGGCTGCTGTTACCAAGAGTGTTGACTGTGGAGCCAAGTAAACTAAAACTGTTAACTATCTCCACCCCTTCATCATCCATATAGATGACCTCACAGAGTGGGGATAGATAAGAAATTCTTTGTTGTCTACAATGAAAGCAGGAATCTGGGGGTTGAATAGTAGAACAGAACTTCCTTCAGAATAGCCTGAAAGTAGCATAAGAGTAAGTTACCAGATAGGATCCCCACTGCCCTTGGGTCAGCTCTGACTCAGAGTAACTCTTCATAATTTTTCTGGGCTGTGAACCTCACATGAGGACACTCTTCATTCTACTTGCAAATAGAGGCTGATGGTTTTGAACCCTTCACCTTTCAGTTAGCCCCCTCCATGGTACCCATTATAGTACCAAGGATAACAAGAAGGGTATTACAAAAGAAAATAGCCCCTTTGAGTATGGACGATGTTTAAATATTTTGAAGCTACAGGAACAAAATTATCCTTTTTTTGGGTGTCAACGCATCTAAAGCCCAAGCATATGGACTAAAACCACCCACATATCCGCGCCCTGTGCAGGATTGGATACCCCCTGAAAAAAAGTCACAATAAATTGGTCTATTTATGTTGTATCAGCTATGCAAAAGCGTTTGACTGTGTGGATCAGAATAAACTGTGGCTTAGTATGAGAAAAGTGAGACACCCCCAACAGTAACTTATGCTCAAATGAAACTCGCTGTCTATTGTTTTACGGGATTATAACTTACATGTCATCTCATGGTCCTTCAATTCAATGTATGCCGTTGAACACAATCCAAACACTTTTCTTTCACATGACCATAAAGCTTTGACAACAATCTGAATTTTAAGCATATCATTTATTTACCCAATTGATATATTCAATATTAAGGAACCCTAGAGGGCACAAATGGTTTGCCTTTGCTACTAACCTGAAGTCTGGAGGTTTGAACACACTCAGGCATCACAAAGATGGTCCTGAGGATCTAGTTTTATAAATATCAGAACCCAGGAAGCCAAATTTGACTCTGGCTACTGGATCATGGAGTCATGAGCTGGAATTGACTCAAAGGCAAAGGCTTGTTCTTGGTGTATTTTGTAAGCCTGGCACTTTGGTGGGGACAGAATATTTTGATAACTTCTGCCTATTGTTATTTTCTGGTAACACTTGCTATCTCTTCAGAAAGTAGCCTAGGCCTCCAACGTGTTTTGTAAATAATTCTAATTCAAAAAGTGAAAAAAAAAATGCACAAAGGCCTGCTATCAGAAAGAGTACAGTCTAGACAACCATTGTGTTAGGGTCCAAATCGGGCAGAAGTGAGGAGAGGTGGGGTGCAGGGAAAGTCGAGACAAATGCCAGAGGGATAAGAGAGGCAGGAGCTCACAATTAATAAACCGTAAGAGTCATCAGCACCAGGATGTGGACCAGCATTAGGCATCGTGCCTCACCTCAGCCCTGACTCTTGCAGTAAAGGCTGTTCCTCCACCCTCTCACTCCACTCCTGACCCCTCCACCAGACAGTCGAGTGTTTTAGGAAGAAGAGTGACATCAAGAACAAAGCACTTGAACCACCCCCTACATTCAGGCTCACCCTTCTTGGAGTAGGTAGCTCTGGTGTAAGGATTTGTGCTGCCAACCCAAAGACACTTCATTAAAATCCTCCAGCTGCTAGGAGGAAGAAAGAGGGACAATTCTATTCCATGAAGTCACAGTCTCTCAAAATCTCCTGGAGGGTCAGCTGTGAGCCTGGTCCGATTTAATGGCACATTAACAACCACAGCATCATGGAGAAGGGCTTTCCCTCGCTTCTCTACTAGAACAGAAATGGCCCTGTTCTCTTCCTAGACAATTGTACTTGTTTATATTTTCATTTCTGTGTCCTCGCCTTCCCTCTAAAGCAAATATACTAACAAGGCCTCAGCCCCCACTGGGATGAATTCTCAGCAGCACAGAACTAGGGATCTATTGAAGGTTAATCTTCCTATTGTTTTCCAGTGGGCTCACGTTTTTGCATGAGGCAAGGAAGACCAAACTAGGCTATTCACTGTTTATAGCTCAGAGACAACCATTTACCTCTGACTGAGGGAGGACTGCTATTCATTCAGCAGGCTTGTCAGATAGCTAACCATTTCTTCAGAAAGGAATATGAGGATAGTGTATTTTTGTCAAAAATTTCCTTTTCATTCAATTTCCTGAGCAACTTATATTAAGAGGGGTAGGCAGGGAGAAAAGTGTAACGATGAATGAATGGAAATCCAAAATCTCTGTTAATCTTCATTAAAATGAATGATAATAACAAAAAAACTAAAAAAATAAATGAGGAAAACATACTGTTATTGATATCATGATCTTACAATTACTATGAGAACTCAAAATGTCAATTGTTCTTATGCAGCTGAGGACTGGTAAAATATTAGGTTCTCATAGAAAAACATTTCTGAGAAACAGAGAATGCAGTGAGAGGCATGTCCTGTTCTGCTCTGCCAGTCCCTGCTGGCCCCCACCTCAGCCTCTCCCGCTCCATCCATGGCAGCCCTGTCTGCCTCCAGGGATGATGGAAAAAGAAGAATCTCAAGGCTACTCCAATGGTCTCTTTGGACATGCTCACCAGACACTGATGTTCCCAGAATTACAAAGTGTGGTCAACTTTTCTTGAACTTTCATCATCTCCCAGAGGTGGACTGTCATGTCTGCTGTGGGTGAGGTGGTAATTGCAGTTCTGTGGGGAGGTGAGGTCACGCAGTCTCTAAGCCATATTTCAGGGTCTGCCTGCTGACCGTTCACACCTCTTCTGCCGGTGTGACCATAATCGACGCCACTTCCCCCCAGTAGGTGACAGTCAGGAGAGAACTTTCTATTTCAACTGTAAGGTAGGTTCTAGAAAAGGAAGAGGTGGATCAGAAGCTACATGAGGGACGATGTCTGTAAAACTCACTTCTTTGAGTTTTAGGTCTATGTAGGAAGGGGCACAATTCTCGAGGCCTGAGCTGAGATCTGGAGGGAGATGTTGCTGTGAGATAGGATACCAATTTTTAAATGTTCATAATTTATGAAAGCCACAAAGAAATTGATTCTTGGTATTGGGCCCAAGTGACACCAAATTCTTAATTTATGGTGGTCCAGTAATCATAATTTAAAAGTTAGTGTGTTCAAGAAATTATATTGAAATCATACTGACTTTTTCTAAGGGTATCATAGTCATTTTTAGAAATAGACTATACATGTCATCATGGTAATGCTGGGATTAACAGTATTATGGAATTCTCAGGAAATAAAATGAGTTCAAGTTTGCGTAGATAGAATTATTTGTCCATACCTTGAGTAGAATGTGCTTAAAGAAGTCAGTAATGTACAAACACTGACATGTGTGAATAAGGAAGACTTTTTAACAACAACTGTTTTCCTACTTAATAAAATTAGACAGCTGGGGGGAAATGTGATGATTTAAGGCCCCCAAATAGAGGTACATTTGTATTGTTACAAATATTTCCATAATATTTATCAGCTCTCTCTCATTTAACTTTATCCAATATAAAAGATTCTATTCCTCCCAAATCTCTTTTAAATATTTGTCTGATGTTTTAGTATCTTTTATAACATAAATCTTACTTCTGGTTTCTCTTCATTTTGAGAAAACAGACAGGCATGGTGGCCTAATCAGTATAAGAAGTAACTCTTTTAACTTTTAAATCTTTATCGATTATGATGTTGTACAGCCTATAATTTGTATCATGGCATTGCTTTGCAAAAGTTGGTTAGAGTGCAGCGTGCTATTCTAATCCTAGTTTAAAACATACAATGATTTCATTACCGTGTTTATACGCATGGAATAAATATACTTAGGAAAAATTACACAGGATATCTATGTTTTGCTAAAGCGGATTACATTTTTTAATGCCTTAACACTGCTGATCCTTAAAGGATACTGGAACATGGAAAAAAATTTTGGAAAAAATAGGAAAAGTTCACAATTAAGAATGAAATGTATTTAAATATAGGAGGAATTTCTGTTAGTTCAAAAACATAATGAGAGAGCTATCACTGAAGAGCAGAGAAGTAAACATGAGTAGCTTGGTTAAGTTTGCTACTCCAGTTCAAATCCTGCCTGTCCTTATTTTACATAAGTGACTTATCCTCTTTGTACCTAATTTCTCTCTGACAAAAGAGAGAAACAATAGCTTTAAAATATAGAACCATGTGTATTGAATTGTTTCCTGTAGACCAAGCCGTCGTGACAGTGATCTCATAATAGTGTTGAGTGCTACAAATAGAAAGAAAGTGGTAGGGTTTTCTAAATAAAAAATTTCCTGAGAAATGAATTCTTAGAATTAAGTAATAATGAGTGGAAATATTTGAATTTCTATTTCCATGAACAATGTGATCTCCAGTTGTTTCCAGGTCAAGTCTTCTGCTTGTGAAATTGAACTGAAAACTTTGAATAACGACAAAATTCTCTTCTTTAGATATGAACATAGCACTGATCTACATATTTCAGATAACTATTGGAATCACGGGGAATTTCTCACTCTTAATTCACTATATCTTCTTACACATCCGTGGATGCAGGGTAAAATCCCCAAACTTCATTATTATGCACTTGACTGTAGCCAATTCCATGTTAATATTCTTTAGTGGAGTCTCCCAGACCATGGTAGCTTTTGGAAGGAAACATTTTCTCAATGACGCTGGGTGCAAGTTTGTTTTATTTATTCTTAGAGTGGCCAGAGGGGTGTCCATTGACAGCACTTGCCTCTTGAGTGTCTTCCAGGTGGTCACTATCAGCCCTAGTAACTCCATGTGGGCAGCCCTTAAACTTAAAGCACTAAGCTACATTGGGCCCTTCAATATCCTCTCCTGGATACTGCACTTGATGGTCAATGCCATTTATCCCGTCTACGTGTCTGTGCAAAGGAGCAACAAAACTATGATAAAGAAAAGGAATTTGGGATACTGTTCTTTTCCACATAAAGACAACATTATATCACTAATCTTTACAGCATTTGTGTCTTGCCATGATGTTTTCTGTCTGGGGCTCATGTCTTGGGCCAGCGGCTCCATGGTTTTCATCCTGTACAGACACCGGCAGCAGGTCAAATACATTTATAATAACAAACTCTTCCACAGATCTTCCCCTGAGATGAGAATTTCTCAAAGAATAATTGTTCTGGTGAGCACTTTTGTAATATTTTATGCCATCTCTTCTTTTCTTTATGCTTATTTTTTTCTTTTTTCTTATGATCCCAGTTGGTGGATGGTAAGGGTTTCTACATTTGTCAGTTTATCTTTCCCCACCATCAGCCCCTTTATTCTCATGACCAGTGACCCCCACGTGTTGAGATTTTGCCATTCCTTTTGTGGAAGGAATGCACAATTTCCATCTCTTAATTAGAATATAAAATTCTTATTTTTTAATACCATTTGAAGTCATTGCTTAAACCATCCTTCACCACATGTTAAACCAAAACAAAAATGAACAATAAAAGCCCCAAATCATTCTCATTGCAGAGTGTGAGGAACTAGTCCAACTGAGATTCTGCCCTGCGATAGAGAAGAAATAATGAGAGAAGTAGTAAAATGAAATCTAATGTCTGATATCTGGATAATGCTAAGTACTTACTGAGGGTTTATTTGGTCTATTTGAATGGTCAGGTTCACAGTCTGTGAACGATTAAAATGGATAATCTTAGTAAACTCACTATTTTCAAGTTAATTCAGAGCCACGGCAACCCTGGATTATAGAAGAGAACAGTTGCATAGATTTTCCAAGAATGTAAGTCGCTCCCAAAGTTGATTGTATCCTTATTCCTCTCATGGAGTGGGTGAGGGATTCAAATCTCAACTAAGAAAAACTGTCATTTGCTTAGGTGGGAAGTCTTAAAGTTGTTAAATATTAAATGTTAATTAATTAAAATTAAATATTAATGAAATCATAAATATTTAAGCTGTTATTGATAATTGTTGCCATGTAGCTACAGCTCAACAACTCTACTGTTGAACAGAACAAGATGTTAACTGCTCCTGTACCACCTTACACCATTGTTGTAATCACTGTGACAGCCTATCACTCAGAGGGTCTACCTGATGACATGGTCAGTGGAATGAGAACAAACCTGATCATTCCTGTTTCTAAGGAAACTGATAGTTGTATTTGTTCCAAGACTGAAGAATCCACGTGGAATTATTGAATTATTGAATGCACATATTTTTAATCTATATGTATAAATTTCTGCTACTTAAGTGGACAGAAAAATTATAATTTAGAATATGAACAGGGATAAATATTTAGGAAACCATTATTTTAGACAGAAGGAAGGTATATATTAAATGACGTTAGTGAAATAGACCTAGAATTATTTTGTGACTGGATGCCAATTTCTGATAGACAGCAGGTTGTATAACAGCACATAACAACAATACCATCTTACATGGGTTGTTTTTTATTTAAGCCTCTTGTTTAGAGTCAACAAGACCTCAGGGAGGGCTTTTATATGTAAAAGTCGGTTTTTACTGTATATTAGATAAACATTCTTTTTTTTAATATATTTTTTTAATTGGGAAAAACATATTGGAGGTACAAGGAGGTGAGGGTTGGAGGCAGAAGGGTGAGGATGGGCCAGGATGCAGTTGCAGAGCTGCACAGTTTGGTCGGTGGGGGGAGCAGGTGAAGGAAATGATGAGGGTCC
>NW_006399958.1:3579248-3614855 GCF_000299155.1 Elephantulus edwardii
CATCCATCCTGACGCTGCCAATTGGTCCAGTGGTGAGAATCTTTGTCTTCTTGACATTGAGCCTCAGTCCATACTGAAGGCTGCAGTCCTTGGCCCTTCACAGCAAGTGCATGAGGTCCTCCTCAGTTTCAGCAAGTAGGGTTGTGTCATCTGCATAACGCAGACTGTTAATAGATCTTCCACCAATCCTGATACCACATTTCTCCTCATAGAGCCCAGCCTCTCGGATAATCTGCTCTGGGACAATCTAGAGTAGACAAATCTATGCAGACCCATCTTAAGAGGAACGTGAGGGAAGGGAGAAGAGAGACTTGGCTTTCTCTCATCAGGAAAATAATCCATTGATTCTTCGTTGTGATTGATGATGCTACTGTGATTGATGATAACAGCAACTATTGAGAAGAACGTCACTTACACAATGGGGGCTTACTGGTCGACTTGTCACCTTGCATGCAAGAGAACCGGTTGCAGCTGACTCAATGTGCTGCATCTAGGACTAGCACTTGTGTGTCTTTGAAGGTTTCCTTGGGGTTATGATGCTACACGGGCTTATGGCAGTTTGTACACTGAGACAAACCCTTTGGAGCACAGTGGTCTCCCCAGGGATGATGGTACAACTTTCTGTTGTGCATGAGTTGTTTACCTATCATGGCAGCCAAAGCAATGTCACCCAGTCAAAAACATTCTTTTACCTGTGATGTTTTTGTAGGTATGTGGACAAAGACACTCAGTTATTTATTGACCACTGGGGACTTGTGAACAATGGTATTTTATGGTTTATGATACAAAACTTTGATATTAATAAAACATAATCTAGATAATTGCAATCTTGTGGAGTCTGTCGGGATAACGTTTAGATCCATTCTATGACCAATTTTGGTGTCTGTGTAGCATTCACCTCAAAGAAGGTGTGTTCTCTCCATTTGGTTAAATTACATCTGTACACTTTTCATGTCAATTTTGCTACATGGGCATTTGGTAAACAGTTTATACTCTTGTCATATAAGGTTTTGAGTTGTTGAGTGTCACTGAATCCTTTCTGACTCATCGAGACCCTGCATGAGAAGACAAAACCACCCTGGGGTTGATGGGCTGTCTTCTCTGTGGCACCTTATCGCAAGTCTTTGCTCCTCCGGATGGGCTGGTGGGTTCACACTGTGAATCTTTAGGACAGCATCTGAATCCTAACTCATTTCACTATGCTTGTTCCTCATGTAGGATGATGACTTTTGCCTTTTGCAACTCATAGCGACCCTATGTACAATAGCCCTAAACTCTGTTCTGTCCTGTGCCAATCACACTGCCTCTGACACACCCATCCCAATTACCCCAGTCACTGAACCAGTCCACCTCATAGAGGGTCTTCCCCTCTTGTGCCAAGCATGATGTCCTTCTCCAAGGACCGGTCCCTCCTTACAACATGACCACAGTATGTCAGGTGAAGTCTCAGAATCCTTGCCTCCAAGGAGCCACCTGGTTTAACCCTCTCCAGGATGAATCTGTTCGTCTTCTTGGTACTCCATGGTACATTTAATACTCTTCTCCAGCACCACAGCTCAAAGGCATCAATTCTCCTCCTATCCTCCCTCGTCATTGTTCAACTCTCTGATGCATAACAAGTGATTGCAAAGACCATGGCCTGTATCAGACACACCTTAGTCTCCCGAGAGACACCATTGCTCTTCAGTACTTTGGCGAGGTCCCTAACAGCAGACTTTCCCATGACAATGCGCCTTTTAATTTCCTGGCTGCTGGTGCCAAGACTGTTGACTATGGAGCCAAGCAAACTAAAGCTGTGTACAATCTCAATCTCTTCACCATCCATCCTGATGCTGCCAATTGGTCCAGTGGTGAGAATCTTTGTCTTCTTGACATATAACGGATACAAAGCAGTTCTTGTTGAATTTCCTCCATTATATGGAAGCACAGGTTCCCTCACTTCTCATTATCTGTTGAATTTTGTTCCATCATCAGCTAGATTTATATTTAAAACGTAGCATAGTGACACACTAATTAAAATGATTTAGACAAGACTTAAACTAAAATAATAATCATGACAGAAATAACTGTAGAAAACTAGGCTGGGATCTAATATGTAGGACATAAGACTTAAATAATCCTGAAGTATATTGGGGTAAAAACCTATTAATCCTTTTTGAGAGTTTATATAATGATATCTTTGCCATTTTAAATAATAAAGCTAAATTATCATTAATATTTGGTTTGGAAAAGATGTTAAAACATAAAGCAGATGTTGGAAACAAACAAGGATTTTCCTCCAGAATTATTAATAACTTTCCAGAGCCAGTACCCTCAATTTGGACTCTAGCCGCCTAAACTACAAGAGAATATATTTCTGTTAAAGCTACTCACTTGTGTGAGAACTATTATACCAACACTAGATAAATACAGCAGGAGAAAGATGGGGAGTCTTTCCCACATGAATTTACAGCCTCTGAAAAATCCAGTGGAGGGTCAGCTATGACCCACCTCTCACTTGATGACGCAGAACAACAGAAATCCAAGACCTCCTCAAAACTTGAAAGACAGGGAAACTTTTAGAGTTCTGACTCTCACAAGTCTCACTGAGGTAGTATTCAAACCCCAAAAGTTTAGAGGACATGTCCAAGGTACAGAGAATATCCTTGAAAGATTTCCCAGTGGATATAACACAGAAACAACACAGGCTTAGTCTACAAAACAAAAACCTAAATACAAGTGAAACATCAAACTTGCCTAAGCTTAAGAAAATTCTGAAAAGTACTTGAGAAACCCATTGAAGAAAAACAAGACTTAGCAACTATCTCAGAGCGGAGGAGAGTGGGAAGAATGTGATGACAAGGTATAGTGTATCCTGGATGCATCCTAAAAAAGACATCAGACACTGGTGGTCAAACTGATGAGATGGAAAGGGAGGTCTGTATGAGCTAATAGCAATGAAACAGTACTGAGATCTTACTTTGACAAATGTACCATGATATTCCTCTACTGTTCCTAGGGTGTTCAAAGGCTTGTTATTTAAGATGTGGATGGCCAATTCTGCTTTCTAGTCTGTCTTAATCTGGAAACCTTAGTAAAACCTGTCCACCACTGGTAACCCTTATGGCGTTTGACATACCAGTAGCATAGCTTTTAGTATCACAGCAACCCACAAGTTATCTCAGAACAGCAAACTGACTGACTGACAGACAAGTGCTGTACCAATTAGAACAATAATGTCTTCTCCAAACACAACAAACTACCAGTTTAGTTTAACACCAACCGATTTTTAATCACAAAGGCCACTCAAAGGCCAACCCATCAGGTCCTAATTGGTTTAAACAAGAGGATTTCGGCTCACAACTGATTGTTAATGAAATTAAAATGACAAAACAACTTACCTTGTTTGCTAATAAAAATGACCAAACCACTTACACCTGATCATTAATGAAATAAAAACAGCCTACTTTCCAGAATGCAACTGCTTCAAACAAGAGGCTCTCAGGCAGGCCCCAACAGACTTTTAATCACAAAAGCCCGTCCACTGGGTCGTAATTGATTTGAACAAGAGGCTATTCCCATGGAGGGACATGATATTCAGAAAGGTAGAAGGTTATAGAATGAGAGGAAGATCCTTGGCCAGGTGGCTTAACACGGTGAAAGCTGCAATGGGCTCTAATATGTCAGAGAGTGTGAAGATGGCACAGGATAGGACAGGGTTCAGATCTGTTGTCCATAGGGTCACTAACTGTGAGTTGTACGCAACAGCACCTAACAACAAAAATAACAACAACAATGGTATTATAAGTTAGTAACATCAGGGAGAATTGGGCTTTGGGATGTGTGAGTTCTGCAACTTTTCTGAAAAACCTAACATTATTCCAAAAGAAGAATGTATTTTTTAAAAAAAATATTTATTACAATGACTCAAAATAGAAATGTGTAAGTACTTCCATAAGAATGACATCAAATTCCATTTACTCTGATCACTGAAGTAGCTCTGGTGAGTGATTCATAGTGTGTTGTACTGTCAACCGAAAGGGCCATATGACACCAGTGCTTCAAATCCACCAGCTGCTCCACAGGATTAGTATTCCCCTCTTGTTCTAAACTGGGGAGGAGGGTGGAGAGAATGGTGTGGCAATGAAGGAGTGAAAGCCCAGAATCCCTGTGAATGTTAATTGAAACTAATAAAATTTAATAATAATTTTAAAAAAAAGGAAAAGAAAAAAAAGAAAGAAAAAAAAACGTATTCCCATCTTGTTCTGATTCACAACCCTGGAAACCACATAAAGGATTGCCATGAGTCAAAATTGACTTGATGACAATGAATTCAATTTGGTTTTGATCGTTATTTAGTGTTTATCACCGGAGCCGAATCTCAATCTGTCTTGTTGACCACTCTCCCTGCTAGGAACCTGCCTTATCCTTTGTTCTTAAGAGTCTGTGAAGTATGAGTTCATCAATGGTCCCATCTGCTATAAAACGTATGGGTTATATTTTTCTGCTAAGAGAGGGAAGTTGAGCATCCCTTCGAGAGCAGACACAGCAAAGTCTCAAGACACGGGGATCACTGGTCATGAGAATAAAAGGACTGACTGTTGGGAAACACGCAGTGATTATGGCAGAAATATTTATCACCAACCCACTGCCGTCACCAAAAACATCCAAATAAGCATAAATAATGCAGGAGAGGGCATAAAAGGGCACAAAAGTGACCACCAGAATAATTATGCTTTGGGTAGCTCTGGTCTCAGGGGAGATTTGGGTGGCTGGATTATTCCTATGGATGTGTTGGACCCGTTGCCTGTGACTGTACAGGATGAAAACCGTAGAACCACTGGCCCAAGCCATGAGTCCCAAGCACAAAACATCCCGAGAGGCTATCAAGGCTGCGTAGAGTATGAATGAAATATTTTCATGGAGTGGAACGGAACAGTATCCCCAGTCATTTTCCCTGGTGAAAGTTTTGTTGTTCCATGTGGCTGATGTATAAATAGGAAAAACAGTGTTGATCAGCATGTGTGTGATCCAGCAGAGGATATTGCACGGACCAACGTACTTTAAGGTTTTTAACTTAAACTTTGCCCACCTGGAGTTCCTGGGGCTGATGACAATGACCTGGAAGACACTCAGGAAGCAGGTGGTGCCAATGGACATACCCCTGGCCACTCTGTGAAGATAGAAAACAAATTCACAGCCAACATCACCGAGGAAGTCTCTCACCCCAAAAGCCGCGATTGTCCCTGGGATTCCCCTCGAGAGAATGACCAAGCAGTTGGCTACAGTCAGGTGCTTTAGAATCAAGTCTGTGGGTCTTGACCTGCATCCACGGAGGTAACAGGTGTAGTGATACATGAGTGATAAATTCCCCAGGATTCCAACGACCATCTGGAATAGAAGGATGATTGCTATTTTCACATCCATGGAGGACATCGCGTCATCTTCTAAGCTTGATAGTCATATCTGTGAGCACGGGGTTCTGTACAGAAACATGAGCACCATCAACATTGTTGACAGAAACGCAAATCTAGGATTTTTCTATGTCCTATTACTTCACCCAGAGAACTGTTTTCTTTTTTTATTTGCACTGTTTATTTCTTCCGTAGAAATAGAATCCCAGGATTTTCCCTCCTGTGTTTTTGTCTTGCTTCCTCGTGGTCCATGATGCCAGCTGAGGTTGTCAGTACAATGAAACCTAACTCACAGGATGGGAGCAGATAATTCTTCCACTTTTCTAGCTCTTTGAGCTGCACATCAAATCTGTGGCTGATGACGCCACACTTGATTAACCTGCCTGTGAGGTTGACAACAATTTCCCCCACTCTGTGATCATCGAGGATTTCAAATTTGCAGATGTAGCCATGCGTCATCATATGGTCTGAACTGAACTATGACTTTGGAGCCTGGCCTGATAAGAACCTTGCACTCGGCTCTCTTCTCATCATTGTTGTTGCTCTTGAGACCATCAGCCAGGACGTTCAAGTGCACCATTGTGGCGGCACGGAGAGATGACAGAAAGAGGAGGAGAGAGCTAGTTTCTAAAATAGATGTATTTTATTAAGATATTCTCCATCTGCATAAAATGGACTATGGAAGATTGCTTGGCACTTTTTTAAAAAGTTGGAAGTAGAAATACCATTTGACCCAGCAATATCACTTCTGGGAATAAACCTTAAAGACACCAGAACCACCTTCCAAACAGATATAAGCACGCCCGTGTTTATTGCTGAGTGATTTACTGTGGCAAAGAGCTGGAAGCAACCCAAGTGCCCATCAACAAACGAATGGATAGAAAACCTATGATATTGTCATACAGTGGAGTACTACACAGCACTAAAAAAAGTGCACTCGTAAAACATTACACAACATGGGAGGCCCTAGAGGACATCATGCTGAGTGAAATATCTCAGTCGCAAAAGGACAAATACTGCATGGCACCACTGACATGGGGGTTTGGGAGATGAATAGGATAAGAGTAAGTAGATAATGACCATTGCATTAGAACAGATGAAGGAAAGAACTATTTAAAATAAATATATGATTAGGCCTTGTATGTACAACCACAGCCCAGAATAAGAGGTACATCATTGCAAAGAGGACTGAGGCGAGGGGAAGGAGGTCGGTAGTAATCATGCAACAATGTATGAATATTAAAAAAACAAAAAGTGAACTGGGGATGAGGACGGGAGGAAGAGCGGGTAAAACGTGCAATAATGAATAAATGAAAATCTAACTTTCCTGTAGATGTTCTTTAAAATCACAATTAAATGCACACCCATGTTTATCGCACCTTCACAACAGCAAGATGTTGGAAAAAACCTAAGTGACCACCAACAAACAAATGGATAGAGAAGCTGTGGTATATTCACATAATGGAATACTATGCTGCATTGAAAAACAAGGAACTCATGCAATATTATTCAAAATGAGTGACCCTGGAGGACATTATGCTGAGTGAAATATCTCAGTCACAAAGGGACAAATACTGCATGGCGCCATTGTTGTAAAGCAGGACTGACCTCGGGATTGGGAGGAGGCTGAGAAGGATGGGTTCAGTAATATATACTGCATTGAAACAGATGAGGGAAAATACTGTTTAAGAGGGAAAATTATTAGGGACTTTTGTCATGACAGGAGTCCAGAGCGAAGGCTGTATGGTGGAGTGGACCTCAGGGGAGGGATTGTAAAACAATAAAAGAATTTTTCTTTTACTTTTCCAAGAGGGTAGTGTATTAGGGGGGAAGGTTGGGAGGGGAGCAAAGTGCAACAATAAATGAATGGAAATCCAAAGTCTCTGTAAATTTTCATTGAAATTAATAATCAATTTTAAAAATAACAATTAAAATTTTAATATTTTTTAAAATATTCTCCATCTTTTGTGGTTTCTGATAATATCTACAAGAATTGAGAGATCTGGTAACTTAGTGGTAAAGAGCTGTGCTGCCAACCCAAAGGCTTGTACTTAGAATCCATCAGCTGCTTCATGGGGGAAAGACCGGCAATTTCCTCCTGCGTAATTGAAGGTACATAACAATAACAACATAACTACAATGGATTAATCACTGCTAGAAATACTTTATAAAGCACTTAATATTCATGACTCTGTGAGTTAGGAGCTAATAGTATTCTCCTTTAAAAAAAAAGTAATTTAATGCCACAAAGAGGTTAATAAACTCATTGAAATGAAGTGAAGATTTGAACCTGGTAATTGGATTACAGAGATATTGGTGGTTACTGTTGTGCTAATCTATTAAAGCTCTCTTCTTCATAGTCTTCAAATAATCCAAATACATGCTGTATTTTAAATATATTTTACAAGTGTAGTTGCAAAAAATGTCCCAATTCATTTAAGCATTTATGCAGACCAATAACACGGAATAAATACTTGTATTGAAATAAAATGCAGATATTATAAATAATGTTTTATGACTCAATTGTTGTTGTTGCTAAGTGCCATCGAGTCGCAGGCGACTCATAGTGACCTTATGAATGAAAGTCCTGGACACCTCCTGTATAACTTTCGTCCTTTCTCCAGGTTCATAGAGTTTCCTGAGGCAAGCTATTATGGAAGTGGATGCCACTCCTGCTTCCAAGCTTGTTTTAATCGGGGAGCTCCACCAAACACTGTCCGCCACGGGTAACCATGATCGCATTTGACTCATCAGTGTCACAGTGTTCGGCTTCACAGCAAACACGAGTTACCTCTATACAGGAAGTGGACATACTAGGGTGACACGACCTAGAAGAATGTTTCACCAAAAACAATTAAAGGCAGGCCCGAGGGCTGCGGAGTAGAATCACCCACCTTTGGCTTGGGAGCATGGCTTTCTGTCCACTAGGCCAACTGGTCTCTCTTTCTGTGCTGCTGGTGGTGGTGTTAAGTGTTAAGTCGCAATGAGTTTTGTTTAATGCTGATAGAAGTAGTAGAATAATTTCAAATGTTCCCCCAAAATTATCATACATTGGCATCCACCACATTAATTATTTGTGTCTTAAATTATGAAACATTTAGTATAGAGGAGCTCTGGTGAACAAGTGGTAATAATCTGAGCTGCAATTTTGAAGACATGCAGTTAGAATCCATCAACTGTTCACGGAGGAAGGAGATGTAATCTCCTCCTGTGCAAACCCACCAGAGGGTCAGATACAGGTTGGTTCTGACTCAGTGGTGGACAGAAACAACAACAAAGCATAAATAAGAGCTAATGACTTTTAGGGTAGAAAAGAATTGTCATTAGAAATCACAGATAACAAAATATTATTTTGCATAAAGGAAAAGAAAATTCTAATATTTATCTTGTTGTGTTGTTGATTACCGTCGAGTTGAGCATGACTCCTAGAGACCCTACAAGAACAAGGCCTGAATCCTTTCTATAATTATCGGCATTTGTCAAAGTTCATAGAGTTTCTGGAGTTATGTTGTTTAGGAAGTGGATGTCACTCCTGCTTCCAATCAAAAAGATGAAGTGTTGCCATTTTGGCCCTAATAAAATCTAGGAAAGTGTAAATCATATAGCATTGTCTGCATACACAGAAGAGATGATTATGGGACCTCATATTTATTTTGGGAAAGAAAAACAAACCCAAGAGGAATATGCTAACCGGAGTCTGGAGAGGTGGCATCTTATGTATTGGACAAACTGAAATGGGAGAAAAGTGGTGAACATGGGAAAAACATTGGAATATTTTAAAACCAAAACATTATCATAGTTCACAAGAAATATCTGAATCTCAAACTGTTTCCCCAAAGTTCTGAAATTTCTCTCTCACTCTCAATTGAAATCCTCAATTACGAAAGTAACATTTTCTTAAAAGTTCTTTTCATCATACAGGTGGGAAAATAGTAGAGCAAATCTGTGGTACCCGTATTCTACTTCCTTTAAGCAAATCAACACTGAAATTACAGACAAATTATACAATTTTACCAGTTTCTTCCAAGTTACACAGTTTTTGCCAAGAGCAAGACCTTGAGAGTCATTATTGCATACACAGAGAATTTACAGAAATCACTACAGTACTTCTGGAATTTCTGTCATTTTTATCCACACGTAGTATGGACTGGAAAGGGCGCTCTGGTGGCCTAGTGGGTAAGAAGTTGCTCTGCCAACCCAAAGGCAGGTGGTTTGAATCCACCAGTTACCTGCTCCACAGGAGAAAGGTGGGCAATCTCCCGTGTGATTCAGTCTCTGAAAATCCCATGAAGGGTCAAATGTGAGTCGACTCTAACCCAGCGAGAATGAGTAAGAGTTTGAGTTGAAGTTATATTCAATGGAAAGTGAATTTTGAAACGACAATGTTGAAGCATAATAACGTTCACATTTAAATGCTACTTGGATCAAACATCAAGAACCACCTTCTGAGAGAATTTCATTATGTTACGTTAGGACCAGCCAGAGATTCCAGCTTTTACCCCAACGCTCATCTTGTGTCTCAGGAATTGTTATTCTTCCTGGTAACACCACCAACACTAGATCTGTTTTTATTCCAGAGAAATGCACTTTTTTCCCCAGATGTTATTACTCAACTCCCCCTGTCCCCTCTAGAATCTACCTTTCTGGCTGAAATAGAAGATACTCACCTGAATTCTTCATACTGCTATGGTGATGATCTGTGCAAAGCTTACCTCAGCCAAAGCAGGTGTGAAAAGGAGGCAGCCAGACCCTTAGATATGGGCGAGGGATTCTGTGACTTCATCTCCCCATAGAACTGCAATTATCACCTCACCTGTTACAGCTATGATAGTCCATCCCTGGGGAGTTGAGAAAAGTTCTGAAAAACTTTGTACCATCTTTTAATTCTTGGAAACTCCAGTGTCTGGTGTTAATTTCCAAAGAGACTCTGGGAGCATCTTGGTGACTCTTCAGGGAGACAGGAAGGGGCTCCCGTGGAGGGAACAGAGAAGTCTGAGGTCTGAGGTTGGAAGGATTAACAGCGACACATGCTTCTGATTTAATTCTTTGCTTCTCTGAGAAGTCCTTCTACAAAATAGAAAACTTTGCTAAAACTCTCAGTGCTATGATAATTTGCTCTTGTTGTTGCTGTTGTTGTGTACCATCAAGTCAAACTGACCCCTAACTGACCCTCAAGTGAGTTTTCAGAGGCAGTAAATTGCAAGGAAGGGGATTTGTCCATCTTTCTCCCACAGAGCAGCTGGTGGATTTGAACCACATACCTTTGGGTTGGCAGTGCAATTCCTTACCACTAAGCCATCACAGCTCCCCTATCTCTCTTTTTACCCTGGTAGAGTAATGAAATTACATAAAGCACTGCCAAAAGATTTGTTAGTTTGCAATTTTGAAGGTCATAACATTAGAGTAATTGTGAAGGTCAGGGCTTGCAAGATATTTGCCATGTTTGTTTAGTTTCAGCCTATTTGGGAAACATTGCTGAAATGGAAAATATCCAGGAAAGTATACTATAAAAGTATTGAGCTCTGCTTCTTACACATATTTTAAAAATGTTCATAATATTTGAGAGCTCCCCGATTAAAACAAGCTTGGAAGGAGGAGTGGCATCCACTTCCATAATAGCTTGCCTCCGGAAACCCTAGGAACCTGGAGAGAGGATGAAAGGAACCCAAGCATCGAGGACTGTCCTTCATAGGGTCGCTATGAGTTGCCTGCAACTCGACGGCACTTAACAACAACAACAATATTTATTTGGGAAATAGATTTCTCTGTGCTTTTTTTTTTTAACTCTCTTCTTGTCCTGGTATTCCAATCATATGTAAATTATTTCTTCTTGATGGTGCCCACAAAAATCTTATGTTTCCTTCTTTTTATTTCCTTCTCATTTTTCCTTTAATCAATCAGAGTTGAGGGACTTGCCTTATAACTCACTAATTCTATGTTCCATTGCTTTAGCTCTTTTCCTTTGTCCTTCTGATATAGGGTGTAAGGGAGTGCTGGTAACCTTGTGGGTAAAAAGGTCACTGGCAATCCAAAATTGGTGGTTCAAATCCACTAGTTGCTCTGTGATAGAAAGATAGACAGTCTCCTCCAGTACAATTTAAAGTCTCTGAAAACCCACCTGAGGATCAGCTCCATGACAATGAGGTTGAGGGATTTTTTAAAATGTGTTGTTTACAAAAGTTTTGCCTTAATATTATGAATTTCAACTTGTTTTTTATAATGTTTCTAGTTTTCCATTTATTTATCTATTTGGTCTTGCACTGGTTTTTAGAACTCTTCTATGATTACTTTTTTCTCTAATTTACTCAAACTTTTCTTTGGTCTGATGAAGGAACTATTATTATTTTGCATTCCTGACCATAAAGTTTCAATAGCATTTCTTCCTCTGAAATATTTTCTGGATTCTGTATTTTGATCACTTTTGGTACCATCTTGTCCTGTGTATGTATGGTTTGATATTATCTTTTGCCTTGTATATGATGTGGTATTGTTTTCTTTGTATGATTTTGTTTTGAGGTATCTGTTTGAGCCATGCAAATGTGCTGTGCAACTTACTACTTTTTGCTAGTCTTCCACCTCCTATTCTGGTAGTTGTTATGTGCCGTTAAGTTGCTTGAGACTCATAACGACCCTATGTACAAGAGTCCTAAACTTTGCTCTATCTTTTGCCAACCTCATTGTTTCTGACACACCTATTACCATTACCCCAATCACTGAATCAATACAGCTCATCGAGGGTTTTCCTCTCTTGTACTGTCCCTCCACTCTCCGAAACATGATGTTCCTCTCCAAGGACTGGTCCCTCCTTGCAACATGCCCCAAATATGTCAGAAAAAGCTTCAGAATCCTTGCCTCCAAGGAGCAGTCTGGCTTAACCCTCTCCAGGATGAATTTGTTTGTTCTCTTAGCAGTCCATTGTATATTCAACACTCTTCTCCAGCACCACAAGTCAAAGGCATCAATTCTCTTTCTATCATCCCTAGTCATTGTCCAGCTCTCTGACACAAGTGTGAAGACTATGGCCTGGCTCAGGCACACCTTAGTCTCCAGCCTGACATTGTTGCTCTTCAGTATTCTGGAGAGGTCCCTGACAGCTGATTTTCCCAATGCAATTCGCCTCTTGATTTCCTGGCTGTTGGTATAGAAGATAGAAATATGTGTGCAATTATCTGTTCACTGTCTAAAGCACTTAGGGCAGACTGAGCTTGTGTTGGTTGCAGTCTGACCCCAACGACTTGGTGGAAGAGCCTATCTTTAATCTTGCCAACTGGGTGAGGCTACAGGAGGGGTGTGTGTGTGTGTGTGTGTGTGTGTGTGTGTGTGCTATATGGATAATGTTGTTGCCTATTACCTGATGAGACAAAAACAAGAAGGGCGTTCCCTATATAAAAATGAGAGCGGACCATAAAAGAAAAATTAAAAGCACAAACTGAGAGGGATACAAAAGGTAGGGGATTAGATTCATTTTAAGGGTCACAGTGACAGAATTTTGCTTATTAGTTGTTGATATTGTTAACAGGAGTAACCTAATTGGACAGCCTGAAGGAGGGCTCAGAGGTCCATTATGTCAGGAGGACTACATCTCCATGAGCACCTGGGTGAACTTCTAGAAGGAGCCACAAATCTTCCATTCAGTGGTAGCCTCTGGTCCAGAGAGTGTGAATCAACCATCAGTTTGATTCCAGTAAGTCTCTTCAGAGAAAAGGCCCTCATTGTGTAGTGTGGGCTTCTTTCATCTAAGTAGAGGCCCTATTAGAAGTACAGATGAGATTAGTTTGCACAGTTTAAAAGCAGAAAAGTTGCCGTTGAGACAATTCTGACACACGGGACTGAGTGTGTGCAGTGAAGAAGCACATTATTATGACTGTGACCTAGCTGAAGCGACCACAGACCTTTTCTTCCAGCCACTTCTGAGAGATCAGACAGCCAACATCTCCGTTAATAACTACTGAGTGATTATTTACATTCCCAAGATCTTCCACTGTTAACATCCCCCAAAGAGATTTTCATATTTAATGAATATATTCTTTACAAAGGGCCAGTTTTTGGCAATTCTTGGAAGGGTCCGTTTGGAAAGGTGAATTTTGGAAAGGCCAGGTATTTTGTACCATGGCAGACGGCTGTGGCCTGGCTGGTCAGTGGTGAGAGTGGGCGGAGGGCCTCTTGTTGGAGCCAGTGAGAGCCAGGCTCTCACTGGGAGGCGGGGCTTTTTAAAAAAAGTCATTCTACTGTTTCGTTGGAGCCATTGAGAGACTGGTGTGGGATCTGGGGCTTTTTTTTTTTAAAAAAAAAAAAGCAATTAAAAAAATAACTTAAAAAGGCCTAAAAAGCAACTTTTTTTTAAAAGTCATTTGGCTCCTTGGGCCCATGGTGGACAGTGTTTGGTGGAGCTCCCTAATTAAAACACTGTGGGAAACAGGAGTGGCATCCACTTCTGAAACAGCTACCCTCTTGAAACTCTATGAACATGGAGAAACGATGAAAATTCTATAAGTGTTCAGGTCTTTCACACATAGGGTCGCTATGAGTTGCCTACAACTTGATGGCACTTAACAACAACAACAACAACAACAACAAGAGAGCTCTGTTTGCCTAATGGATAGAAAGTTATGCTACCAAACCAAAGATGGGTGATTTTAATCTGCGCCCTCAGGCTTGGTTTTAATTGTTTTCATCAAATATTCTTCTAAGTGGCATAGCACTGGTCTGTACATTGCTGTACAGAGGTAACTCGTGGTTGCTGTGATGCTTAAACACTGTCACACTGATGTGTAAACGTGATAATGGTTACCCATGACGAACAGTGTTTGGTGGAGATTCCCGACTGAAACAAGCTTGGAAGCAGAAGTGGTATCCACTCCTGAAATATCTTGCCTCTGGAAACTCTGTGAACTTGGAGAAATGATGAAAGTTATCCAAGTGTTCAGGTCTTTCATTCATAGGGTCGCTATGAGTCATCTACGACTCCATGGCACTTAACAACAACAATTCTTTGCAAAGTACCAGATCAGACAGATCGAATATGGATGAGAGTCCTAAACTATTAGTTGACCAGTGAATAATAATGTTATTGGGTGTTTAAATAATGTTATCCAGTGCTAACGTGTGTGACGTCTATGTACAAATAATAATTAGTGGGGTTGGTTTTATACCTGTCAATAGATTTCAAGTGATCTATTCACCATGATATCAGGTGTATGTTATCATTCCCTGGCCCACAATACAGCCTGGCATGGCACTCTAGTTCTAAAACCATTCTTGTCTTCCTAATCCTTAAAGTCTGATGTGCCTCCCTCTTCCCAGATTGTCCCTGAGCTTCGATGAAGAAGGGTGGTGGATCACTAGGGCTTTATCTTCTAATTTTGTAAAACATTTAAAAATGAAACCTGCACCAATTTTAAAAATAATTATGAAAAATTGTCTCTGCAATTATTTTATAGAATAGTCTCAGTAATAACGTCATTTCACTGGCTTGCTCATCTAGAGAACCACTCCTTGGTCTCAACCACAATTGATCATCTTCCAGCTACTTAATTCTCCCTAGATTTGCTTGTAACTGTATAAGGCAGTGGTTTAACAGACTCATAGTCAAGAAGACACTCAGAGCATCCAATTTTTAACAGGCCTCAGGTGCCGTCTTGAGCCATGGTGGTTGTATCCAGGAACATCCAGTTTTATAACACCACTTTTCTCATGATCTCAGCTTTTTCGTTTAAGGGAGTCAGTCATGTTCATTGCCCTTCACGATCAAGGAGACATGTTTTTACAGTCTCAAAATTATCCATAATATGAGCATCTCAATAAGTGAAAATGTAGGGGGAGCTCTGGTGGCCAAGTGACAAGAAACTGTACTGCAATCCCAGAGGAACACGGTTCGAATCCACCAGACGCTCTGCCGGAAAAGGAGGCGCAATATCCTCCTGTACCAGTCAGATCTGATTTGACGGTACACACACACAAAATAATAAAAATTTAAAAAAAATTAGAAAAAAAAATAAGTGAAAATGTAGAATAAAGAAGGTAATTACGCTTTTATTCCTATTATTTACCCCTTTTACTTCTGTATTTTTGTGAGGTCTCCCCTGGATAGGTGGACCAAAACTGTGTCTTCTTCTTGTGGTAAATCAGTACTGACTCTCCAGTGGAATTTCAGAGGCAGTAAATTACCTGGGAGGAAATAGCTTATCCTCCTCCTGTGAATTAAGTGGTGGATTTGAACAGCAAGTCTTCAAGATTGTAAGGCAGCTTCCTACTTACGGCCTTCAACACCCGGAAGAGAATCCATGGTGGACTGAGATCAAGGAGTCATTCTCTAGATGAGGAACCTAATGGAATAACATTATTATTGACTCATCAACAACCTGTGTTATGCAGATGACACAACCTTGCTTGCTGAAACCAAGGAGGACCTGAAGCATTTGCTGCAAAAGTTCAAGGACTGAAATCTTCAATATGGATTGAAGTTCAATATCAAGAAAACAAAAATTCTCACCACTGGTCTGATTGGCAGCATCATGATAGATGGTGAAGAGATTGAGACTATTAACAGCTTTATTTTACTTGGCTTTACAATTAGCACTCTTGGTACCAGCAGCCAGGAAAACAAAAGGTGAACTGCATTGGGAAAGTCTGCTGTCAGAACCTCTCCAGAGTACTTAAGAGAAAAGATATAAGTCTGGAGACTAACGTGCACCTGATCCAGGCCATGGTCTTTGCAATTACTTGCTATGCATCAGAACGCTGAACACTGACTAGGGATGATAGAAGAAGTGATGCCTTTGAGCTGTGGTGCTGGAGAAGAGTATTGCATATACCATGGACTACAATGAGTACTAACAGGTTCATCCTGGAGAGGGTGAAACCAGGCTGCTCCTTGGGGTCAAGGATTGTGAAGCTCTGCCTGGCATAATTTGGACATATTGCAAAGAGAGACCAGTCCTTGGAGAGAGGCATTATGCTTGGGAGGGTGGGGGGACAGCACAAGAGACAAAGACCCTGGATGAGATGGATTGACTCGTGACTGGGGTAATGGCGGTAGGTGTGTCAGAGACAGTGAGGTTGGCTCAGGATAGAGGAGAGTTCAGAGCTGTTGAACATAGGGTTGCTATGAGTCGTAGACGACTTTATGGCACATAACAAAAACACAACAACTTTCTGTATACTACTACTACAACCACCACCACCACCACTACTACTACTACAACCACCTGTGTCTAGGGGAGGCCTATTTGACATTGTTAATTACCTTAAATGAGGAGCAAGTCTATCTTATTCTGTGGCCATTATCTTCCATGTTATGCTTTAATACTTGTCTTACTGCCACTTTCTCTTATCTAATGATGTTCTGTTGAAAAACAAGGAGCAGTGGTATCTTCCTTCCTTACAAAGGAGTCCTGTTTCCTCAAGATCTTCACTAGCTGCTGCAATTCCCTGTCCTCTGTCTTACTGTTGTCCTGAGTGACAGGATGTGTTGATGGCATTCACCTCGAGCATGAATGTTAAAGATGTTGTCTTCCACATCCTTAGAGATGATTGAACTGTGTTTGACTCATTATCTTAAAGATAGCCTTCTCATAGTAACAGCTTTATGTGTGGATTCCCCGGCATCAGTCACAGCCGGGCCACAGCTGAGATCAGAGTCCACACAGGAATGAAAGCTCTCTGCAAACAGAGAATTCTGTGCAGCCTCCTACCGGAGGGGATGCCATGTCTGAATTTTGGCCTTAAAGATTAAGCTTAACCATTGTTATTTTGGCAACACTTAAGTATAAGGAAAATATCGTCTCCAGAGATTGAACTTTTTAAAAAAAATTTATTATTAATTTCAATGAAAATTTACAGAGACTTTGGATTTCCATTCATTCATTGTTGCACTTTTCTCCCCTCCCAACACTCCCCTCTATTCACTACTCTCTTGGAAACGTAAAAGAAAAAATTCTTTCATTGTTTTACAAACTCTCCCCCAGGTCCACTCCACTATACAGCCTTCGCTCTGGACTCCTGTCATGACAAAAATACCTAATCACACATGCCTTTTGAACAGTTTTCTTCCTCATCTGTTTCAATGCAGTGTCCATTATTGAACCCATCTTTTTCAGTCTTCCCCCAACACCAAGGTCAGTCCTGTTTTACAACAGTGGCACCATTCAGCATTTGTCCTTTTGTGACTGAGATACTTCACTCAGCATAATGTCCTCCAGGGCCACCCATTTTAAATAATATTGCATGAGTTCCTTGTTTTTCAATGCAGCCTAGTATTCCATTGTGTGAATACACCACAGCTTCTCTATCCATTCATTTGCTGATGGGCACTTAGGTTGTTTCCAACTCCTTGCTATTGTGAACAAAACCATGATAAACATGGGTGCTCATATATCTGCTTCGATGTCAGTTATGATCTCTGGGTGTATTCCCTCCCAGTAGTGGAATTGCTGGGTCAAATGGTATCTCTATTTACAACTTTTTGTTCCATCATAGTGTTAAATGTAATCCTAAACTCTACATACATATGTGTAGTCTTCATTTGCAAATAAGGTTTTCTGTTTAACTTACTGAAATTTAAGAACTGAGAATTGTGTGATGAGTCAACCACTTCTGAGACATAAAAAGAACACATCAGACACAGAAGCCAGGAGGGATAATAGAGGAGCACTGATGCCACGGGCGCCACAGAAGAGAGAACGAGAAGCTGGAAAAAACGTGGATCTTCCATAACATTGAACTTTTCCTAGAGAAAGTACACTGAGTTTCCATTTCTACCCTACTAAATTGTGAATTAATAAATACATGTTTTTCAAATTAATACCCTTGTGATTTATTTTGTTCTGTCTTCTATAATTGCTAAGAAGGTAAGACCTCTGTCGACTAAATCAAGTGTGGGGGAAAGGAGAGTCAGTGATGGAAGGAAGCAGCAGGGAGGGAGAACAGCCTTGTCTCCTCTTCACACATACAAGCAAGGAACTTCCACAGGAATCAAATATTTAATAATAGAAAATGCTAGAAAAACACTACTACTTTCTTCATCATTGTTAATGAGAAATTCTAAAGCAGGAGTTAAAACACAGGAGTCAATGATAAATGTCACTGTTGTTAGATTTGCTGCATCAGCTGCAATTCATAACAGCACTATGTACAACAGAGCGAAACCCTGCCTGTCCTGCTCCGTCCTCAGACCCACGGCTATTTGACTTCATTGTTGCACAAGCCACTGTGCCCATCATTCTCATTGAAGATCTTCCCTTTATTCCCTTCTGACTCTCTTCTTTATCAAACATCATGTCCTTCCTCTAGAATTGCTCCCTCTTGATAGCATGTCCACAGGGTATGACACACAGTCCTACCATCCCCATTCCTATGCAATATTGTAGGTGGATGTTTTGCAAGAATGAGCCTTTTTTTCTCAATACTCTTCACCAACGCTATAATTTCAAGGCATCTATCCTTAATTTGGCCTTTGTTATCCATTATGCTATTTTTCGTGTGTGTGATGAGAGAAATGACAGTAAGATTTAGTCAGGATGACTTCCTCAACGTGACAGCATTCCTTTTGAACATATTAAAGAGTTCTTTTGAAGAAAATTGGTCTAATGTAATACATCATTTGATTTCTTTAATGCTACGTCCAGGAGTCTCTTTGTACATCCATGAGAAAGAAAATCCTTGACAGCTACATCTTATTCTTGATTTTGTTAATGGGTCAATTTGTAAAGATTTTTATTCTGTCTCTGTTAATGTATATAGTTCTAGTTGTTGTTGACCGGACCTTATCTGGCCCTCCAGTGGGTTTTCAGAAGCAGTTAGTCACAGGGGAGGGGATTTCCCATCGTTCTCCTGCTGAGTAGCTGATGGCTTCAAACCGTGTTCCTTTGGGATGAGAGCACACGTTCATGCCATTGGGCCACCAGTGCTCCCTACTGATGTATAGACAATAGGGAAACTGTCATTCTTTATCTTCACTGATCATTGCTTCTGCAACAGTAAATCGTGTTCAGTTTCATCAACTGAAGTCATGTTGTGGTGGTTGTTTTGTGCCATCGTGTCATAATCAACTCATGGTTGACCCTCCAGTGGGTTTTCAGAGGCAGTAAATCCCAGCAGACGAGATTGTCTATCTTTTCACAAAGCTTCTGGTGACTTCCAACCATGTGCCCCTGGGATTGCAGTGCACCTTCTTACCGCAAGGCCATCAGAGGTTCATGTCAGTATCATCTCTCTCTCTAAGACGAAAGACACCATGAAGCCAGTTTAATCTGTAAATAGAGCATTTCCTTTCACAGACTGTAAGGGAAGAAAGAACAGCCAGAGAGCAGGGGAGTGACCGTTAGGATGAAGTATCCAGACGAGGGCAGAGTGTTGATTCCTTCCTTTACCTTCTCTCCATATCCCTACTTCCACTTTGCTCATGGATAGCTCCATGTCTGTGCCTGTAATTGTTGTTATGTGCCGACAGGTTGACTGTGACTCAAGACAATCCCATGAACATCAGCTCTGAACCTCGCCCTATCCTGTGCCGTCCTTATCATCTCTGACACACTTGAGCCCATTGTCACGGCCATTGTGTCCACCCATCAGAGTGAGGGTCTTCCCCTCCAACGCTGACCCCCCACTCTACAAAATATGATATTGTTTTCAAAGATGGGCTCCTTCTTAGAAGATGCCCACAGTATGTGAGGTGGAGTTTTCTCATCTTTGCCTTGAAGGAGCACTCTGGTTTCCCTTGCTAGAGGAGAGACCCATTAGTTCCTTTTGTTGAAGACAAAATCAATAAAAGAAGCAAACAACAGCAACTTAAGGGTACCGCACCACAGTGGGGATAGATAATAAATTCTTTGCTGCCTAAAATGAAAGCTGAAATCTTAGAGTTGTATAGTAGAACAGAACTTCCTTCAGAACAGCCTGGAAGTAGCATAAGAGAAAGTTACCAGAGAAGATTCCCGCTGCCCTCGGGTTGCCTCTGACTCAGAGTAACTCTTGATCATTTTTCTAAGCTCTGAACCTTCACATGAGGAGACTGATCATTTTAAGTGCATATAGAGGCAGATGGATTTGAACCACTGAACTTTCATTAAGCATTCTGCATGGTACCCATTATATCACCAGGGAAAACAAGAAAGGGTATTAAAAAAGAAAAATACCCCCTTTAAGTATGGACGACGTTAAAATATTTTGTAGCTACAGGAACAATATTATTCTTTATTTCTTTGTCGAACCATCTAAAGACTAGGCTTATGGACTAAAACCAGCCACATATCAGAGCCCTGTGCAAGACTGTATACCACTTGGGAAAAGTCACAATATATCTATTTTTCTTTTATCGACTACACGAAAACATTTGATCAGGTGGATCAGAATAAAGTGTTTACTATCTATGAGAAAAATGAGAAACCCCCCAATACTAATTTATGTTCAAATAAAACTTACTGACCACTGTTATAGGGACTTATAACTTAAATGTCATCTCATGGTCCTTCAATTTAATGTAGGCCACTTACCACAATCCTAACACTTTTCTTTCACGTCACCACAAAGCTTTGACAAAAAATCTGAATTTTGATGATAACATTGAATTTCCCAATTGATATATTCAGTATTAAGGAACCCTAGATGCCACAATTGGTTTGCCTTTGCTACTAATATGAAATCTGGACGTTTGAATATAACTAGTCATCAGAAATATGGCTGATGATGTACTTTTGGAAATATCAAAACCCAGGAAATCGAGTTTGACTCTGGTGTGTATGAGGCGCTCATGAGTTGGAATTGACTCAAAGGCAAATGTCATGTTCTTGTTGTAGTTTGTAAGCCTGGTGCTTCTGTGGTGACAAACTATTTTGTTAACTTCTGCCTATTGCTATTTTCTGTTCACACTTGCTATTTCTTCAAAAAGTAGCCTAGATCTGGCAAGTGTTTATCAAACAGTTCGAATCCACAAAATGAAAAAAATTCATGAAGCTCTATTGTTGGAATGATTACAGTCTAGACAACCCTTGTGTTAGGATCCAAGTCAGGCAGAACTGAGGAGAGGTGGGGTGCAGGGAATGGATGAGACAAATACCAACGAGGTAAGAGAGGCAGGAGATCAAAATTAATAAAATGTAAGAATCATCAGAACCAGGACACGGACAGCATTAGTCATAGTGTCTCAGCTCTAACTCATGCAGTAAAGGCTATCCCTCCACCCTCTCATCCCACTACCAAACCCTCCACCAAGCAACTGAGTGTTCTAGCCACACGAGTGCCATCAGGAACAAAGGACAGGAACTGCCCACTACAGCCTCACCTCACCCTTCTTGGAGTAGAGAAATCTGGTGGCCTTGTGGGTAAGGAGTTGTGCTACCAACACAAAAGGCACGTGATTCAAATCCTCCAGTTGCTAGGAAGAACAAAGGATCAGTTCTGTTTCAGGTAATTTATAGTCTCTGAAAATCAACTATGAGTAAGCTATGAGTCCAATTACACAGCACATTAAGGGCTTCCTCTCACTTCTCTATTTTAACAGAAATGGCCAGTATCTCTTCCAAGAAAATGCTCCTTGTTTGTGTATTTATTTCTGCGTCCTCGCCTTCCCTCTTAAGCAAGTACACTAACAATGCTTCAGCTCACAGTGGGATGAATTCTGAGCTTTGTTTTTGTCAAGGAAGAACAAAAAACCTCCTCACTGCACACAAAACCGAGGAAAAAAATGTTTCTCTGACTGAGGGAGGGTTGATATTCACTTGGGTAGGCTTGTCAGATAGTTAACCACAGCTTCCGAAAGTGATAAAGGATCATGTATTTTCCTAGAAAATTTCCATTTCATAACTTGTAATGAGTTATAAATGAGGAAGATATTTTATACTATTATTAACATCACGATCTTCCTGTCACTATTAGGACATGAAATGATAATTGTACTTCTGTGGCGCAGAATTGGTAAAATATTAGATTCTGGTAGAAAAGCATTTCTGAGAAGCAGAGAATGCAGTGAGAGGCATGTTTGGCTCTGCTAGTCCCAGCTGGCCCCCACCTCAGCCTCTCCCACTCCCTCCATGAAGAGTCTCAAAGATGCTCCAATCTCTTTGGAGAAGCTCACAAGACACTGATGTTCCCGGAATTACAAAGTGTGGTCAACTTGTCCTGAACTTTCATCAGCTCCCAGAGGTGGACTGTCATGGCCGCTGTGGGTGAGGTGGGAATTGCAGTTCTGTGGGGAGGTGAGGTCACGCAGTCTCGAAGCCATATTTCAGGGTCTGCCTGCTGGCCTTCACACCTCTTTTGCCTGTTATGACCATCACAGACACCACGTCCTCCCAGTAGGTGACAGTCAGGAAAGTACTTTCTATTTCATCTGTAAGGTAGGTTCTAGAAAGGGAAGTGTTGAATCAGGAGCTACATGAGAGACAATGTCAGGAAAACATTTCTCTGAAGTAGAGACTTGTTGAGTTGTAGGTTTACGTAGAAAGAGACACAATTCCTGAGGCCTGAGGTGAGATTTAGACAGAGATGGATTTTTGAGATTTGATACCAACCTTTGAATGTTCATAATGTATGAAAGCTGCAAAGAAATCGATTCTTGGTATAAGGTCCAAGGGACATAAAATTCTTAATTTATGGTGTTCCAATATCATAATTTAAATGTTTGTCTGGTGTTCAGTAAGGTTTATTGAAATGATACAGACTTTTTTCTAAGAACACTGTAGTCATTTTTGAAAATGGACTATGCATGTAATAATGGAAATGTTGGAATTAATGTAATTATGGGATTCTCAGGAAAAAAAAACCTTAATGTTTGCTAAGATAGAATTATTTGCCCATAACTTGGGTAGAATGTGCTTAAAGAAGCCAGCACGTATGCATACACTTATGTGAGTAAGGAAGACTTTTTGAAGAACAATTGTTTTCATACTTAAACATGTGAGACAGCTAGGGGGAAATAGTAATACTTCATGCCGCCAAATAAAGGTAAAATATTTATTGTTACATTCATTTTCTCTGGTTTTAAAATATTTCTATATTATTTATCAGTTTCCCATTTACGTTTATCCAATATAGAAGTTTCTATTCTTTCAATCCTATTTTATTATATATCGGATGTTTCCCTATCTTTTATAAAATAAATCTTAAATATGCTTTCTCTTCAGTTTAAAAAACCACAAAGGCATGCTTGCATGACCAATGTGAGAATTAACTACTTTAACTCTTAATCCTTTATTAATTATAAGGTTGTACAACCTGGAATTTGTATCACGGCATGGTTTTGTAAAATTTTGTTGGTGGACAGCACGGTATTCTAATCCTTGTTTAAAACATAAAATGATTCCATTACTATGAATCCATTTATTGAAGAAATATAGCTCGGGAAAAATGTTCCAGGATATGTACATTTTGCTACAATGAACTGAATTTTTGATGCCTTAACACTGCTGATCCTTAAGTTATATTAGTACATGCAATAAGTTCTTGGGGAAAAAATGGGGAAAGACCCCAGTTAAGCAAGAAATATATTTAAACATAAGAGGAATTGGGTTCATTTCAAGACCACAATGAGAGAGCTAGGATAGAAGAGTAGTAAACACGAATAGCATAGTAATTGTACTACTCAAGTTCAAATCCTGCCTGTCCTTATTTTAGATAAGGGTCTCATCCTCTTTGTGGCTCAATTGCCTCTGACAAAAGAGATTAACAATACCTTTTAAAATATAGAGTCATATATATTGAACCATTTCCTGCAGGCAAAGCCTTCATGACAGTGACTTAATATGTGATAAGAACTACAAATATAAAAAAAGGGGGGCTAGGGGTTTTTGAAATAAAAAATTTACTTAGAAATGAATTCTTAGAATAAAGTAATGAGTGGAAATATTCAGATTTTTATTGCCATGAACAATGTGATTTCCAGTTGTCTCCATGTCAAGTCCGCGGCTTGTGAATTTGAACTAAAAACTTTGAATAATGACAAAATTATCTTCTTTAGATCTGAAAATAGTGCTGATCCACATATTCCAGACAACAGTTGGAATCCTGGGGAATTTCTCACTCTTAATTCACTATATCTTCTTACACATCCGTGGAAGCAGGTTACGATCCACAGACTTCATTCTTATGCACTTGACTGTAGCCAATTCCTTGTTCATTTTTTTTAGTGGAGTCCCCCAGACCATGGTAGCTTTTAGAATGAAAGATTTTCTCAATGACATAGGGTGTAGATTTGTTTTATATGTTCTTAGAGTGGCCAGAGGGGTGTCCCTCAACAACACCTGCCTCTTGAGTGTCTTCCAGGTGGTCACTATCAGCCCTCGGAACTCCAGGTGGGCAGCACTTAAACCACAAGCCGTCAGTTATATTGGATCCTTCAGTGTCCTCTCCTGGGTCCTGCACTTGATGGTCAATACCATTTATCCCATCTACGTGTCTGTTCAAAGGAACAACAAAACCATCACAAGGAAAAGGAATGTGGGATATTGTTCTTTTCCACGTGATGGCAATATTGTATTATTAATCTTTACAGCATGTGTGTCTTCCCATGATATTTTCTGTCTTGGGCTCATGTCCTGGGCCAGCGGCTCCATGGTTTTCCTCCTGTACAGACACAGGCAGCAGGTCAAATACATTTATGAGAACAAACTTTCCCACAGATCCTCCCCCGAGATGAGAATCTGCCAAAGAGTACTTATTCTGGTGGGCACTTTTGTAATCTTCTATGCCATTTCTTCGGTTATTAATGCTTATTTGGCTCTTTTTTATTATGATCCCAGTCAGTGGCTGGTGAACATGGCTACATTCATCAATTCTTGTTTCCCCACAATCAGCCCCTTTCTTCTCATGACCAGTGACCCCCATGTATTGAGATTTTGCCATGCCTGTTGTGAAAGGAATGCACAATTTCCATCTCTTACTTAAAATAGAAATATTCATATTTTTATATCATATGAAGTCATTATTTAAAATATCCTTCATTGAATCTGAAACCAAAAAAGGAATCCCCCAAAAAAGGCCCCCCAGATTCCTGTTACAGACTATGACCGAGATTCTGTCCCATGATAGAGAATAAATAATCATAGCAGTAATTATAATTTGAAGTCTAATGTCTGGTATCTGGATAATGCTAAGTCCTTACAGAGGGTTTATATGGTTCCTTTTAATGAAGTTCAGTGTAGGTAAAAGAATAAAATGGATAAACTCTAGTAAGCTCATTATTATCAAGTTAATTAAGAGCCATGGCAAACCGGAATTATAGAGCAGAACAGTTTTATAGATTTTCCAAGAGTATAAGTCTCTCCCAAAGCTGATTGTACCTTATTCCTCTCATGGAGTGGGTGATGGGTTCAAACTTCAACTAAGAATAACTGTCATGGACTTAGGTGGAAAGATTGAAAGTTGTTAAATAATATTTAAGTTGTCATTGATCATTATTGCCAAGTACCTGCAGCGCAACAACTCTGTGGCTGAACAGAACAAGATGGTAACTGCTCCTGCATTGCCTTATGGTTGTTGATGTGTTACACCATTATTGAAATAACTGCGTCATTCTATCAGTCGGAGGGTCTACCTGATGACATGCCCAATGTAATAAGAATAAGTCTAAGTCTAATCATTCCTGTTTCTAGGGAAACTTTTAGTTGGATTTGTACAAAGATTGATGAATGAATGGCAATTATTGAATACACATATTTTTAGTCTAGATGTATACATTTACTAACATTTAAGAAGACATAAATATTTAGCGTCAATGCTATAATTTAGAATATTATCTGGGATAGAACTTTGGATACCATTATTTTATACAGAATAAGGATATATATTATACAAGTTTAATTAAATAGGCCTGGAATAATTTGGGGGTAAAAGGCACTAATTTTATTGAAGAACTTGGATGCCAAGTTCTGAATTTTATTTGTTACATGCTAAGAAAATTAGTGGACTTTTGTAACATGAGAATAAACACGCAGAAACAAACACAGGAAAATGTTTGCATGTTAATGTCAAAAAAATGAAATTCAAGAAACAAAGAGAGGCATAAGAAGTTAATGTGCATCGGATAGGAAAAAAATTAAGTGAAATAGATGAGTACAAATATGATATGATTACAATTTAGGGACTACCTAGAATAGATAAATCCATGCAGACCCATCATAAGAGAAATGTGAGGGGATGAGGAACAGAGACTTGACTTTTTTTTTAGCATGAAAAGAATCCATTGATTCTTCTTTGTGACTGATGATTAAAACAACTGCTGAGAAGAATATCACTCACACAATGGTGGTTCAGTTGTAGACTTGTCACCTTGCATTCAAGAAAACCAGGTGGCAACTCAGTCAATGTACATCATATATTGTCACCACTTGTGTGCCATTGAAGGCTTCCGTGGAGCTATGAGACTGCACTGGCTGATGGCAGTTTGTACACTGAGACACACTCCATGAAGCACAATGGTCTCCCCATGGATGATAATACAATTTTCTCTTCTGCATGAACTGGGAACCAATTATGGCAACTAAAAGCATTATCATTCAGTTAAAGATATTCTTTTGCATATGTATATCTAGTCTTCATTTGCAAATAGTGTTTTCTGTTTAACTTACTGAAGTTTAAGAACTGAGAAGTGTGCAATGAGTCAATCACTTCTGAGATATAAGAAGAACACGTCAACCAAAGAAGCAAGGAGGTACACTGGAAGAAGACTGATACCACGGACGCCACGGAAGAGAGAAGAAGCTGGAAGATATGAGGATCTTCTCCTAAGAGTGAATTTTTCTCTAGAGACAGTACACTGAGTTCCCATGTCCACCCTCCTGAATTGTGAATTAATAAATGTATGTCTGTCAAATTAAAACCTTATGATATATTTTTCCCCCTCTTCTGTAAGTACTAAGAAAATAAGACCCCTATGTAAAAAAAATCAACTGTGGGGTTAAGGAAAGTCAATGATGAAGGGAAGGGGTAGGGAGGGAAGAACAGCCTTGTTTCCTCTTCACACATACAGCCAAGGAACTTCCACAGAAAATCAGTTTTTGCTAACATGAAATAGAAAATGCTAGAAAAACATCACTTCTTACTTCATTATTAGATACTGAGAAATTCTAAATCTTGGGCTAAAACATACGCATCAATATTAAATGTCTCTCGTTATATCTGTTGCATCAGCTCCAAATCCTAGTAACACTATGTACGACGGAGTGAAACCCTGCCCGTCCTGTTCCATCCTCATAGACACGGCTACTTGACTTCATTGTTGCAGAAGCCGCTGTGCCCATCATTCTCATTGAAGAGCTTCCCTTTATTCCCTTCTCACTCTCTTCTTTATCAAGCATCATGCCCTTCCTCTAGGATTGCTCCCTCTTGATAGCATGTCTCCAGTACAGGACACATAGTCACATCATCCGCATTCCTACACAATATTCCAGCTGATTTGTTTGTTTGTTTGTTTTGCAAGAATGTGGTGTTTGTTCTCAATACTCCTCACCAACCCTATAATTCCAACACACTCATTCTTAATTTGGGTTTTCTTATTCTTTATTCTCTTTTCCATGCCTTTGATAGAGTAACGACAGTAAATTTTGGTCAGGGTGACTTTATTCCTCAAAGTGAAAGCTTTCCTTCTGAACATATTAAAGAGTTCTTTTGAGGAAGATTAGTCTAAGGGACCTCTCTAAAGTACCAAAGAGCAACGGTGCCTCTCTGGAGACTAAAGTGCGTCTGATACAGGCCACGGTCTTTGCAATCACTAGTTATGCGTCAGAGAGTTGGGCAATGATTAAGAAGAATAGAAGGAGAACAGACGCCTTTGAGCTGTGGTGTTGGAGAATAGTATTGAGGGTACCATGGACAGCTAGGAAAACAAACAGATTCATCTTGGAGAGGGTTAAACTGGACGGCCCTTTGGAGGCAAGGATTCTGAGGCTTCATCTGACATACTTTGGACAGGTTGTGAGCAAAGGCTGGTCCTTGGAGAAGGACATCATGCCTGGGAGGGTGGAGGGCAGGTGCAGGAGGGAAACGCCCTCTAGGAGATGGATTGATTCAGTGACTGGGGTAATCGGGATGAGTGTATCAGAGACAATGAGATTGGCACAGGACAGAGCAGAGTTTAGGGCTGTTGTATATGAGTCTCAAGTGACTCGATGGCACATAACAACCACAACAATACATCATTTGCCATCTTGGCTGCTACTTCCATGATATCATTGAGCCTCCATGTAAAACAAAACCCTTGACAACTACATCCTTTTCATAATTTTGCTAACGGGTCTATCTGTAAAGACTTTTAGTTTCTCTCCATTGATGTATAGACAATAGTTGACTGTTGTTCTTTACCTTCACTGATAGAATTGCTTCAACAATAGTAAACAGAGTTCATTTTCATCCATTTAAGGTCTGTTGTGGTTGTTGTTGGTTGCCACAGTTTGAAACTGACTCATAGTTGACCCAGTGGCTTTTCAAAGACAGTAAATAATAGGAGAGGAAATTGCCCATCTTCCCACAGAGAATCTTATGCCTTCCAACTACGTGTCTTTGGGGTTACAGTGTAGTTTCTGACACAAGGCTGTCAGAGGTCAATGTCAGTATTGTGTGTGTGTGTCTCTCTCTCTCTCTTTCTCTCTCTCTCTCTTCATATATATATGATGAAAGACCCCATGAAGCCAGTTTAACATGCACAGGGATTTCTCTTCAAAGACTTAAAGGGGAAAACAAAGAGCCAGCATAAAGTAGGGGAGTGAACACTAAGACGAGGCATCCAGATGGGTGCAGAGTGGTGAGGAAGACACATATTGACTTCCTTCCTTTACCTTTTCTCCATCTTCTACTTCCACTTTGCTCTTGGAGAAACTCCATGTCAGTGCCTGTAGTTGTTGCTGCTGTTTTGTGCCTTCAGATAGACTATGACTCAACGCAGACACACGAACCTCAGTAAAAGAATTTTCCCAAAGGAAGATATTCAAATGGCCAACAGACACATGAAGAAACGCTCCAAATACTGGCAATAAGAGAGATGCAAATCAAAACCACCATGAGATACTGTCTCAACCCAGCTGAAGTGGCAAAGTTTTGCAAGGCAACAAGTAATAAATGTTGGAGAGGATGTGGTGAGATAGAAATTCTCACACATTGTTGGTGGGATTGTAAAACGGTACAACCACTCTGGAAGGCAGTTTGGCGTTTCCTCAAAAAGCTGAACATAGAAATTCCATATGACCCAGCTATTCCACTGCTTGGAATATACCCTGAGAAAATGAGAACTGAGACACAGAGATTTGTACACCAATGTTCATAGCAACATTATTCACCATAGTAAGAACATGGAAATAGTACAAATGCCCAACCAAAATGGGATAGATTGAGAAATTATGTTTCATTCACACGATGGAATACTATGCAGCACGCAGGAGCAATGATTTTGTAAATTACTACCTAACATGAGACCGACTGACGAACATTATGCTAAGTGAACTAACTCAGTCTCATAATAACAAATACTGTATAGGACCATTGATGTAGAGTGTATACAAGGATCAAGAGAGGGGGTTTAAAAATCGAGTCACACAATTCCATGCACAGAGGGAGGGATTGGTCAAGAAAAGGAGGAAAGCCCAGTGTGAAAAACAATATATATTAATTTTACGAACTTTGTATGTAAATCAGTATAAAATAAATTTAAAAAAACAAAACAAACCAAAACAACCACATTGCTTTGGGAAAGTGTACTGCCAGGGAATTTTCCAAAGTACTGATGCCAGTTCAATGACTAAGTGTTTCTGATCCAGGCCATTGTTTTCAATCACTTGTTAAGCATCTAAGAGCTGGACGATGAATAAGGATGACAGAAGACTCACCGCATATGAACTATGATGCTGGAAAAGAGGACGGAATATCCTATGGACAACCAAAAGAACATAGTGCATTGCAGAAAGAGCAGTCAGAATGCTCCTTACGGGTGAAGATGGTTAAGCTTTGTCTCACGTACATTAGCCATGTCGTTAATAGGGGCTATTCCTTGAAAAGTGACAGCAAGCTTGGAAAAGTCAGCAAGAGAGAAGACCCTCAACCGGATGGTTTAACACAGTGATTGCAACAATGGGCTCAAATATGTCAGAAATGAGAATAGGACAGTGTTCAGATCTGCTGTTCATAAGGTCTTAATAAGTAATTTTCAACAATAACAACTATAACAACCTACCTATAACAGCCACCACCACCACTATTGGGTAATCAATTCCCCTACTCTTCTTGCATCGCTCAGAAAGTCAGCTACAAAGCCCCAATCTTAGCTTTCAATGGTCAACTTGCCTGACTCTGTCTTACGTCATATCTAGTATCTCTCCTCTCTCACAAGACTACAAAAATACCAATAGTGAGTGACCTTGGACCATCCTTGGAGTCACATATCTTCTAAGTGTCTCCATATTCATGATTGTCTATAAAATACTTCAACTTGAAGTTTTTAAGACTTCTGTTCTACGAGATCATAACTTAAATGTCACCTCATGGTCCTTCAATTAGATGTACATCATCCAACATAATGCTAACACTCTTGTTTAATATCACCACAAAGCTTTGACCACAATCTGATTTTTAATAATATCATTTATTTTCCCAATTGATAAAGTCAGTATTAAGGAACACTAGATGGCACAAAAGGTTTGCCTTGACTACTAATCTGAAGTCTGGAGGTTTGAACGCAAACAGTCATCACAAAGATGGTTCTGATGATCTACTTTTGAAAATATCAGAACCAAGGAAACCCAGTTTGACTCTGAGTCCCAAATGTATGCAGCACGAGTTGAAATTGATTCAAAGGCGAAGGACTTGTTCTTGTTCTATTTTGTAAGCCTGGTGTTTCTATGGCGGCAAAGTATTTTGTTACCTTCTGCCTACTGCTATTTTCCATTCATAGTTGCTATTGCTTCAGAAAGTAGCCTACGTCTCACAAGTGTTTTGCAAACACCCACGAAGGGGGGAGAAATGTATGAGGACCTATTATCAGAAAGATTACAGCCTAGACAACCCTCATGTTATGGTCAGAATCAGACAGAATTGAGGGAGCAGGGAATATGAAAATAAATGACAGCAGGATAAGAGAGGCAGGAGCTCACAATTAATAAAATGTAAGAGTCATAAGAAGCAGGACACGAAGTGCTTCAGCCCTGACTCTTACAGTAAAGGCTGTCCCTCCACCATCTCACCACACTCCCTACCCCTCCATCAAACAGTCTAGTGTTTTAGGCACAAGAGTGACATCTCTACATTCAGGCTTATCTTTCTTGGAGTAGGGAGCTCTGGTGGCCTAGTGGGTAAGGAGTTGTGCTGCCAACACAAAGGTACCCGGTTCAAATCCTCCAGCTGCTCATCAGAACAAAGAGGGGCAGTTCCGTTCCATGAAATTTACAGTCTCTGAAAATCTATTCAAGGCTCTGCTTTGAGTTTGGTCTGATTTCATAGCGCATTAACAACAAGATCATGGAGAAGAGCTTTCTCTCACATCTCTACTTTAACAGAAATGGCCCGTATCTCTTCTAAGAAAAAGATCCTTGTTTGTATCTTTCTTTCTGCATCCTCAACTTTCCCCCCTCAGTGAGAAGAATTAATTATAAGGCTTCAGGCCACATCGGGATGAATTCTGAGCAAGCTGTAACTAAGAGATTGTCCATGGCTGATCTTGAATTCAGCTCACTTGCTCTTGGCAAGGAAGATCCAAAAAGCTACTCACTGCACACAAAACCGAGCAAACAATTTTTCTCTAATTGACAGATGGTTGACATTCACTTGGGTAGGATTGTCAAATAGCAAACAATTTCTCCAGAAAAAAAAAATAAGCATAGTGTATTTTCCCAGAAAATTTCCATTTCATTGAATTTCCTAGGTCATTTGTATTGAGTTAGAAATGAAGAAAATATTTTAAACTATTACTGACATCTTGATCTTACAGTCACTATTAGAACATGAAATGATAATTGTTCTTCTGGAGCTGAGAATCAGTAGAATATCAGGTTCTGGTAGAAAAACATTTCTGAGAAGCAGAGAATGCAGTGAGAGGCATGTTTTGGCTCTGCTAGTCCCTGTTGGCCCCCACCTCAGCCTCTCCTGCTCCCTCCAAGGGAGCCCTGTCTGCCTCCAGGAATGATGTAAAATGAAGTGTCTCAAAGATACTCCAGTGGTCTCTTTGGACATGCTCACCAGACACTGGAGTTCCCACAATTACAGAGTGTGGTCAACTTTTCCTGAAACTTTCCTCAGCTCCCTGGAGGTGGACTGCCACGGCCGCTGTGGGTGAGGTGGTAATTGCAGTTCTGTGGGGAGGTGAGGTCACACAGTCTCTAAGCCATATTTCAGGGTCTGCCTGCTGACCGTTCACACCTCCTTTGCCTCGTGTGACCATCACTGATGCCATGTCCTCCCAATAGGTGACAGGCAAGAGAGTACTTTCTATTTGAACTGAAAGGTAAGTTCTAGAAAAGGAAGAGGTGGATCAGGTGCTACATGAATGATGATGGCTGAAAAATACATTCCTCTGAAGTAGAAACTTGTTGAGTTGTAGGTTTATGTAGGAAGGGACACAATTCCTGAGGCCTGAGCTGAGATTTGGAGGGAGATGAACTTGTGAGATCTGATACCAATCTTTGAATGTTCCTAATTTGTGAAAGCCACAGAGAAATTGACTCTTGGTATTGGGTCCAAGTGACATAAAATTATTTGTTTTTGGTGCTCCCATATTGTAATTTAAACATCAGTCTGATGTTCAATATGATGTATTGAAATCATTTTTTCTAAGAGTACTATAGTTATTTTTTTTCTTCCTGCTTTCTTCTTTATTTCTTCTCTTTTCTTCCACTGTCTGAAATTTCTGTAACTTTGTTCTGTAGGTGGTGCATAATGCTGCTCTCAGAAGCGATGCAGGAATGCACTATAGTCATTTTTATAAATGCATTTTGCATGGAATAAGGAAAATGTTGGAATCAACATAATAACGGTATTCCTAGGGGGTGGGATAAAAAACAACTTACATTTGCTAAGATAGAATTATTTGACCATAAACTGGTTATGATGTGTTTAAAGAAGCCAGTATATGTACTTACACAGATATGTGTGAATAAGGGAAAGAATTTTTTAAAATAAAACTTTTATTTTACACTGGTTTACTTACATAGTTTTATACACTTTCCCCCCCCCCCACCAGATCTTTCCCATTTCCTTTACCCATCCCATGGTGGACAGTGGTTGGTGGAGCTTCCCGATTGAAACAAGCGTGGAAGCAGGAGTGGCATCCACTTCCCCAATAGCTTGCCTCTGGAAACGCTATGAACCTGGAGAAAGGACGGAAGTTATACTGGTGTTCAAGTCTTTCGTTCATAGGGTCCCTATGGGTCGCCTCTGACTCGACGGCACGTAACAACAACAACAGCAATGACAGCATAGAGAGACATCAGTTGGCCTAGTGGGCAGAAAGTCATGCTCCCAAGCCAAAGGTGGGTGACTCTAATACTCAGCCCTCAGGCAAGCCTTTACTTGCTTTTTGTGAAACATTCTTCTAGGTCTTGTAACCCTGGTCTGTCTACTTGCCATACAGAGGTAACTCGTGGTTGCTGTGAAGCTGAACACTGTGACACTGTTGTGTCAAATGGGAGAATAGTCACTCATGGTGGACAGTGTTTGGCGGAGCTTCCCCATTAAAACAAGCTTGGAAGCAAGAGTGGCATCCACTTACTTAATAGCTTGCCTCTTGAAACACTATGAACCTGCGAGAGGACAAAAGTTATACTGGTGTCCACTACTTTCAATTCATAGGGTCACTATGAGTTGCTTCTGACTCAGTGGCACTTAAGAACATTCCATTCTCTACCCATCAAATTGTGTAACCCTATGATAACCCCCCCCCAACTCTGAAGCCTCACATAAGGTTTACTAGCTATCATTTTATTTCTACAATAATGGCCTTCTGAGACTGAGTTCACTTAGTCAAATGCCCTCTCTCCTTGGCCAAGTTACATAGTGATTTTCAAAATTATGCTGCATAGTATTCCATCGTGTGAATGTACCATAATATCTCAACACATTCCATTGTGGTTGGGCATTTGAGATGTTTCCATGTTCTTGTGATGATAAATAATACTGCTGTGCGCATAGATGTACAAATGCCCGTTTGTGCCTCAGTTCTCATTTTCTTAGGGTAGATTCCAAGCAGTGGACTAGCTGGATCCTATGGAATTTCTATGTTCAGCTCTTTCAAGAAACGCCAAACTTCCTTTCAGAGTGCTTGTACCATTTTACAACCCCACCAACAGTGTGTAAGAGTACCTTTCTCTCCATATTCTCTCCAGCGTTTATTACTTACTGTCCTCTTATAATTTGCCACCGCTAATGTGTTGTGATGGTGTCTCATTGTGGTTTTGGTTTGCATCTCTTTTTCTTGTGAAGGCCTTGTAGGATTCTGAAAACTTTTCACATGAAATCCCGAAGGTTTTTTCCTAGTGTGTAGATTTTCTTTTCACTGTTTTGGGAAATGTTTTTGATGAGCTCAGAGATTAGTCTTTAAAAGGTCCCATTCATGAGTCTTCCTTTCCAGACTGTGCATTTCTGTCTGTATTTTATAGTCTCTATATGCCTTAGACAAGACGCACTAAGCTTGATCCCAGTTTGACTCTGGTGAACTTTTTTCATTTAGGCTTTACTCGCAGGTCTCTTGTCCACCTTGAGTTGATGCTTGCATATAGTGTGAGATGTGGATCCTGTTTCAGCTTTCTGTAGGTAGCAGTCCAGTTTTACCAGCACCATTTGTTCAATAGGTTGTCATAGTCAAAGACTATAAAAAAATATTTGTATTCATACTTGAACACTTCAGGCAGCTAAGGGAAAATGTCTAGACATCAGGCCACCAATTAAAGGTAAAATATTTCTTACATTTTCTCTATTTTAAAATATTTCCATATTGTTAATCATCTCTCTCATAGAAATTTATCCAGTACAGAAGATTCCATTACCCACAATTCCATCTTGAATGTTTGTCTAACATTTCTGCATCTTTTATAAAACAAATCATAACATGGTTTCTCCTCATTTGGCGATAACACACAGGCATGATCAAGAGCGAGCATTAACTCTTTTCATTCCCAATTCTTAATCAGTTATAAAGTTGAATAGACTATAATTTGTATCAAGGAATCATTTTGTAAAGTTGTGTTGGTGAACAGCATTGTCTTTTAATCCTGTCCTAAAATCTAGAATAATTCCATTACAATGTTTA